>NW_019091245.1:182057-569557 GCF_002217175.1 Folsomia candida
TAGACATAAAATCTGATATTTCAAGAGATAATTAAAATGAATTTTTTAAATTATTTTGGACGATACCTCTTTTATATTTTTTTGACCACACCCTTGTCCGCGCTCCAAATCGAAATTTCTCAAAAGATGCGAAAATTAATTTTTGTTGCAATAGGCAAAAATTTAACACTCTCTTGTGATCATGGTTACTTAGCGCCAAAATATCCATGGATAAAATAAAGTTTATAATTTCACGTTATAGCGAGTATTAAAAACAAAACTTGCAATATAAGCGAATTTGGCGGCCACCCGGAACCACGGACGCCAATTGAGTTTTCAACACGGAACATGCTGAATGTCACTCTTTCATTTTTCTTGGGCCTGGTTAGATCTCTAAAAGCATGGGTACCTCTCGGACTCTAAGCAGCCACCAAGGAGATCACGGGAACATCAAACCTTTGTTTAATTAGATATACAACATAAACGCCAAATTCGAATTCCTACGTCAAAAATCTTCGGTGAATATTATATTATTGGAGGCATGTCTAGTATGTATAACAACCAAGAGCCCAACCTATTTACTTGAATTCATTTCACACTTAACTTAAAACACGTAAATTCAAATCGTCCCCATGTTTTTGAGCGAGAGGGAGTTTACCATTCCGATCATATGTAAATATTTCCTTTGACATTAATTTATGATCACTGGAGGCCATGCGTTACATATCTTAGACGGAATAATAAGAGGTAGGATCTAAGCCAGCTCAAGGATTATTACACTTGTTTTCTTTAGTAGTGACCAAAATTTCGAGTAAATATATGTGTAACCAGCGAGAAGATATATCTTGTAAATAGCTCATATGAAAGGTTCCATGAGTGTCATACATAAAATAATTAAATGAACTTTATATACTTTTATTCTCACATACTATTCCCCACCTCGCAAGATACAGAATCCCCAAGTGTTACCATTCAAACGGGTCTTTTTCAGCTCCTGTCGTGGACCCCTTAATCGCCTTCATGTACTTACCCAAGTTCTTCCCCCCAACGGGACCCACCTCTCTTCAATTTCTAACTGGAAGCCCGCCCTCGGTTCCAAGCTGTCCTCGGCGCAATAGACCATCAAAAACTAAATTCTCCCACATTTGGAAAATCTTGTATCACTCTGTCCCAAAACTTCGGAAAAGAATCCCTCGACAATAGTAACACCGTGACAGAGACCGGCGCGCCAAGGCCATATATCAGAAGGGCACAAACCGTAGCTCCACGTCACTCTTTACAAAAGCGGGAACATTCTATCCCCGGTGGATAAGGACGTTTCAAATTCCGCCCGCTCAATCTCTCACCACCCTATCCGTCGAATCCTCCCACACTCTCGGTCTGCAGGACGTGCCTTATCATCCCAAACATCACACGCTCGTGCAAAAATATTTCTGCAAGAGATCGTTAATCGGTGATTCGGATACACCTCACCTTAATATGGTTCACCACTACGGTGATAGATTTGAGCAGGGATATTGAATTACCATTTGTAATGTCATTATACAGGCACACGGGTAAATAATTCAGTAATGTTACACACACTAATCACACCAGGCCATATTCGACAAGTTTATTTGGCGACTTTTATTCTGTTGGATTAAATATGTATTTAAATATATGAGATGTATCCGTTCAATATAATTGTTTGAGTTACGCATTTTTTTGTTATGCTTTATCCACTTCACGCGGCTTTGGAAACCTTAGTAATCTAACGAAATATACTAGGCCTTATCTTATGTTCTTTGTGAAGTGTACCAAAAATGTGAACTATATGACTGGAGCTCACGTTACACACTGGACTTTTTGTCCACAATTCAGCATCACACCATATCTAATGCACCCATCAGATGACTTATCATTTATAATAGTAGACCTTACAATCACCGACAACTTATATAATAATGTAAATATTTTGAGGAAGAGATTAAAAAATAATAATCAACACCGGCCATACCTTTCTCTCTCTCGCTCACAGCACGACTGACGCCCATCTCACAAAATGAAGAGCGAAAGTTTTGAATTTCATACTCTATGATATAACTTAACAGGATTCAAACAAGAAAAAATCGCTCCCACAACTCTTTTTATGAAAGAATACATTGATACAAAGAATAAATAACTTACACAATTTTACATAACTAGGTCCATCATTTGTCATTGAGGACTCATGATTAACCGTAATTGCATAGGAAATATCCAAAATGAAAAAATAATGCGTTGGGCTCTTGATTTGTCCTCTCTCTAAAACCGCCAGTAATACGGTTCGGACTCTAATTTTGAATGGGCTATGCAATAGCTTGAAACTTGTGATTGTTTCACTCCTATTTTCCCCGGTATCGCCTAACACCTTTCATCTAGCGTCTGCGTTATTTCACCTAGAGAGAAGAGCATTCCAATCCTATATGTTGGATACAAGCGTTTGTAAGGAGGTCTGGGTGTTAACACATGTCGCCCTTCTTAAAACAACGCAAAGGACTTGGCCCGGTTACTTTTCATCTTTTCATTTTTGGTAAGTCGTAAATTGTGTCTTTGGTTTAGCACTTTTTGGCGAACTCTACAGTGGACCGTCACGAACCTGGAATGCACCTTCCAAAAGGTGCGTCCGATTGGCCACTCGTACCTCTTTCTCACTTTTCAAGCTTCCCATTAAGAACATTAAACGGTTGTCGGGAACATCATCCAATATCATTCATGGTGTGTGACACACAACTTTTGTTTCACACTACCCACGGTCAGGTCTGCACGAACTAACTGAGACCAAGTACTCGTACCTTTTGATCTTTAAAATTTTAAAATAATTTTTAAAATGGGCGGTACATTTCCTTATCATACCTATATTGGTGAATTTCTGCCGGCCCAAGTTGATATCTTCTGAGAGTAAATATTTCTGTTCTTCATAATAGAGGACATATATTATAAAAAATGCGGATAATTAATTCAGTTAAATAAAATTTTTAAACATTAGAGACCAGTCAGAACAAAACAGTTCACGGTAGTTGCATGCTTCATATTCATAAAATTTCTAGTTTTTAATATATCACATTTATAGATAGAATTCTACTCTTGCACCGAAACACGGAGACAGCATAGAAAACTTTCGAGAGGGGAGGAACAGTGAAATACATAAAACCCATCGGGAAAGACGAGAATAAAGAATACTGAGTTTATGAAGGATGAACACAAGAAAAAAAAGAAAAAAAAACTTAAATTAAAATTTGCAGAAGCTTCATTGTTTTTAAGGTAGTTGTAAATGTCCTGAATCGCTGCTGGAGTTGACTTTGCACAACTTGCATCTTCCTGTAAGTTCCCTCTAGTCCACGTTCACAAAGTGTTATTCCTTCTGGGAAATGGGCACTCCTATTGGGATGCAGAAACATGGATGGAGTCAAAGGAATTAAGTCTCCAGAATCTTCTGTCAGCACGGTCAGCGGTCGGTCGTTGATGGTGGCCTGAACTGCTGACAAACTTGTGCGCAGCTCTTCACTCGACAATTTAGCCTTTCCCAACATACGCCGTAACTGATTCTTCATGGACCGCACCAAACG
This sequence comes from Folsomia candida, assembly GCF_002217175.1. NCBI lineage: Eukaryota > Metazoa > Arthropoda > Collembola > Entomobryomorpha > Isotomidae > Folsomia > Folsomia candida. Next base: position 185,624 of record NW_019091245.1, read on the forward strand.
CTCCCACCATCGACCCCACCATGGTGCAGACGGAGGGTTCAAGGTCCACTTGATTGCTAACACGTCACACTTCAGGAGCAGCTCATCCCAGTCCAAAGTTTTCAGCAAGTTTGCTACACCCACGAAATTAGTCCCATTATCACTGCAGAAGGTTCGCGGACGTCCATAATTATTGATGAACCGCTGCATGGCTCCCATAAAAGCTTAGGTGCTTAACGATGACACCACATCAAATGAGACGCACCGGTAGACGGAGCAAGTAAAAAGCACAATCCACATTTTGCTTCCGTCCTTCAGGATGACTGGGCCAGCCAAATCCACTCCAGTGGTCTCGAACACTTCTCCGGGTGTCACACGGTTAGTTGGGAGGGAAGCAGGTTCCACACACATAGGTTTTGCATCATGTCGACGACAATTTGGACATGCACGGATAATTTTCTTGATTGCTTTTCTTCCTCCCAAGATCCAAAATCGCTCTCTTAATTTGCACAATAGAAACTGCACGCCAGGATGAGAATAAAGTTTGTGCAGATCTGTAATCATCATCTTCACGAGATAGTGGTCGCTTGGTAGAATCACGGGACATCGAAAGCAATCAGTGTTCTCCTTGTTTAGTAGTCGAGTCTTCACACACAGTAGTCCATTTTTCTCCACCACAGAAAGTTTCTTCGATAATTCCCCAACATCAGAACGAAGACACTCTTGTTGAATATTGTGGAGACTCTGATATTCTGCAACTTTGAGTTCACTTGGACTCAACCTTGATACTTGCACATGTTTGGTTTCATCCTTGTTGCAGTTATTCACGAATCGTAAGATCCATCCCATCACTCTAACTGTCTTAAAAAATTAGGAGAATTTGCAATGGAACCAGGACTTTTCCCTAAATACTTGCATGATGGTCCGTTTCCGTCCCTTGCCTTCTTTTCGAACCTCCTCTTTGTCTGTCTCACACTTTTTGGATGATGGCCATTCTTCTTCCGGTCGCTTTAGCCAGTTCACACCCTCCCACCATTTGGACTCAAGTAGTTCATTTGGAGAGCAACCACGCGACGGAAGATCTGCAGGGTTGAGTACACCAGGGACATGTCTCCGTAGGTCTCATCAGATTCTTCTTTTTCCAATTCGGTTTCCACTTCCTTCACAATTCGTGTAGTGGCCGACCTCTTAGTTGTTCTCTGCTTCTTAATCTTGTCCATGGCGAATCTCAGGAACAACAGCAAAACAAAAATATTAACAAAAAGTTAATGTCAACAAATCGCGGAACGCTCTTGACCTCAGCTGCTCCCGAATGCTCGGGATGGAACCCTCAAAGAGGCAGTACAGCGTGTGATTTTTAAAAACCCTCGGTTCCTAGTTCCCGACCGTGACAGCTCCCTCCAATAATAGTAAATTATGGATATCACCTTATAATACCCCGAACACTCAGGGTCGGGTCCTCAAAGAGGCAACACAGAATGGTGACTCCTTTCCAAACAGGTTCCTCCCTCACCAGGTCAGCAATGCTCTCGCTGGGTACAAGGGCAGGTTCACTCCAATTCGACTTCTTCTGCTTCTCCTCGCCGGGTCAGCAATGCTCTCGCCGGGCACCAGGATAGAGACACGTCGACACAATTCACTTCACTTTCTTAGCAAAACAAGATAAGCCCCATACCAGGCGCCAGAAATGTTGAGACCGTTAGCTTATCCAAATACCCGTTGGGACCGTCTCGAAAATAGGCTTATCTTATGGTTTTGTGAAGTGACAAAGGACACAATGACTGGCTCACTTTAAACTGACTTTATTTGTCCCAAATCCACCAACAAAAAACATATATATGAATCGGATGACTTATCATTTAATAGTGACCACCAATCACGACAATTAATTAATAATTACAAATATTGAGAAGAGATTAAAAATAATTCACACACGGCCATGCCTTCTCTCTCTCTCGCTCACAGCACGACTGACGCAATCTCACAAATGAAACGAAGTTTGAATTCATACTCTATGATAAACTAACATGAGATTCAACAATAATGCAATAAATTACCTATTGTTATTTACTACAACTTAAACAGAGACTTAAGTTTCGCTTCTTCACATGGACTCAGGTCTGGAATTATCGTTGTTGGAATTATGGTGGTAAGGTTTTATAAGCAAGGAAGCTGTAGGCATGTCAAAAATTATCCATGCTGAGGGTTATTTGAGATTATAAACGGTCCCTATTAACTTAACTTTCAAGACGGAGTACTTTTTGGATAATTTTTTTTTATTTTCCTCATGTTTTCTATCCGTTTTTGATACAAATTAGAGCCACCAGTTTTGAAAAATTAAAATTTTAAACCTTCTTTCAAGGGATTCTTTGGAAACTGCAGAGAGAAAAAGTTTGCAAATTCTTGCAAAATTAATTTTCCGCATTTTCAAAAAAATAATAATAATTCTCTCGCCCGAGTTCTACAAAAAATTGTTCTGCTAGCACGAGTAGACTTGACTATGGGTTGCTTATTTAGACACAATTTATATGCTTAGTTTATAGTGTGTCGCCCCATTGGAATAGGGTAAACGTGAGAAAAAATGAAGAAAAAATTTTTTTCACAGTGATATTTATTTTAATTCTAGTCTGGTATGTCTCAACCATGTGACTTATTCGAGTTTGTGTATGTAAACTCTTGTTGTAGGAGTCATATTCTAGAATTGGTTTTAGTTCGAAAAATTTGGAACTGGAACTGGAACTGGAAAATTTGGTAAAAAATGCTAATAAAATTATAGAAACAATCGTGTAGTATTCCAGTATTGAACTACATAATTAAACCTACAAAAACCCAAAAAACCCAAAAAGCCCAAAAAACCACAAAAAACCCAATAAACCCGTGGTTTATTGGCTAACCTAACCTAAAACCCGTGGGTAGTAGTTTTATGAAAAAAAACCCGGGGTTTTTTCCCACCCTGGTTTCAAAGCTTCAATTGGGAACGTACGTTTTACGTTCTAGGAGGTCACTATCAAATATAATCTCCATAAATACATACTGTTTTTCGCTAGAAATCTGTCGGTGGAAGAAATATGAAGTGGAATTTGATAATAAATACATACTGGACCTCTAACCTGGTCAAGTATATTTTGAAGTGTCATTTTAACTTGGAAAAGTGTTTTGAACGTGAGGAAAATTTTGGGGTCCAATTTTGGACTCATTTTACTATAGCTTTTTGCTAGGGCCTAATCAGGGGCCTGTCTATAACCATGTATTATACGTCTCCGTATGTTTTGCAACCCAGTTACTATTTTTGCCACAATGTCGGGCAAACACAATTACCATTCTCTTTCTTCATCCCAACCGGCTCCAATTCCTATTTTAATGTTTTTCACCAACACATAAAATGACGTCGGAAATGTAATATTCTTCAAGCATACTTACCCGCATTGTAATTTCGTATTCAGCGTCGTTCATAGGAGTGGCAATCCGATCAGTCGGATTGATCAGAGTATTTGTTATAACATGGGGCAATCCGATCCGATCCGACAATGTTAAATCGGATAGGATTGCGACTCCTAGTCGTTCGCATGCACACGGTCCTGACGCAGTATGCCAATAAGTATGTACAAATGTCTAATTTCAAAAATAATAAACTAAAATGTAAAACCCTATAAGTGTACTTTACCCGGCTTGGTAATGAAGTAATACATAATTAAGTACAGGACATCAGATTCAAACTAGACAATTATTTATTTCTTCCAAATTATTACTTTTGAATTGTTTGTAAGTACTTGACAGATTTAATTCAAATGAAAACAATTAAATTGCAAATTCAAAGTTTAAAGTTAAGGTAAATTTCTAGTTCAAAGGAAAATTAACTTTGTCCAACCAATTATGCAGCAAGAAAACATTGCTAACAGTCAGCACGTGACTCGAATCCGTCTCTTCCGCCTTCACAAATCAAAAGGGAATCAGATGAAGTTCTGCATTGGCACACCATACTCGAATCGCACCTACGCCAACAACATGGCGGTACCACTGAGAATAAACGGCAGTCAAGCGAGTTGTTTGCGTGGCAATCGGCATTCTTGTATGTACATATATTTTCAATTTCAGTGGGTTTATAGTAATTCTTCACATTATAGTCGAGACATTTTTTTTCCTTACGCCGTAGGGATTCAAGCATGCGCACGTATTTTTCGGATCTCCGATCTTCCTACATAATTTCTTCGAGAATCCAGTACAATCGGGACATTGGGAGGTTTGCAAGCACTAAATTCAATTTAAATGGATTATTTCTCCTTTTTGTGAGAATTTAAATATATTTGACCACAAACAGATAAATACACATATTTAACAAAAAAATTGAGGGTCGCCCCTTTGGTCTTAGGTTGCCCCAAATCTTAAGATTTGGTATAGTTTGAAAAATGTATAATTTCATGAAAGTGATAATAAAAGTTTGGTTGAGAATGGATAAATTAACCCGGAAATAAAATATGTTTAAGTTTAGGCGTTCGAAGGTTTGATAAGCCTACTTTGAGTACCGATAAGACAGGGCAACGTGGTGAGGTCAAAATTGATAAATAATATTTCTACATAATTAACTAGGTTTCCTAAATTGCATAATTTTTTGAAATGTGCATTTTTCGTAATCAAAATTATTTAATTTCTGGTTCTCCAATAAACAGGAAAAGTATTTGTCAGGCTGTTTTCAATCATTCAATTATGAAAAGCAGAAAAAATTATTTGAATCATTTACCTGGACGCACTTGCACGTGTTTCGGTAGCATTGTTTGTATGGCGTATTTGCTGGACAGGTATGGGAAGCACAGTCGGAGACAGCGTTACACTGCAATTCATTTTTTATAAATCAACGAACAAAAGAATTAAGATCAAATAAATGTTCCGGATACGAAGAATAACAGTAAGGTGGTCATGTTTTTTAATGAACGAGTGTGATGCCCTTTACATAGATGCATTAGCTGAATATAGGCCAAACCATGATGTAGCCACATATGTATTACCCCCCGCCGAAAGAGTCAATATATTTAAAAAATATAAGTTTGAAATGCTCGCCAAATATTATACGGTTATTATAATTTGAAAATTCTTGTATCATGAATACTCCGATATTTACTTCTTCCTATCCCTTATTAAGCAACACTACACACTCTGCAGTATTATTTCCGACAGAATCTTAACTTAAACTGAAAATCAAATAAAATAATTGGATTTTTTGGTAAAAGCTTAAACGATAGAATCAAAGGGTATAAGGATTTATGTCCCCTTGGGTGCGCGCAGAGGACACAATTGTTGCCATATGTATGTATGTATATACATGTAAGTCATGGTTCACCCGTTGGGTGAACATATTCATGTACTAGTAATCAATCCAAAGACTGATAGGTGCAATTGGTGCAACGCCCAATAAGAATAAAAAAGGCAATGAATTTATTTACCTCAACGCATTGGCAGACGTTTTGGGCACATTTTTTGTATGGTGTATTTCCTGTACAGTTTAGAAAGGAACACTCCAAGTCAGAATTACACTATAATTAAAGTTGCATCATTACGCAATTAAGACCAAATAAAAAATGTGTAATTCTTCATATGTTGAGATATGTATTTATAGAACTACCTCCGCGCGACAAGACGTGCAATATTCAAAACCTTCAATAAATTTATCACATCTGCTTATAGTTCCACTTCCGCATTGGAGAATTTCTGTGCATGCTGCATCAGTTCGGCACTAAAAATATATTTAAATATTACCCGCTATAATCGTGCTAATGTCCAATTTGGATTAGAGTTCAGAATTGTGCGCCGATTTAAAAAAAACAGGCTAAACACCAAGGTATATGTATAAAAAAAGGACGATTTTATCAGGTTTTACATTTCTTGAAATTCATGTTTGTAACCAACATGTTATATAGACTTACATATTATGTAGACATGTATGCACTTAAGTAAACATACAGCTATTTACATATTTAACAAGGGAATATCCTTCAACTGTAGTGCATCCAGATAAATACTCGCAGGTGACTATTTTCGTTCATTCATATTTATTGAATTCCATGCATGCTTTTTCACTACGACAATTTTTGTTATCGTCCCACACGAAGATCCCACTCATTCACGCATTCATCCGAGACAAGAGTTTCGCATTGATCTACATCTTACCATTCAAATCAAAGCAATGAAATTGGGGTTAATTCTGGACACGCGCTCACAATCGAAATTATATAAATAAAGATAAGCTTAGAACAATAATTAAAGTGTGTATGAGAATTCTTACCGAAACGGTGCATTCGCAGTAACCACTAAGTCTATTGCAACTGGGACGATCCTCATTCGGACATGTACATTCATTATTATTTGCACACTAAAATTACAAATAAGAATATTGCAAATATATGTATTTAGTTGGTAATTGTTCACATTCATTTACATATGGGAAAACATGTAACCAACCCGTTTGGGACATATGCATGTGTTATTTATGCAGTCGACGCGTAGTGTGGAGCAACCGTTCAGGCCAATTTGGTCGATACAATCCGTCCTAGTACGGCACTATTTATTATAATGCAGCCTCATTGTAATTATGACAATATGTATTAGACCCAATTTTTTAGTATAATCTATTATAATCTTTATTACCGTGCCTGCTCCCTCTGGAACACAATTGCATTCTTCTCGATATCTGTCAGCTTTGCATAGTCTTGCAGTTCCTCTTTGCTCTCTCCCTTCTAAATAAAATGATGTCATATTTTGTAAGCAAGAAATTTGGGTTTAGCAGCTGTTACCCGTACATTTGCATCGCCAACAAACTCGTCACCAGGGAAAGTTATCACCATGTTACATAACTACATATTCGCCAAAACTATTTACAGGGTTGCATATATCCCGTCCAAAATACTTTATTTCCCGTCCAAAATAATTTGGAAATGGGAAAAATGAGAAATGGGAAAAACTAGCGCCACCTAGCGCTATTCACATAAGAAGTAACAAATTTCCCAATTTTTCCCATTTCCCACTGATTTTCGGGGGTGGTAAAAATTGATTGTTTCCCCTTTTTTCCCACTGTCCTGGGAAAAATGGTTTATACCACTTGCTACCCTGACTATTAATGCTTGTCAAAAAATTCATCGAGATTTGTATAAGTGTTTGAGTTTGGCGGTCTAGATTAAATTTACACCAAAGCTTGATGTAATGTGTCGCTTGTTTCATTGTATAAAGCTCTAGGAACAATGCATCTACACATTTTCGCCACGACAATTTCGAAGAAATATAAATATTTGTAACAACGCGTTTTGTCTAAGGAACCTGAGAGGCCGTTTGTATTGAAAATTTTCTTTAGAGGAATTGAAGGCTTTGAAATAATTTTCGCCCGTCATACATATGTACATACTTATCAAAACTAAAGATATAAAAAGTTAAATAATAATAATTTTCGAGTTCCGGTTAACAAATTCTTCAAGTGGGGCTCAAACATTTGTTCAATAGTTATTGAAATGTTATCATAATCTTACTAGGAATACTACCGAGGTGTCTAACAAGCCAACAGCGTTCACACCTACATATGCCAGTATACGCACATTATATGACTTATCAAATAAAATTCGAGAATTTCCATGTCAAATTCAGTTTTCGCCGAGCTATTTATGACGATATTTGTGACGGTGAGTTGATTTTGAGGAGAATCGAGTCGAGTGAAGGAGGTCGACGACCGCTGTAGCCTTGCTTATCATTCGGATTAAGAGCTTAGCCTAAAATGGACATTCACTTTATCATTTTTTTAAATTTTAGAAAACCGTGACCAACCTTAAAAATTTACATTATTTTTTGAAAATTTTGTACAATTTTTTAAAATGTTGTAAAATTTTTGAGAATTTTGAAAAAAATTGAGAAAAATTGTGAAATTTTACGAAAAGCGCAAAATTTTGTAAACCGGGGACGGAAATTCCTTAATTTTATGTCATAAGTCATACACATACTGTACCTGTTTTGGTATAGGTGGGAATGCTGGGGTGCTTAGACCCCTCGGTATTATGGGCGATTCATACATATTTAATTGCTCCCACCTGTGCAACCTTGCCGTTTTACCTGCATAATTTGGATCCAGTATGCTTGGCCCGTCACGGCAATTTATCTCATAAGTCGAAGCGGTGTTCCGAGGAAATTTATCAGCAGGACATGATTGTGTCCCGTTGGCGGTGCACTGCCAAAGATAAGTAAAAAAAATGTTGTACTGCTATTATTAAGCAGCTAAATAATATACGGACTTACATATTCATTACTAAAGCAGACGCACTCGGTGCCCACCCTTTTGAGGATGCAACTAGCCGATTCTCCAACCGGACATGTTTTCCATTTACAGTCGGTTGAATATTGACACTGTTGGTATTTTTAAAAAAAATTGTTACATTTTCGATGAAATAATATATGTATTCATGTTACATTTGAGATCACCTTATTTTCCACACACTGACAGCAGTTCGTTGTCCGATTGCAAAGTGGCCCGCCCGAAAGACACCTCAAGTTAGAGGCTCCACAGCGGCCATTAATGCACTATAATTTCAATTGGAGAATTAGTATTTAAAAATTATGCAAATAGGCTTGTTCGAGCTAACTAAATGATTTCACAATTTATTAAATTGACCTCCGTTTTATGTCTGTATGTACATACACGGTTTTTTTAATCCCACATTTTTTATCTTCCGCAACTTCAATCAGGGGCCACACTCACGCAACGAGAGGAAAACAAAAAACGCTTTCATTCGTTAAACTACAACTTAAAATTACATTTTCATTTTTAGAATTCTTGCACTCACATAGTTCGCTCATATCCAATCTCAAACTAAACTTGTGTGCAATTTTGAATTTTTATCGAAGACATATCCTTGGGCAGGAAATGTTCCGAAATATTTTTAAAAAATCAAAGAAATCGCAAATGACATTGGATATGCTTAACCAACTATCCTATGTAGTTATTTGAAAAATCAGTTGGTAAATAAGCGATCATGAAAAATTGGAAAAATTTCAGGTTTTCCACAGTACTAGATAAATGTTAAAATAATAAGATCTTATGTTACGCAATATTCGAAAATGTCGTCGTCGGCAAATATGTAGTATGGGCGTTTATTTAAACATGCAAAATCGCCGTGGTCGATCTTACTGTATTTATATTACTCATTTTCGCTAATAAAGTCTGTCGATGGTTAAATCTCTCCTAACAAACTGCGGTTTAATTTAATACTGGGTATTTACATATTTATGAAAAATATACACAAGTGGATGTTATTTATAAGTTGTTACGTCGCTTTGATTTTGTACTTGAAAAATGTCAACTTACTTGGGTGCAAGTCGACTGCGCCTGGCAAGCGGACCAACTGAACGCTAATAATGTCAAGCTGGCCACCAACAGATGGAAAAATTGCCTTGCCACAAACAAAAATACAATTAACATTTCAGCACATAAAATTTAACAAGGTTAAAAGTCTGGTATTAAAGGTTCAACGATGATAAATATGAAGAATTTTGGAAATGTTAAATTTAAAAATATGAAGACATGTGTCTCTTACATTTCTGAAGCTTTCAAGGACTCGAAGCTTTTTAGAGCACACAATTTTGCAGATATTTATTTGCCCTTAATGGATTGAACGTGTTGGCAAGACTGAGGATAATTTCTTACCCGGAGATTTTATTTATGAGGTGACAGTTTGCTAAATTTAGTGAAGAATTGCATGCATATGGCGATACCCACATGCATACATGTATGCATCGATACATAAATATATACATACATACATTAGTTAACTACGCAGTTATCGAAAAATTATTTCGCAACAATTCTAGATATACATATTTACACTGTCGAGCAAAAATGAATATCATTGGGATTCCAAAAATTTTATACGCGTTCATTTCACAGACAAAGAAAGAATTTGCCTTGTTTGTTTATTTATTTGAAGATGTACTAAAGCAGAATATTGCATATACATAGTTTACCAAAATTAAATTATTTTACATCAAATATTTTGAGAATTACGCCAGGTAACACAACCAATTTTATTATTTAAATGTGTCAGGTAGTTTTAGAATGTTTTATATTTATGTAAATATGTATGTATGTACCTGAGGCCCGCGGACCCCGATGAAGGTAGCGTTTAGATTAGTGACACTGGTCGTCGACAGCATCTCGGCTTCGATAATGGCCGAAAAACTTATACGGCAAGTATTGCGGCAAAACCGCTGAAAAAATCTATTTTTTCAATAGCGGTATTTATTGAAGCGTAGATTTTTACGTGGACCCAGTTAAAACGTGTATATTTACAAAAACCGCTGCAACTTTTATGGGAACATTAGTTTCGAAAAAGTGGTTCCTCTTAGGGCACACCCCCTGGCCATCGGGAATTAAATTTTTATGAGATCTGATCAAGGGAGTACACCCCTTTGGCTGTACCCTTGATTAAGTAAATGACGTAGAATACAATATTTTGAATATTCCCGCCTCATGGAAGCTTTAGTTAAAAAAACCCCAAATCAGAAGGATGTGGTCTCGTCCAACCACACCCCCATTAATTATAGTGACCCTTTAGGTTATCCTGTCATATATATCGACATACATATTCGGCTTCCCTCAACACCAATGATTCCCCCTAGTTGCCCCAGTTTTCAAAATTGTTAATCTTAAGAAAACCCGCCATAACTTTTTGAGGGGTGACAATTTCGAAATAGTGTTTATGAGAGGGAACACCCCACTACCCTGGTGAGTATTATGCCAAAGATATTTGGTTAAAAGATTTACCCCTTTATGCTCTACCCTTGATTACGTCACGCGACCAAAAATCGGACATTTTGAATTTTCCCGCCTCAAGAAATCGATATCTCAAAGAAGGTCTAAAATATTCTGAAAAAACCCCGTTTTTTCTGAAATAAAAAAAACGATAAATGGTCAATTTGGAAGCACAAAGGAAAACTCGCAGCCGACATACACGCCGGGAACTAAAACATGGACATGTTCCATTTTTCGAAATATCTTAGCTTCCAAACTACTGTTTTGAATTTTTTGCCACTTACAATGCCACGCCGTGAAGTGGTACGCTCATATTTTAATCAGACCAACTTTATTTTGTAGTTTAACTAATAATATTGGACACATGTTTCGGCATTTTCGATAATGCTCAGTTTCTGATGCGTAATTTGACCCACAATTCGGAAAAAATACTCCGTGAAAGGCCAAACGCCTCCCGTCCGATTCTCTCTATTTCTCGTTCACTTCATTCTCACGCTTCGAATCATTGATACAAATTTTCATCTTTAATTATTTTTTTGCAATTTCTCTTAATTATCTTAATTGTTATCATTCTAATTACTAATATTGCTACAATGAATAGTATTAATTTGCTGTCTGTTTAGGACATTTAAGCAGCAAAAGAAAAATCACATTCGGATGGAAAGGCCAAATTAATATGGAAGCATAATTTTATGATATAGTTTAAGTAAACAGTGGGGTTAAAGTTCCTGAAAGTCCATATCTTTTGTAAGTTTCGCGCACAAAAATACATATTATTTGGGAACCAATGTGTTTTTCCCTTCAAGCCCAGCAATGTGAGGACCCGAGAAGAAAAAAGGGTGCAGATTCAAACACTATTGAGCGAGGGGTGCGGTGCGTTCCAAATTTCATAGAACCTCGGAGTTGCTTACAATACGGTCAAAGGGTGGGAAGGTCGCAGGTCGGTGGTTGACAAAAAAAGATGTGAACGACCCACAAGGTTGTCCCCTACACGAAAAGCGCAGATAACAAAAAATTTAAAAGAGAAACTTGGTGGATCTGTCAGGAGAACGCTGAAGAGGCTAAATGAGTCGAAAAGGTACCAAAAAAAGGGAAGAAAATTCGTCGTACCGTGGTCGTAATTACGTTAAAGAACAAAATTGGGGTAAAACAGCTTACAGAAGACAAAGAAAACAAATTCTGACTCAAAAAAATATTCAAGATCGATTAAGATTTGGAGAAACAGTGAGGAAAACGGGATATTTGAGGGATGATAAAAGAGCGCGGCAGAAACGTTCCCATATTCTTTTCACTGATGAAACTTGGCTGGAAGTTTCACCAAAAGGAAATACGCAAAATCAAAGATACTATACTGAAGATCCCACAAAAATCTCGAAAATATTAGTCCCCAAATATGTCATTAAAGTAATGGTGGCAGGTGGCTTCTGTGCTCAAGGAGTTAAAAAGCTGCATATGAGGAGTGGGGGTACCGTGAACGTCGCATACTACAAAGACAAGATTCTCCCACTACAGATATACATTCAATCCATGAAGGAACAGACATTATTCACTCAGCAACAAAAATTTACTTTTCCACAAGATGTCGCCCCGGCGCACACTGCAAAAGTTACCACCAAGTTTTTGACGGTGTGGGGAAAGGGAGTGTGGCCGGGAAATTCACCGGATTAAAGTCCAATCGAAAATATAATGGTCCATTAAGGATTCAGCGTACAAACCGCAGTATCCAACCACAACAGCTGACTTATTCCGAAGATTTCAACATGAGTGGGAAAATATTCGGTTACCGGTTTGGAAAATCTGGCGCAGTCTTTCAAAGGCCGAATTGAATAAATGCTGGATGCTGCTGGCGGACACTACAAACATTGGTTTATAATTGCACAAAAAATTATAGCATTCTATGCTCGTAATAAAAATTTATAAACATTCAAACTTTATACTGAAAATACTTTCAGGAACTTTAAACCCACCATTTACACTCATAATTAACATGTTGGAGCTTATCAATGGTACTTATCGGTCATATAAGATAACCACTTAATATCTCAGATTTACTTGAAACTCATTTTCATACATTATTTTAAATAATGTATGAAAATATAGATAAGCTCCAACATGTAAATTATGAGTGTATGTATGTCATCTTCAAATAATAAAATAATATAAGAAAATGAATTTCAAGTAAATCTGAGATATTAAGTGGTTATCTTACATGACCGGTAAGTGCCATAGAAGCTTTAATATTTTAATTATGAGTGTTGGTGAACTTGAATACACAGGGCGCAGGGCAGAAAAAAAATTGATGTGATTTCGACATATTGTTTTTATGGTAGATACATGCATAAATACGCATCACCCACCCACAGTGGGCCAGGGTTACTAAATTTTGGCCAAAAATATATATGAGCCGAATTTTAAGTAACAAAAATTAGATATTGGTGTGCAACATAAGGCATGTATTATATGAGGTAACGTTTAATAGTCACTTGACACCCCCTAGGGGTGTGGCGATTGGCGACTTTTTTGGAGCTTATATTATGCTTCATGCCAAAAAGATAACTAATAACATTGGAAGCTTTGAAAATCTGTCGCACGGTCAGTTTTTGATGGAGTTTCAAAATTCCGGATGGTTTAGAAACTTTTAACCCTTTGGCGAATGATATAATTTCAAATTTGTAAAAGTCGTTCCCACCCATCAGTTATCAAGGTCGCAAGGTCAAAAAACAAGAATACGTTTTCCAACCCAATTTTTAAAATAAACTGCATGATTCGAAGGGCGTGGGTGCGAATTCTTGGCGGCAATGCTCGAACTACCCAGGTGGTCATAATTGGCATGATCCAGTGCCAATCCTTTTCTTTGTGCTCATTGGGGGTGTGGTCAAAGGTCAATTTTAACGAATTTAAATAGCAAAACATTATCATCCGTCGTGGTTTCTGAAATTAAAACTTCCCCATTACACCTAAACTTGTTCTGACCTTAATCAGAAAGATTGACCTAGTTGAAGGCCTCATCGGCCTTCAACTAGGTCAATAGCGGTAGGGGGTGCGGCAATCGGCGCCTCTGTGAATACTCAACCAATGCACGGCATGCGACATATCATTTTTGGTTTATCATTTTCTCAGCTCATAGAGGGGATCACAGTATCATAAGTCAATTTTTTTTAAACCACACCCCTCAGTGGGTGTGGTATTCAGCGCCCTTGTCAATCTTAAGAAATTATGGCATGTGGCACATCGTTTTTCTCAGCTCATCGAGGTGGTTATGATTATCGCAATTAAATTTAGACCATTCCCCCTTAGGGTGTGGTTCACGGCGCCCTTTCCATTTAGTTTGACATATGGTATGCGGCATATCGTTTTTATCAGCGTACGGAAGCAATGTCAAAATTGCGATGGAAATTTCGAAACTGCTCCACTAGGGGGTGTGGTTCAAAGCAGTTATTCAATCTTATTCGGATTATGCCTTACGATATGGCATTTTTATCTACTAAACGAGTAGATTCCGACAGGACAGGTTGGTTCCATACTAAGCATTGAAATATGGGAATAGTCAATTCAAGATACCGCCTTAATGGCCACATTTTTTGGCCCCTGGCCCACAGTGCAATGGCTGGAGAGAGGTTAAAGCTGTCTAATCAAGTCAAAACCAGAACGCTCGGCGGGCAGAGTTGTGGAAACCGTTTTTGGGAATTTGAGTTGAGTTCTACTAACGGACTATCTACCAAAATGAAGCACAATGAATTCGCATCATTACTTGAAAGTCTTGGATAAACTGTGTTACTCTATCAACAACAAAAGGCGTGGAACTTTGGAGAAAGGCTATTTTATTATTCACGACCACGCTTCATTGCATTTGGCAAAGATTGTTAATTTAGTCCTTGACATATCCTGGCTCTGGAAAATTGACCACCCCCATATTCTCCAGATATGGAACCCTGCCACATATACATATTATATATTAATTTCTAATTTTGAAAAAAAAAATTTAAGGGAAAAAAATTCAGCGATGATAATGAGGATATCTCGACGGCGCAAAACGTGTTTAACGGATATTCTAAAGAATTTATTGTGAGGTAATGAGACTACTGACAATGCGAAGGTGTCAGTAGGTTAACTCAGATTTCGACCGGGCCAATTTTAGTATGTTTATAGTGAAGAATACGTAGATACGTGTTCGGGTGTTTGGGTGAATGCGCTATGTTAAATAAGTTATGAAGCGCCAAAATTTGAAAATGATTATACCGGTGTGGGAGGTCATAAATTTTCACTCATATACTTCTCTTGCATCTTGTGAAACTGATTTTTACCATTAAATAGTTGAAAACTTGCACAAATAATCCGTTTAACCTTTTCTTGACCAAATTCGAGATATCTCGTATTTATCTTTACATCACTTGATGAAAAGTACATACGTCATGTCTCGTATTATTATTATTAAATTTGAAAATTTTCTATTTTGCCTGGACAAAATCATGCATAAAAATCGGGAAAGTTGAAAAATTTGAAAAAAGTGAAAAATGAGTTTTTTGAGTTTTCTGAATACAGAAAAACTCGAAATTAGTAGGATTTTCACGCAATTCATGGTCAATAATTAAATATGGGAATTATTTTCCATTTATCTCCATTATTTACTTGATATTTATTTTTTAGAAGGCCAATTAACATGAATATCACAAAGAGTCAAAAAGTGTGAATGAATTTTCACAAGATGCGAGAGAAGTAAAGGAGTGACAATTTGTGACCTCCCGCACGTTTAAAATCATGCAATTGTTTCAAACTTTAACACTTCATAACTTATTTAAAATAGCGCATTCACCCGAACACCCTAATACGAATCTACTTATTCGTGACCATAAACATATTAAGACAGAAATCTGAGGTAACGCACTGACCCCTTCGCATCGAATTGAATGATACATTCACTTGGGAGGAGATTCCTTTGAAAATCCATAATTTGAGATTTACTAGGAACGTCTGGTTTTTAAGATAAAATTCAATGGACACTAATTAAAAATGTCAATTACTTGCAATCCTTTATTCATTTACTTTGCACATTCATAATATTGCATTGATATACAGACAATTTATGCGTACTAAAATACTGACTACATTGGAGTCGCACATTTAAAAACTAACCTCAATAACCTTGAAATCTAGAAAATTCAAAATGTACCCTCGTGCATATTTAAAAAGATAAGTTTCGCTTCTTCACACGGACTAATTAAATCTGTCTGGAAATTGGCAACACTGTCAGGAGACACAATTCCTATTTTTTCAGTTCATCCTAACCGCCCCCAATTCTTTTATTTATATTCTAGTATTTTCTCCAAGGTGTCGTTCGTAAATTACGTAACGCACCTTAGGGGGGAGGGGGGGTAGTAGCTTTTGGTTACGGAGAGACCTGAGGGGGGTAGGGGGGTCTAGAGGCTGCGTTACGTACTTTCACCAAAAATGTAAAATTGAGATTTTTTCCCTGACAAGCCGCGCGGTTTGATTTACTCGGGTTTATTGTACAAAAATGAATGGCTAATATTTTAAATTTAAAAAAATGTCAAATCAAAACACGGTCCTCTGGACTAGGCTACACAAAGCCCATAAATCTGCACATCCACAAGATAAGCATAATATTGTGGATCAAAGGGTATCCGATATTTGGAAACAGCTAAAACGTAACTCTTCAGATTTTCAGTTGGATGTTGAAAAAGAAATTGCAAAATGGGTCGGAATAACCCAGGAGAAGAAGATCAAATTGGACAATATTTGGGTATCAACGAAACATCAATTTGCATAAATTATCAAATTTGAGCAACATTGTTTTTGCTTATTTTATAGAGAGGGTTCTCAAAACCAATCCAACGTGCGACCCAACAAATTCCTTCATTGACTCCAAGCACTCTTTCTTCCGACGTCGGAAGCTCTGAAGTTAATTCTTCACAGGATTCTAATCTAGCTGTTCACCCAATTACTTCTCCGCAGTTTCAAACACCAGCTCAAGATAAGTTGCAGAAAACAATAACTGCTCTAAAAGATGACGTGCTACATCTGAGTAAAAAGAAAGAAAGTGGAATTGCCACGGATAAGCAATTAAAGGAATTAAAGAAAGCCAAGTCCAATCTTTTAGATTTAGAGAAGGAATTAAAACAAAAAGTCCTGAGCCAGCTACGTTCTCAAAGGAAAAGAGATAATGACAAAAAAGCACTTGATAAACTAGAAGAAGATCATCCCGAAGCCGCGGCGCAATTGAAGAAACGTCCAAAAGTAGGAAGACCTCGTATTGAAGATGATCAGCCTGACTTTCTCAAAACTATTGTTGACATAGCCACATATGGCTCTGCCGCAGACGATCGACGTCGATCTACTTCCATCAGAACGGTAAAAACGCTGGATGAGTTAACTGCCGAGCTGCAGCGGCTGGGTCACAAGGTTAATATAAGTACTTTTTGACCTTTACTAGTTTATAATCGAATACCAACAATTAATCCAAAATGTTACCAGGTCAAACGACCAGCCGTATATACCCGACTGCTGCCCAGATGCTCTAGAACAGCAGAGGGGAAAAGGCATATTAACACTGTCCCAGTAAAGCTGGTAAGAGCTACGAACGATTTGCACAAGCAACACCCCGATACGAAGTTTTGCCGAGCCGCAATAGGTTACTTGGAAGAATTAGCAGCAACCCTGGGACCACAACAAGTTTTATTTATTAGTCAAGATGATAAGGTTAGTCAGCACGGACGTCCGTGGATTGCGGCTGTTTCAAGGGTTTTCCTTAATTTTTAGGCCAGGGTCCCCATTGGCAAAACTGCTGCTAATAAACAATCGCCGCTACTGATGCACATGGAATATAGAATCAGACTTCCAGACCAGGACTGGGTCGTTGCTGAAAAGCATAAGCTGATCCCATCGGTATACGCGATGATACAAATTGATAAGAACAAATATGGGGACCGTAAAGCGGTGAAATACGGTGGCCCAACATTTATAACCATACGGAGCGGGAAACATTGCAGCAGCACCGCGTTATCCCACTCCCGCGATTTTGAAGAACTGTTCAAGTTCCATGAGTTTGAAGAATTTTGCAAAGACGACAAGGGACAGTGTAAACCAGTTGTGATGTTCGTAGTTGATGGAGGCCCAGACGAAAACCCGAGGTAAACTTTAATAAGTATAATAATTTTTTAAAATGCATGCGACGTCGCATGAAATTGTTGTAATTTCAGGTATCACAAAGTGATCAACTGCGCCATAAGTCACTTCCTGGAACATGACCTTGACTCATTGTTTATCGCCACCAACGCCCCAGGCCGAAGTGCATTTAACCGCGTGGAAAGAAGGATGGCTCCCCTTAGTCGGGAACTTTGCGGTCTGGTTTTAGAGCATGATCACTATGGGAGTCATTTGGATGATAATGGACAAACCATCGATTCAGATTTGGAAAAGAACAATTTTCAGCATGCTGGAGAGACATTAGCCGGTATTTGGTCGGAAACTGTTATCGACGGCCATGCAACAATTGCTCTGTACGTGAAGCCGGAAGACAGTGCATTAACTGAAAAGCCAACTGTTGGGTCCGCAGAATGGCGCTCCAAACATATCCGTGAAAGCCATTATCTACTTCAGGTACTGAGGAATTTTTATTCGCATCTAAATGCGTCATACGGCGTCGTATGAATACATTTTGATATTGTAGATTATAAAATGTGACGATGCTAAGTGTTGCAAGAGGCGCCGGAGCAACTTGAACACTTTCCTTAAAGGATTCTTGCCTGCGCCGTTGTCCACATCTCAAGAGGCGAGCTATCAAACAGGTAACTCACTAGAAGAGAAATCTCATTTCCTACCGCTCTATGTGAGATTGGCGTATGACGACAAGAACCTTCGAGACAAACATGGAGAAATGGCATTTGACTATTGCTGCCCGACGGTTCAAGATCAACTTAAGTCACGCACTTGCACAAAATGTGGAATATATCACGCCACCGTGAAGAGTTTGAATTCCCATAAAAGTTTCTGCAATATGAAAAATGTTCATTCAACCTTGAATGCTGATGTGGTTGCTCTATCGAGCCCACGAATTCGACCCATCCGAGTTGCTGCAAGACGACAACACGAGAAGATGGTTGTTTGGAAAGCACGATTACAAGGTGACCATGTTGACTGGTTCGATGTCGACGATTTAGATTTGGAACATGTCGATTTACCACCTGTGGATGGGGTGAATCCAAATTGTATCCCGTTGATTAATATGGATAATTACATGGAACAAGTATGGGAAGCAGATAATACAAACAAATAGTTTAAGATGTAGCAATGGACTAATTAGCAGTTTTAAATTAAATTCGATGGCATGCTTGGTGTTTATTTATTTATTTGAGTTTAATAAATGAATAATGTAACAATTCTTGCCAAAAGTTTAAAACAGTCAAAACTTGACTAGAAACTACAAATTTTTTTTACAATTTTTGGACGTCCAATGACCACTTTAAAGAAAAAGTTTGATCCTTCCACTTAATGGACCGCGACAAAATGGACAATTTTTCGGCAACTGGATGTCCATCGTGGTCATCAACAAAGTGTGCGGATCTCGGAATGGTAGAGAGCGTGTAGTACGAGTGGTTAACAAGCTGCTCATGCATTTATTACAAAATGCGTGGCCACATTTAAGTACCCAAGCCTTCGGATCGTCTTCGCAAAGGGAACACGCCACCTGAAAGAATTTAGAATATTCAATTAAATAAGTTCAAAATCGGTGCGAACATGGGGTGTTGTAAAAATCATATTACTTTTAATTTCATCTGCTCCCGCTCGCTTTTGTAAATTTTCATGACCGAGGTCCAACGCTTCTCAAGTCCTTCAACATTACTTTGCAAGGTGTGAAGGTCGGCCGCTGAGAACAAGTATCCATATTTTGCCACCATATCCGATAATCCGCTCATTTCTTTTTTGCATTCTTTCTTGGCTTCCAACAATGGCAATGGACGTCCATTGAAACTTGCGGCGGCCTCATCCAACCACTGAAGTAATTCTTCTCTAATTTTATTAATATTCCCGAAAATACCTAGTCCAATTTTTCGATTATTGAGTGCTATGTAAGTCGAATCGGAAACATTTCTTCGAAACTCGTTGAGATCTTCCCAGCGGTACAATAAAATATTAATTTCTTCATCTTCCGGGAACGTGGATTTGAACTAAAATAGAATCAGAGAATGTGTTAGCAGAAAATATAATGTATAAATAACACTTAGATTGAAATTAATCACTAACTCTTTTTGCAATCCACCCAAGTTCTCGAACCACATCGCAATCACGAGAAATATTATTTCTCGCAACAAGTAGATCTTGAATCTCTTCAGCCGCTCTATCGACGTCGATAGCATGGGAATATGTATTCTGAAAATGCATGTCTAGGTAGACTTCGAGGAGCCGATTGATTTCTTTCTGAATCACATAAAGCTGAAATGAAAACAAAAATTAAGTTATCAAAACTTGAGCGATCTAAAAAAATTGATGATTATTACTTAATTTTTCATTTCTTAATCAAAAACGACTAGCGACTCACCAGTGGCAATTGCTGCTGGGCACTTGTTCGCATCAAGTTTAATTTGTGTTGCAATGACATTTTCTGGGTGTTGGGTGGATTTGAGGCTTTTCGAAATCTTTGAATTTCCCGTTTAAGGTTAGGGTCCACGCCCATCGATTTACAGTCCCTGGCATGATGAGTGGGATCCCCACATCGCCAACACAACTGCTCCATCTCCTCAGAGCAATATTTTACAACTAATTTATTATTAGTACAGAGTTTGTGGATTTATTCTCCCAGTGTTGAAAATGTTGACAAGAAAATTATAGCCTGAAAATATAATGACAGAAAAACTGAATTTTTAAGTTGCGGGCAGCATCTTTGGGCTATTGGGGAATTTTGAGATTTCGGTTACGTTACGAGGGGGGGGTGGGGGGTTCCCCGTTTGCGTTACTCCACCCTGACACGGGGGGAGGGGGGGTGTAAAAAATCCGGAATTTTGCGTTACGTAATTTACGAACGACGCCCAACGCAATAAAATGTGGCCCGAAATATGATATACTTAATACTACTCGCCTGCATCTGTAATTTCGTATTCCGTACACCGTCCTGCCACACTTCATAAATATGCCACTATGTATGTATGAATAAACGTTTAACTTCAAAAGGTAATAAACTAAAGCGAAAAACCTTAGGTGTGTTTTATCTGGTTTTGTAATTAAGTAACAAATACCAGACGACAGATCCCAGTTACTTATAAATCAATTTATTTCAATCAAATTATTATTTAGAATTGTTTGTATTTAACAGATTTAGTTCAAATGGATTATTAAAATCCAGGTACACAGTTTGAGGGTCAAGGTAAATTTCAAGTTCAAAGAAAAATTAATGTTGTCAAACAAATTATGCATCAATACTGCGTTGCTAACAGTTAGCACGCGCCTCGAATCCGTTTCTTCCGCCTTCACAACCCAAAAGGGCATCAGAAGAACTTCTGCATTGGCACACCATACTCAAATCGCACCTTCTCCAACAGCAAGGCGGTGCCAATGAGAATAAACCGCAATCATACGAGTTGTTGTTGTGGCAATCGGCATTCTTCTCACACTGTACATATATTTATTTCCATAGATCTGTACGTTTAATGTAATTCTTTATATTTTAATCTTATTTTTCCTTACGCCGTATGGATTCAAACATGTGCACGTATTTTTGGGATCTCCGATCTGCTTACACAATTTTTTCGAGAATCCAGTACAATCGGGACATTGGTAGGTTTCCAAGCACTAAAATCAATTTGATGTATTGTGTCAATTTTTTGTATGCATATAAATATGTAGGATAACGAACACATACATCTGATTTCAATAATTCAATCATGCAACGAAGAAAACGTTATTTAAATCGTTTACTTCAACGCAGGTGCACGTATTCCCGTAGCATTGTTTGTACGGTTTATTTGCTGGACAGCTTAGGGAAGCACAGTCAGAATCAGCCTTACACTGCAATTCATATTTTATAAATGTGTGAACAAACGAAGGAGCGAAGCAGTTTTCTGGCTACTAACAATAACATTAAGTTGGTCGTGGTTTTAATGTACGATTACGATGGTGGTTCGGAAAATGCTTAGCATAGGTATGTATGTGCGAGATAGTTGCGTACCAATTTTTTGTCCTTTGCTTAAAGTCCCGACATATTTTAGAAATTGGTATTTCATGACCATCTATCAGAAATTGACCTGAAACTGGCTTACTGAAACTGACTGACTGATAAGCTTCAAACTTAAACTTGACGAACCAAGTCAGATTTGCAAATAAGAAATTTGTTTGGGTATTAAATCTAAGGCCAACCGGTGTAGCAAATTTATAATACGAAGCCTAAAATTTTTAGGGTCATGGCCTCTCTAAACTGCTATATGCAAATTTGGGAGAATCATTTCAGAAGACAACCACAAGGTTGCCGGCGTCAGAGCTCGCCGTTAAGTGAAATGTCTGTTTATAAAGTTTTTTTAAAAACGAAAATCAACAAACGGTGTCCTTTGTTGGTTGTAGAAACCCAACCTTCAGCGCTTGTTATTTGCTTACGTATTTGAAAACACAAATCCAAGTGTTCAAATTTATTTAAAATCCCAAAATAAAATAGTAGTTTTTGAAGTTTTTTTCTCGAATTTACTACATATAAACTCAATTTCTGACATATGGTCCCAAAAAACTTACTATGTCCTAAATATATTCAGGCTTCCTGAATATAAAAAAAAATTGATCTGCAACTATTTCCGACATATATTTTCAAAATGTTTTCCGAATAACCCTCGTATACATATTGACTGAATTTGATGCCCTTTACACAGATACAGCTGATCCTGAGTGTAGGACAAAACAGGATGTGGCCATGGCCGCATTTGACGGCCCACCGAAACAGGCAAAAATCATTAAAAATTTTTTTTAAAACGCTCGCCAAAAATTCTACGGTTATTATAATTTGAAAATTATTACATCTTGAATACCCAAGCAATACTTGCTATTTACTTCGGCATATTATACATATATTAGACTACAATTTCCTGCCATAATACACATTTCTGAATAAATGTTACCTTTGAAATAAAATAAAATAATTGAATTTCTAGGTAAAAGTTTAATCGATCGAAGAGAACGGTATTTGGTGTTCTACCCTTGATTGAGTGCAGCAGATGCAACTCTGGCCATATTTATATATGTTTGCACTTGTTACTCGTGGTTCAAATAATCAATCCGAGGACTGAGGATGAGAGGTGCTAAGGGTGAAACATCCCGTAGGAATAAAAAAGGAACATTAAATTCATGTATGTACATATTTACCTGAACGCAGGAACAGACGTCTTGGATACATTTTTTATACTGTGTATTGCCTGTGCAGTTTAGGGAAGCACAGTCCAAGTCAGAATTACACTATAATTAAATTTACATGATTACGCTATTAAACTACTAAAAAATGTGCAATTTTTCATACGCTGATATACATATTTCTAGAAATATGTATGTACCTCCAATCGGCAAGGGGTGCATCGCCCATACCCTGTAACACATCTGCTTATAGTTCCACTTGCGCAATGCCGCCGTTCTGTGCATCCTTGATCAGTGCGACACTGTGAGTATATTTATGTAAGTATTACCCGCAATCGTTATAATGCGAAATTTGGATCAATGTTTTCAATTATTCGCGTATTAACAAAAACCAGGCAATATATTCTGAAGGTTTAACATTTTCCGAAATTCATACGTATGTATTTGTAACATGTCGATCCTATTTGCATATTTATGTATACACATATGCATATACATACATATGTATGTAGATATTTAACCAAAAATCTCCGTGTAATGGAATTGATACGGATCTCTACTTGTAAATGACGACCTTCATTCATATTCCTTGAATTTGATGCATAGTTTATTCGCTACGATGATTTCTAAGATCGCCACATGAAGATCATACTCATTTACACACTCGTCTGGGATTAGAATTATGCATTTATCTTTTCTTCGTCGTAAACAATTCTTACCCAATTAACGCAGTTGCAGTAACCACTAGGACCGCAGGAGCGACGATCTTCGTACTGACATGCACATTCAGTCCTACTTTCACACTAAAATTAGAAATCTAAATATTACATACATAGTATATTGGCAATTGTTCACATTCATGTATGGTCAAGTATGTAACAAACCCGTTGGGGGCATGCACATGTGCGATTTATGCAGTCCAAGCTTGTAGATGGGCAGTCGCTCTGCACAACTTGGGTTAATCGCTGGTGGCAATCCACCCAAGAACGACACTATTTAATACAACGTCATTTGAACTATGTGGCCCAATATTTTAGCATATTCCGTTATAATCTGCATTACCTTGACTTTTTCCGCTGGAACACAATTGCATTCTTCCTGATATCTATCACCTCTGCATAGTCTTGCAAATCCTCTTTGCTCTCTCCCTTCTAAATAAAATTTCGTTTTTAGTAGCCCAACAAGCTCGATCAAGCGGCTATTAATAATATGCACCGCCTACAAACTCGTCACCAGTTCAAGTCATCGCCATTTTCCAAAACTATTCATGCTCATCAAAAATCCGCCGAGATTTCTATTGAAGTGAATAAGTTTGCTGATCTTAATTCAGTTTAAAAATGAGCATAATGTAATGTTTAGCTGTTTCATTGTGTAAGATATAAAAAAGTATAATTTTAGAATTCCGGCTACAGAATTCTCCGGATGAGGCTCATGAATTTCTTCAGTGGATATTGAGACAGAGGTCAACTCTGACCAGTTTTGCGGCGGCGCCAACTTTCACCAGTTTTCGGCGCGGCGCGAGGCGGCGTCTCAATGCTGAAGGTATAGGGAATTCAATTTATCGCCCGCAGCGGCGCCTAAAATTGTGTCGGCGTTTGGCGGCCCGGCGGGCTACAATCGACGGCGTTGACCTCTACCGTAGATGAAGGATCCATTAACATTTCCGTGTAAAACTTACATTTGGCGCCGTGGCGTGGCGCCAAGTTCGCCATATTCGCATGTTTTGTTTTTAAAATCGCCATAACTTTTGAAATTCTGGACCAATTTTCATGATTCTTGCACTAAAATGATCGCAAAGAGTTAAATTTTTGTATGCCAAAAATTAATTTGTCGAATTTTTTTTAGAAATTTCGATTTTTACTCGGAAAAGGGTGTTGTCCAAAAAATCTTGAAAATGTCAAAAATTTAAAAATTCGTTTTTTAATTATTTCTTGAAATCTCGATTTTGGTGATCATTTAAATCCAAAAATTTTGAAAATCGCGCTGAAACTTCAAACATTTATGAAGGTTCGAAATTGGTCGAAAATGTCATTTAAAATGTTTGGCGCTACGCCACGGCGCCAAATGTGAGTTTCAAACGGAAATGTGAATGGATCCTTCATCTGGGGCCTCCTTAGATCCTAAAAAGTATAGTGGGTACCCTGAACTCAATAAGCAGTCGGGGACCATCCCTTGTGAGAGATTGTCATAAGCTATGTCGGTCTATAATACAGAGTGATTGGAGATTATGTGAACCCTTGTAAAATGTCTCATATTTTCACACAAACAGCTTAACAATTATGTGCGTCACAAAAACGAAAAGTTTAGTGGCAAACTGATGGCTGTAGGTGCAATGGGCCTTATGCACAAAAATAAGCAAATGATTTTACTTCAAAATTTCCTCGGTAATTTTTTTTCTATCTCGTAAAGATGAAGTAAAGACATTTGATTATTTTTATGCATAACGCCAAATGACTGGGTGGGGGTGGTGAATTTGGTTCCTGGCTGCACAAACAGGAAAATTAATTCGAAGGACTACGTGGACAATGCTTTAAAAATAATTTTGGAACAAAAATTCCATCTTTCCAGCCGGGCGAGCTCTAGAAAGTGCAGATAATCACGATGCCGCGTCTTCCCATACTGCCAGATTCATCCATACCTGTTCACTCTCACTCATAATATGCATTATGAGTGTGAGTGAAAATGAATTAACTATCATTTGAATGAAAATGAATGAAATAATCCTCAAATTTCATCTCATGAATGAATATGAATGACTCAGCGAGAAATTTGTCATTTCATTTCTCATTTCATAAAATGAGAAATGTCATGAGATTTCTCATTTCATTTCTCTCACTCACTTCACTTCTGAACAAGAAGTGAAGTGATCTAACCCACTCACTCATAGTCAGACTTTATGAGTGAGTGGGTTGGATCTTGAATGAGTGAGATATTTTACATTTTATTTCACTTACTCATCACTTCACTTCTGAGTTGGTTCATATGTATATGTATGTACTAATAATTTGGCTTTTCTATTATATTATCATGTAATGGCTTTTCTACAAGTATTTTAATAGCTGCTGGAAAAATAGAAAAATACACAAAACACTATTTGAGCCCCTACAATTCCCAAAATTGAAATTTGAGATGGTTACACCCCCAAAGTTCCCAAAATCAAAATTTGAGATGGTTACACCCCCAAAGTTCCCAAAACCAAAATTTGAGATGGTTACACCCCCAAAGTTCCCGAAATCAAAATTTGAGATGGTTACACCCCCAAAGTTCCCAAAAGCCAAATTTGAGATGGTTACACCCCCAAAGTTCCCAAAATCAAAATTTGAGATGGTTACACCCCCAAAGTTCCCAAAACCAAAATTTGAGATGGTTACACCCCCAAAGTTCCCGAAATCAAAATTTGAGATGGTTACACCCCCAAAGTTCCCAAAATCAAAATTTGAGATGGTTACACCCCCAAAGTTCCCAAAAGCCAAATTTGAGATGGTTACACCCCCAAAGTTCCCAAAATCAAAATTTTAGACGGTCACACCCCCAAAGTTCCCAAGATCAAAATTTGAGATGGTCACACCCCCAAAGTTCTCAAAATCAAAATTTGAGATGGTCACACCCCCAAAGTTCCCAAAATCAAAATTTTAGACGGTTACACCCCCAAAGTTCCCAAAATCAAAATTTGAGATGGTCACACCCCCAAAGTTCCCAAGATCAAAATTTGAGATGGTCACACCCCCAAAGTTCATAGACAATTCAAATGACAAGCACAAAGCATAACAAAATATGTACATATGTATGTATGTATATACGTAAGTGCATACATAAAAATTAAAAGAAACGAAATTTAATGTGCTGCGTAGCACATTAACTTTAGTTTTTTAATCTTGGACTTTATTGACACAATGAGATTAACTTAGAATAAAAATAAATTGCACGATAATGAAATTGAAGCACAATAAGTGAAAATGTAGATGAGTGAAAATGAAAATGAGTGAAAATGAAAATGAGTGAAATGAGTGAAAATGAGAATGAGTGAAAATGAGTGAAAATAAAAATGAGTGAAAATGAGTGAAAATAAAAATGAGTGAAAATGAGTGAAAATGAAAATGAGTGACAATGAGAATGAGTGAAAGTGAAAATGAATGATAGTGAATGAAAATGAGTGAAAACGCTCACTCTGAGGTGGGGATGAATGAATTTTGAATGAAAGAAAAAATTTTGAACAGGTATGGATTCATCGAAGGGTATGCGGCGGAGTTGTAGGCGAATCTCGGAGTTATTTTTATAAGTAGGGATACCTCTCAAGTTACCTGATAACAGTCGCCTCGATTTTTTTGGGGTTTGGAAATTTGAAACAACGACTTTTCAGCGGGCGAGCTAATTCACATCAGTGCTCGACACGGGTTAAAAAATGTCGAACCCGCACCCGAACCCGGAAATTATGGGATTTCGGGTTCGGGTGCGGGTTCGACGTTTTTTGAACCCGAAACTGGTCAAACGCACGATAGATACAGTAAATATTTCCATGACTAGTTTATCAAAATCAGTAGATAATAATACATAGTTGACAGACGGACTCGGATTGGAATTGGGTACGCGGGTGTCGAACCCGAACCCACACCCGATGAATCGTTCTCGACTTGCTTGGACCCGAACCCGAAACCGTCAACCTCGGGTTCCAATTTTCTACACCCGAACCCAGAACCCGAACCCACAACCCGAACCCAGAACCAAGGTTCGAAAGCCTCAATTGCAATTACAATTTCAAAAATAAGAAGGCTTCTTATAATCTCCAATCACCCTCTGTATTGACCAACCATGTATGCACATGTGTATGTATGTACATGGCAGGTGGATAGTTTTACCATCGTCCTTGCCAATTCATAATTGCTTGCTCCCACCTGCGCAACCTTGACGTTTTACCTGCATAATTGGGATCCAGTAAGCCTGGACCGACACGGCAATTTCTATCATAAGTCGAGGCGCTGTTCCGAGGAAATTTATCAGCAGGGCAGAATTGTGTCCCATTTGCGGTACACTTTGCGGTACCAAGGATAAGTTAAAAAAAATTGTATTTCTGTAATTCAGCACCTAACATGTGTACTTACATAGTTATAACTCAAACAGACGCACTCGCTGCCCACCCTTTTGAGGATGCAACTAGCCGTTTCTCCAACCGAACATGCCTTCCATTTACAATCAGTCGAGTATTGACACTGTTGATTATGCATTTCGAAAAAAATGTGTTCCACTTTCGAGGAAATAATGCATTCATGGTACATTGGAGATCACCTTATTTTCTACACACTGACAGCAATTCGTTGTCCGATTGCAAAGTGGCCCGCCCGAAAGACACCCCAGAAGGTTAGTGGCTCCACAGCTGCCATCAATGCACTATAATTTCAATTAGACAATTATCATTAAAAAGTATGCAAATAGGCTTGTTCGAGTTAACTAAATTATTTCACAATTTATTAAATTGACCACCGTTTTATGAATGTACTGACTAATTTTTTTAGACTCGCGCTTTTATCTTGCGCATTTTCAGGAAGGACGGGAACTTATGTATTTAACAGGCGTAGTCTCACCTCTCAGATTTCCGTGCTCTTTGGATATTTTGTAGTGTCGTATGGTTGAAAAAAAGAACAATTTGTTTGACCCAAAGACTATATTAATTCGTGCCAGCTACACCCACTCACGGGGCGAAAAAATAATAATAAAAAGCCCTCTTGTAATTCGGTTAAATCCTAACCAAAAATACAATTTTTATCCGATTTTTAAAATCCTTGCGCTCTTGTAATCTCAGATAGTCGGTCATTACACCCAATTTCAAACTGAACTTGTTTGAAATTTTAATATTTTTGAGGACGTATGTATCCCTGGTGAGGAAATTTTCAAAAATATAAAAAAAAAATAAAATAAAAATTGTCATTGAATATGACGAACCAACCATGTGAGTGCGAGAATTTTTTTAAAAGGATGAAGCTTGGATTCTTTTTAAATTTGAGAGTTAACAGAATGAAAAAAGTTTTTTTTGTGTTCTTCGCCCCGTTTAGTGGGTGCGGCGGGTGCATATGACGCCATGAAGTCAACCTAATTGGGGGTTATGGTTCACTCATGGGCTTTGGGGCATTGGAAATTGGGATTAGTGATACACATAAGTCCGACGAGGCTACATGACCTAATACACCATAAAACTTGAGCGAGATTTTCCGATTTTTGTGGATCTGCGAGATAATTAAGTTTGAAAACGCGTTAGTAGATTACGACTTTTTGAAATTTTTGAAATTTGTTAATTTTATCTATCTAAAATGGTCAAATGTACACATTTGTTAAATACAAATCTTCCCGTGTGAGGCATAGTTTTCTAGTGATTAGCGTTTTAACCATATTTCCAAGTTTTAGAAATGGCTCCAACTTTTTGAGATATTTCAATTTTCTAATTTTATGCTTTACTTTGTATGATGCACCAATAGTAAAATCTTGAATGACATGAAATTTAGGCTACCTCGGGAATAAGGGTTCCGATGGGACGAGTCATCTACATACATACATAAGGGAAATAATTTGGTCAGCGTACTGCCGACGAGCAATCTTCCTCAATCCCAAAAAGTAACGACGTAGAGGCAGAATCGAGTGTGCACGCGCTCTGAGCCATCTGACTCGTTTTACACGGGTAAATGTCAAATTTTAAATTTCATCCAAACAACCTGAAATTTGGCATGCACATGCATGAACATGTCCTTCATCATAATACATGATCAATTCCCGTTTCGATTGCTATAAATTTTTCAGGAAAAATCAAAAACCAAATTTCTTAACTTACGCTCTTATGGCAAAGGCGTCATTTTCAAAAAATCATAAGTAATGAGGGGGAAGTACTATCCTAATTCCGTTTTGATATACCTGTATGTGTTCCACAAGACCTTGAGGATTTTTTAAAACCATAAAACAAACCCCTGCCCCCAAACACCACATGGGGGTGTGGTCCAAAAGTTGGTGAACTTTTTCCCGTCTTTCCACACATTTTCTACCACAAAATGCATCTTCAACCGCAAATTTGACGTCCCCTCCCCCTGAGGGCAGTGGGGGTGGTCAAATTGCGGCACACGGCTAATAAGACGCACTCTGCGGTTTAAAATGCATCGAAAGACGGAGAAAAGTTCACCAAATTTCGGACCACATCCCCATGTGGTGTTTGGGGGGAGGCGTCTGTTTACTGTTTTAAACCCTCCCCCTACTCTTGTGAAACACACATATTAAAACGTAATTAGGATTTTT
The DNA here is from genome assembly GCF_002217175.1 of Folsomia candida. NCBI lineage: Eukaryota > Metazoa > Arthropoda > Collembola > Entomobryomorpha > Isotomidae > Folsomia > Folsomia candida. The sequence continues at coordinate 215,994 of NW_019091245.1, forward strand.
CTTCCCAGTTTTAGTTATGATTTTTTGAAAATGACACATTTGCCATGAGAGCTTAAGTTAAGAAATTTTGCTTTTGATTTTTCCTGTAAAGTTTATAGCGATCGAAACAAACGGGAATTGACGATGTATTATGATGAAGGACATGTTCATGCATGGACATGCCAAATTTCAGATTTTTTGGATGTAATATAAAATTTGACATTTATCCGTGTAAAACCAGTCAAAGGGCTCAGAGCGCGTGCACACTCCATTTTGCCTCTAGAGGCAGAATGGATTGTGCACACGCTTGTTAATGTAATTTTTAATTTAATTTAAATTTAATTTTTAATTTAATTTTAATTTAATTTTGTAAAAAAATTAAGTAAGTAAATAATTAAATTAAAAAGTAATGACGTATACGTCGTTACTTTTTTGGGACGGAGGGAGATTGCTCGCCGGCAGTACTGCCCCGTTTAGCCGGACTCTTCCGTGCTCTCACCGTGGACTAGGTAGCTGACGTTATGAACGTTCTTAAAATTAGGCACCACGGGGCAACGTGAGATTCATGAAAAATTTATCACCGAAATTATGCACCGAGAAATTTTCATGAATCTCACGTTGCCCGAAATTATCTAATTTTCATGACGCTTACAGTATTTGACTGTATTTTTTCTCCAAGTATTTTACGTAATTCGAAAATGTCATCATCGCCAAGGAGTATGGGCGTTTGTTTAAATATTTAAAACCGGTGTGGGTGACAATTGGTCGAACCTATTGTTCATATTTATGTTATTTATTTTCGCGTCTGTCCATGTTAAATCTCTCATAACGAACTGCGGGTTAATTTTAAACTACTAGTTTAAAACTAGATACGAAATATCTACATAAGTGGTTGTTAATTTGCGAAAAAAATCGAAATTATCGACTTACCTGGGTACAGGTAGACTGAGCCTGACACACGGACCAACTGAACGCTAATAATATCAAGCCGGCCACCAACAGATGGAACAATTTCCTGTCACAAATAAATACAATTAACATTCCAATACATATTTACGTAAAATTTAACCGGGTTAAAAGTCTGGAATTCTGGAGAGGTTCAACCAGGATATGAAGAATATATGAAGAAATGCTAAATTAAAAATATGTAAGACATGTGTCTCTTACATTTTGAAACGTTCTGAAAGGCTTTGAAGTTTCCTCGATCACAGGATTTTGCAAATATATATTTTTCCTTCTTGGAATGAACGACTTGGCAAGACTGAGGGTGATGTCTTAACGGGAGGTTTTATATATGCGATGACAATTTGCTAAATTTAGTGAAGAATTGCATGCATTTGGCGATACATACATAGATACATATGTACTCGTATAAGTATGTATCGATACATATACATATCGATCTTTTTTACTTTTTCTGCGACTTTTTTTTGCTACTTAGAAATTTTCTTAGGTAGGACCATATTTGTGCGACTCCTGTGCCGTCAGCATTTTCATAATGTGATTCTTTGTGTATACATAATTTTCAAACTCTGCGAGTATCTCAAACGTAACGTAATTCTGAATAAAACAAAACAGATAAATGTATCGATACATAAATACATATGTACATATGTATCCATCAGTTAACTACGCAGTTATCGAAAAATTATTACACAACAATTCCAGATATGTATACTTACACTAACGTGCAAAAATGAGTATCACTGCGCATCCAAAAATCGTATACGCGCTCATTTCATAAACAAAGAAAGGATTGACTTGTTTATTTGTTTATTTAGAGATAAACTAATGCTGAAGTAGAACAGAGCAAATAGTTTACCGACTTAAATTCAATTATTTTACATACATTAAAATATTTTGACAATTATCCCAGGTAAAACAACCTATTTAATTGTTTAGGTAGTTTTATAATTTATGTGTACCTGAGACATGAGAACCCCAGTGAAGGCGATCATATTTTAAATCAGTGTGACTAGGGTCAATAAGGACCAAAAAACCCACAAGAAAACCTCTGAAATTGTAAAAATTTCTCGCCCAACGATACTAAGGATACCTTCCAGACACAAGTCGACCTGGATCAATTTCAAATAAATATTTGGCAGGTGGCAAACCATTTTTTCTAATATGATGGCCCAATCCACCATCAGAAGGACGAAGATAACTGCAAATCTAACCAGCTCAAAATGGACAACAGAGGCGGGAGAGCAATTTGGAAGGAAGTCAAGCAGATTTCCCATCTCTAAGTAAGTTGCGGAATGTGGGGCTCCCCTGCCGTGAACAACCAACGGATACCCTACATACATATGTACCAGAATAAGATGAAGCGCATGGGTCAAGTCCACAAAAACTAGAAGGATTCCATCTTTTGTTGTGTTTGAAGTATGTATAATTTATTTGACGCAGACAGAAGCAATACAGTCTGAAAATAAGACGGTGAAGCTCTACATACGAACCAAAAATTTAAATCTTACAGCTAAAAACGGAGTTGCAAGCAGTTGCGTTGAGGTTGCGGAATTATGATTTATGAGTTTGAAGACGCAATCATGAACCAACACAATTACTAAGAAATACTGGCAAGAAATTTGAAGGAATTCGGTGAGGAAGGTAGATCTACGACGTGGCTATTTGTACACTTCGATTCCAAACATACGCCAAAATCAACTTGGGAACTCATCAAGAAGAAAAGAATTAAAGATTTGAATGGCCACCACAGAGGGCGGACCTTATTAAAATTGGACACTGATTGGAACACAGTAGAAGGAAAATTCGGGGAAGTATGTAGTATTTCTATGAAATAATAACCTGAAACAAATTTCAGAAAAATGTATGTATGCCAACCCAGAATCGGGTAAAATTCTTACCGTAAGAAACTTGCTGATTGTGTGCAAGGCCCTTCTTGTTACATAATCTCCTAATTCGGCGCAGGGTGATCCTACCTGATATTTGAGTTGCACGGTTTGTAATCTCGTCAATTTACAGTATTAAAAATAAATTTAATTGTCCAAATGATCATCATTTTTGCACATCGTTTAAAGTTAAATTTATATTCGTACTTCCCTCAAACGAGGGAAAACTTGTAGAATGCTGGTTATGTTGGAAATGTGCGTTACTATAGTAACGCACAAATAAGATGCATGAAAAAATATTGATATTTCTTCAAGTTATGTACATAAATTAATATTTTTTTGATACCCAATGGCACTCATTTTTGCACATGAGTGCACATACATATACATGGGCATAACTGTTTATGTAGAAGATAAGGTCACATATGTACATATGTATTAGTAGGCAAGACTGAACACCAGACTTAAATACGTGTCTTTATGTAGTCCTCACAAGCTGCAACAGATTTAGCACATACATATGTACGTATGTATGTACATGTGTACGAATATGTACATATTTATGTACATACGTACATATATACCTGCTCGTGTCAAATATGCACATTTATTTAGTTTGCTTAATCATGGAAAAGTTTGAACTCAATTTTTCTTAACCTTCACATCACGAGGCTGTAAAAATGTGCAAATCTTTACATTTGTACTTATGTACATATGAACCAGGGCTGCCCAAAATACTTTGTTTTAAAATACAAAATTCATTTTGTAAAGCGTCAAAATACAAAACACAAAATACAAAATACTCGAGTTGCTCCAAAATACAAAATACAAAATACTTTCATTTGAGGCTCATGTTTCAAAATACAAAATACAAAATACGTATTTAAAATACTTTTTAAAATACAAAATACAATACAAATTTTTCTCGCCCCACGCATTTGTTTCGACCCAGAAAAATTTTTTCACAGGGCACTTTTGTTGTCTCCGTCTTCTTCAACCTCCTCAAACTACTTTCCGCTTATATCTATGGTTATTTACAGTTCTAACCGTCTGGCATCAGATCAGGTTAAAATTCAAAGCAATTTACACAAACAAAAAAATATATGCAAAAATGCCTTTTGAAATGTACCAATCGAATTATTTATATTACGGTAGCTAATCAAAGGTAAAAATAATATTTGTGATTATGCATCACAAAGATTATTTACAATAAAAATGAAATTTACCGACTGATCAGTTAAAATGGCATAACCAGACAATTTCTGCATACCACGATACGACATGAAAAATAAAATAATTTCTGATTCGTCGATATTTTGGGTGAAATGCTACACATAAATTACATACATACTTCTCATTTGGTAATTTGTATTTTGGAAATGTACATATTTTGTATTTTAAATACATTGGTGGTCATTGAAAATTTGAAAATACAAAATACCTGGCTAATTCTAAAATACAAAATACAAAATACTTTCATCTGAAATGGAAGTTCCAAATACAAAATAGTATTTTGTATTTTGTAATTTGTATTTTGTATTTTCAAATAGTATTTTGGGCAGGCCTGATATGCACATACATGCATATGTAGATATGTACATATGTATGTATGTATGTATGTATGTACATATGTACATATGCAGTACCAGAATCAATAAAATTGGATTGGAGGATAACCGTCAACGTAATTTTCGTGCTTAACGGGTTGGGCTGTCGGGATACTAAACTATGTAAATAAAAATAATGTCGCCAATTCATGCATGCTTATTTAATCTCCTGTCTTGCCTGATCTTAGGACAAAGTACACGCCATGCATCCACCAATGGCATGACTACAACGGTTGGGTTGCTTTTTATAAAAAGTATTACATATGTGTTTATGAACATATTTATCTATGCACATTGAACTGCGTAGGTAATCTGTCATAAATATGTACATGTACAAATGTGCATTGCTAAAATCTTGGGACGATTTTTGCCTTGTGGGGCGAAGGCATATGTTGCTTATACATGCATACATACGTATGTGTGATTATCACCATGATTGGTGATATTTTCTGAGGAAATGATATCAATATTTGTTATATGATGCTAATTTTTCACACAATGAGGTGTTACTGCATTGTATTTGCTGCAGTGAACAAATAAATAAATAGGTTTCGGGTCTGTATAACTTTTTGCTAAAACCAGTTACATATTTTATTTCGGTGGAAATTTATTCTGAAAAAGTAAACAGTAGATGATCAATTCCGTTTGCAAACACAAAGGGTTCCACTTGCAAGAATTAATTTTATGTATGTACATACATTGTATTAACGGAACTTGCATTATCTTAAACCTCATGAAATTTATGTTGTTTTAGAACTTTGGATGATTTTCCAATTTCCATTCTTTGTTACCAAGTTGATTATATACATATTTAATATATTTACCTTATATCGGGGCGGGGTTCAAGACTGTGAATCTTGAATTCCGCCGAGACGAAAGATGATCCATTCACGCAACCAAATTGCGTGATATGGTAGTAATCTGGATTTTGAAATTAACCTCATGGATACCGACATCAAATATGATGAAAAGCCGTTCCCTAATAATTTTGAGTTTTTCTACATATATTCCGAAAATTCAAAAAACTCAAAAATTCCAATTTTTAACATTGCGCTGATATAGAAAAAAGTTCAAAATTGTGGGTGGAAATAGTCACAGAACACCACTTTTTCTTATGGAATTTTCCACTTTTTTCCATCGAGTTTTTCAACTTTTTCCATTTTCATTCATGGTTTTGGTAGTCAATAGCAAATTCTAAAATTTAATAATAATACATGTACATGATATGACGAATTTGGTCGTCAAGTAATAGCAAGAAAAATACATCATATCGTCGCTGTTCGTGCAAAACTTGTCGGATCAAAAGCCAGTCGGAAACAAAAGTTGTCGGATCAATTTTGGGGAAATACGAGATTGCAGAACTATAACATGGTGTCACGCTTTTCCCGCATTTTCATCCGACAACTTCTGTTTCCAACTGGTTTGGAAGGCGACAATTTCTGTTTCCGACTGGTTTGGAAGGGAACAACTTTTGTTTCCGATTGGTTTTTGATCCGACAAGTTTTGCACGAACAGCGACGATATGGTGAATTTGGTCTCAATGAGGTTAAGCCACGTGGTATTAACGAGGGTGCTGATTTTAAAAGCTCAATGCAATTTAACGACATTACAATAATTGCTTATGCATAAATGAAATACAGATTTATTGAATTAAAGGAATTGTTTTGCGATAATATTAATGTTTTATTCGGACAATTTTACATTTTCCACTCAAAACTCCACAATTTTAAACCTGGCCGCCTCCCCGATTGGCTTGTTTGCGTCAAAGTAAAAGTCTGGTTCTACATCTTGCGTGCCAATCCAGCCCATCCCGTCGTTCCAAGAAATTGTCACCGTGAATAAATCATCGCCCAAATGGAGGGTAAAATCTTTGGGTAAATTTTGCCCCAAAATTTCCTGTGTTACCTGCCTGTTGGTCGGATTGACAAAGATCCGATGCTGCTGAAGGCTCCTATTGCCATAAATTATTGCCACCGATATATTTGTCAGCGGCCAGTTTGGCGAAATACTGGTGGGCAGGATGGAATAGGGTTCGAACCCCTGGTGCAAGTCAGACCCCCAAAAATATTTCATGGGGTACAAAGCTCCATCGGGATGTTCAAAAGTGAGGGCTACATTTCTCGTGAAAATGAATCTGGCGGGGTCAGGAAGGGCGTAAAATACGGCATGATTCGCGGGTAAGGTGGCCGCCATGTGGGCCGCCACGTTGAAAATATCTCTCCCCTTGACATGGTCGAGGGCATGCATACGAGTGATCAACTGGGTGTAGGCGGAGACACGGTTGGACTCTGTTTCCAGGGTGGCGATTTCCTCCAGAGTGGGTAAAATGTGGGATCGTTCACCTTAAAATGATTCGTATCTGGTTACGCGGGAAGTACAAATTTATTCAAATAAGTATTATCAAGTTACCCCGATACGATGAATTCAAGTGGAACTGGTACGGTTGCAGAGAGAAGATAGCAGCCGTCTCGGCCGGGAAATATGAACCGAGGAAGAAATCAAATGGCCGCCGGGTTCTCGGGGTAACGAAGGACTGGTTATTAAAGTACAGGTGAAACTCATTGTCCGAACCTTCCAGGGGGATAAGGAAGAGGTACTCGGCGGGACGGGAACTTTTCGAAAGGGTTCCCACGTTTACCGATACGAAGCGAGAAGGATCCGTTTGGAATATGGTTCTCATCTGGAGTGGTTGGGATCGTGGGTGTGGTCGACGTTGTCGGACTGGTTGACATGGAAGGATTGGTCGTTGTGGGTGGAGGAGTCGTAGGAAATGGTGGATAGATCGAGTAAGAGACGATAAACCGTTGTCGGGTAGAGTCGATTTTATCCGCCGTGAGGTCCGGGGTCATGTAGTATCGGACCCCGTCGCGGAGATATGTCCATTCCAACCGTGTCCCGTTTCGAATCAAGTCCTCCTGCAGGATAGGATTCAATACGTCAAGGACGAAATGTGTCTAAATTTTTACTTTTTTCCTTACCAAGGTTGACGCGTTTAACGGTGGAATAGAAATTAGAGACAAGGCAATTAAGGCGAATTTTTGCAACCACGCCATTCCTTATGTATGTATCTATGTATGTAGAAGGGCGAAAATTATCTAAATCGGTGACAACGACGTATGGAAGCCTACACATATACGCGTTAAATGAGATGATCCGAGATGCGAAACGTATTTAAGCTCCTCACCGTCCGGATGGTAATCCCTATCAGTTTGACTGATGCAAAATTTAGTGATTAAGGATGAGTGATCTACGTATGTACATAATTCATTGGAACTGGGTAAGCGTATTTATGTACGTATACATATGTGAAAGGTAACTTGGGTCGGTCAGATATTTTTACATACACTGTAAAAAATCTGTTATATAATTGTTAGGCAATCCGAGTCACATAAGGCGTTACTCCGTCATATTAATGCTTTGCTAACGAACCCCACCAGAGTTTGTTATGAAACGTTACAGACTGTTAAAGGTGCCGTCGTACATATTACCGTCGTACAAATTACCGTCGTACATATAAATATGCGGTAATGTGCATTATTACCTCGCCGGTAGAGTTATGTTACGTGAATAATGCATGTAGATACTCCATCCGGTAATAATCCGCAATGATTCATTACCACCTTTCTTAAAGTGCATACATATATATGTACTGTGACGAATCACAATTTTTGCGTCTCCGACGCTCACCGGAGTCCGTTTCTACTGCTAATTATGTACACATACGAATAAAACTACAACTCATCACAGACTTGACTTTTGACAACACTTGACCATTTATTACTACTCAGACAACTAACTTTAACCCCTTTGACACATTCTCCCCATAAGAAACACACACCACCGCAGTGGTAATTAAAAGAAAACCTTTAGATACTGGGGGACGACCACCCCAGTACATTACTCGTGAAAGGACGACCTCTCACGATGCCCCACCCCTTACGGTTGACGATTTCTGCTCGCAGGATCTCAGGCTCGCAGGCAGGATCCAGCGGCGAAATTATCCCTCACGATCCAGCGGCGAGGTCGTCCCTCGAGATCCTCTCCCTGCCGTCCTCCACCAAGAACTGACGAGAGGTCTTCCTTCTCGGTCTTCTCCTGGCCGTCGTCCACGAAGCACTGACGAGAAGTCTGATTTTTCGGTCTTCTCCCCGCCGCCTCCCAAGTAGTACTGACGAGAAATCTTCTTCTCGGTCCTCTCCCGGCCGTCCTCCACAAAACACTGACGACAAGTCTGATTTTTTCCTCGTGCACAAGGCTTTATAAACCGTGCCGAGGGTCGTTCTCATGACGACTCAACTCGCCCCACAACAACTTTTACACTAAATAATAATAATTCTATCTCATCACAGTACATACATATGTGCTATACATAATCAAGTCAAAACTATTTATTACACGTTGCGACATACTACATAAACAGCTTTTAGTGTAATTTTCACCCCCCGGAGTGCCGAGAAGTGAATAAATTTAATAAATGAAAGGTAGATATGTACATAGCAATTTCGTATACGTTGGTGTACATACACTGGAGAGCGAATTAAATTATACGGGGTACTTCCCAAGATTCAGACATGAATAACTCCACATGTTTAAGAGTTATCATCAAAATTTCTTTTGCACAATAACCATAACTCATCTAGGTGTAGTAGGTATGCATGTCATTTTCGAAAAGTCTCACGCTTTTGGCGGTAAATAAACATTTTAAAAAAAAGTGAATTTCAGGATGTGCGAAATAAATTATACGGTAGTCAAAAGTGTTGAATAATTTAGACAATAATAATGATACAATATTTAGTCATATTTTAGTAGTCACTTGGGCCTCCCTTATTTGCAATCCATGCATTACAACGACTTTTTATTGATGCAACCAATTTTCCACCCACATCTTGACGAATATTATTCCATGCGTCCGTAATTTTTCCTTTCAACTCAGTAATGTTGTAAATCTTGAATTTTCGAAATTCTCTCTTGATGTGATCCCACTAATGCTCAATGGGATTGAGATCCGGCGTCTGTGGGGGCCGTTCCAAAACCCTGATTCCACTTTTCTTGAAAAAATGTGTTGATTTTGCAGTGTGTTTTGAATCCTTGCCCTTTTGGAAAATGTAACGGCGCTTCAGGCCAAGTTTCAGCGCAGACTGTTTCACATTTCTAGCCATTATGTCCTGGTAGCTATATTGGTTCATGATTTCATCCACAAATTCGAAATTTCCAGCACCAGAAGAGCTAAAGCAACCCAACACCATGATGCTGCCACCACCATTTTACAGTTGGTAGTAATTTTTTTAATTCCAAGGCTTCCCCTGTGGTTCTGAACACTCTAGTTCGTCCGTCTGAACCAAAAATGTTGAACTTGCTTTCGTCGGACCATAAAATTGAATCCCAAAATTTAGCATCCGTGGCAATATGATCCCTGACAAATTCGAGTCGCTTCTTCTGATTTTTCGGGGTAACGAAGGGCATTCTCTTAGCCGCAAAATTTTTGTAGCCATGATTTTTAAGACTCTGGCAATCGTAAATCGACTTGCCTGTTTGCCCATAGTGTTTTGAACATCCTTTAGAATTTTTGATGCAGACAATCCGGGATTTAACTTGATGTTTCAGGATCATGGTGATGAACCTACGGGTCACCTCCGGTCACTAGCTGGGTGTGCAAATTTTGGGGGTCTGCATTCCAAAATTCCGAAAGGGCAAGACATTAATCAACGAGTTTTAGTTTTTTAGCTCGCCTAAGCAGTCGAGCATCCAATCCGGCAGATAGCTTTGACTAACCCAGTCGTTTGTGTAGGATGACACCAATAACTTTATATGAAATTCCCATTTCCTGAGGAAGCTGATGGATGGTAATACTTCGATCTACTTGCAGAAAGTCATCGACTTTTTTGCACGTGAACGCGTCGCTCACTGAAATTTGCCTACCTGGTCGAGGCTCATCTTCCACACTCTCCCTAACACACTTAAATTCTGTTACCCACCTGGAAACAGTTTTATCAGATGGAGTAGATTCGCCATAAACTTTCTGTAACTTTTTATGAATTTCTACTGCAGTTTCTCCTGGAAGTGAAAAAATCGTATGGTGGAACGGATCTCAATTTTCGTAAATTCCATTTTTGGAATTGTGACTTTGGGGTGAAATTGAGAGAGAATGTGACATTGGAATCGTATCATTTTTGGTGCGGAATGTACACTCGGTACGCGGATTATAATGAACGCATTCCAGATTCTTATCTTATCTCTAAGGTATAGATGGACATTACTTAAAAATATTCCCTCGTATGTGAGTATGTATGTATGTACATATCTAGGTATGTACTTACTGATTTGTACTCGTTCCGATTGACGTACATATTTATGTAATCATTTTCAACAAAGCACAAATTGGCCCGTCAGGTTACATACATATGTAGTTATTTAATAAAAGTAAGATCACATTGGACAGGTCTCCATGTATGCGATAGACACATATGTACATACATATGTACATATGTATGGACATATTTAGTTGTTACATACGTGACTAAACCTGTCAAGTGACTGAAGGGAGTTAAGTATTTATTTATATGCGCGACGGTAGGTTTTTGAGACATGCATATATACATACTTTTAAGAAGTAAGTGAATATTATACCATTTTTTCTAACTGATTGGTTTATTAAGTGCAGATTTCGGCAATGTATTTATAACATATTTAGCAGGCATCCAAATGTGTGTTAAAATATGTATTTCCAGGAGCAGTGACACTCACGGCACTTTCATTGGTTTTGCTTGATGCATAATCATTTGAAATGGATGAGATATGTAGGCTTACGATTAGTCAAACTATGTATGTATCGCGTCGCAAATATTTCGCCTTGTTTAGTTTTTGTGAAAGTTTAACACTAATTGTAGTGCGTATGTAGAAGAATTTTGTGTGCGAAAAACCATATCTTGCCTCCTTATTACATACACCATAGATGATTATATTGCCACTCTGAATTTTCTACTTTTCATTCCTTGCACTATAAGTTATTTGCATGAAGTACCAATCTAGTCCAACTTATCTCAAATTGTGCTACATAAGACGATGGTGTAGATAACAGGAAGATTTGGAGTTGATTCAACATAAGAAAAAAAGTTATGTCACAAAACGTAGGTGGCCTTATCCTTTCTGATCGCACCATATGTGCATCTAGGATTATCTAACATTTTTATGTGCCACCATTTTCAGTTGACACTTTCTAACGCTATGATATAACATTTCTCTAAGTACTCAAGATTTGGCATATGTATGTACATATTTCAATTTCATCTCGTTGGGGCCCATGGCCCATGGAGAAAAACAGAATTTGTTTTTTAAATAATTTAAATAAATAAATGAACTACTATTAATAGGAGTCCGGATTGGTTATTATAACATAGATATTAACGTAATTAAACATCAATTTTAAATAAATTTTAAATAAAAAGAGTATTGGTAATGAAATAGGCAGCCGTTCTATAATTTAGTATTAATTTAACAGGGAGAATAAAATTTATATATACAGTGTGACAGAAGTGAAGTTCCGCCCGATGAGACTGAGCGGCCAGAGTGATTCAGTCAACTGCGCACAACTTCTTTATTTATCAACCGAATTTAAAAAAAATTGTGACATGAAAGCCGAAGGGGTGATCGAGTGAGGAAAAGAATTGAGATACAAGCTTATCTGGGAAGAGGCTACGGTGCTGGACAAATATCGAGGATTTTAAAAGTTGACCCAAAAACGGTTTGGAGATGGTCCCAAAGAAAGCTATCCATGGACAAAAGAAGGTCGCGCCGACCATCAAAATGTTCCCCGAAGACTAAGCAAGTAACTGTAGACACAGAATGAAGGAGAGACTTGTAGCTTCAACACGAAAAACTGCACGTATACTGAACTCGAGTGAAAGTTATAAAATTCAAGACAATAAAATATCAAGAGAGACCGTTGAAAACCACCAAATGGGGCAGGAAAAACTACAGAACAGCCAAGGCCACTCTACTATCACAAAAGAACATACGGGACCGCTTGAAATTTGCCAATATCGTTGAAGAAAGTGGATTTTTGGGGGACGGAAGGATAGACAAGGAATTGATTGACCACACCCTCTGGACGGATGAAACTATGATCGAACTTCACCACAAGCGAAACCCAGCAACCACAAGATTCTACTCCGATAATCGGGAAAAGGTTCCTAAAGTCTTAACACCAAAATTTCCGGTCAAAGTGATGTTTGCTAGTGGCTTCTATGCACGTGGCGTTACACAGATTCATGCCGTGGAGAACAAGGTTACAGTCAACGCCAAATACTATCGTGAAAAGATATTGTCCATGTATTTGGACGCCATGAAGGACCCTTCGCTGTTTCCAGCAAAGAACAAAATTGTATTCATGCACGACGGAGCTCCAATCCACCATTCCATGGCAAATATGAGGATCCCGGAGGACAACGTTAAAACCGTCTGGGGAAAAGGGGTGTGGCCGTGAAATAGCCCGGATTTGAACCCAATAGAAAACCTGTGGGCAGTATTAAATAATGCCATTTATGAGAAGTCGGTACCAACTACACGAGAGCAATTAATCGTAAGAGTTAAAAAAATTTGGGGGTCCGTGGACGTCAGCTTGCTCCAAAAATTGAGTCGCTCTTTCCCGAATCGAATCAGAGAAATGAAAGAAGCTGGTGGTGGACACATTGGATACTATGTGATGTATGTTACCCAAAAATTTCGAGAAAACAGATTCAGCCATTGTTGGTAAATTTCGTATTTTATGTGGACATCGAATTCATCTGGCGGAACTTTCTGTATATATACATACATATATATTTTTTATATATTATTTTAGTTTTTAGTTTTATTTTTACTTTTATTTTCTTATGATGAGTTAACTGATAAAAGGTTTTAGTGCAATAGATGAAAAGGTTTGGGTCAACTATTAATTAAAATTTAACTTCGTACAATATTAACGTTTTGTTCATTTGTTCAAGAATTTCCCTGTTAAATTCAGTTTTCGCCAAGGTATGACGATGTTTGTGGCGATGAGCTGATTTTGAGGAGAATCGGGTCGAGTGGGAACTTCCCACTGGGAAGTGGTCGACTTACCGCTGTAGCCTGGCTTATCATTAGGATCACGAGCTTAGCCTAAAATGGACGTTCCCCATATCATTTTTTTTTAATTTTAGAAAACTGAGACCGATTTTAAAAATTCTGTAACATTTTTGAAAATTTTGAAAAAAAATTAAAAAAATTGGAAATTCCTTAATTTTACGTAATAAGTCAGATACTGTGCATATTTTAATATAGGGGGAACGTTGGGGGCCTTGACAGACACCTCGGTAGTATAATTTTCATAAAAACTAATACCATTTAGGTTGAATTTCTCACCTTTGTGATGATGGTGTACGGACAATCATCATCACAAGGTAGTAATATATAGAGCATTGATTTACATGTATTTATGTATGTAAATATGCACGTATGTATGTATCAGGAAGAAAATTAATAGATAAAGTCGACCCCTACCCAAGTAAATACGTAGAGGTGAGTAATCCAACTTATTTATAAAACGAGGCTTCTACTTGGCATCCATACGCCAACACTCACGTTGCCGTACTTTGTCCTCAGATCATGCCAGATGTGAGATAAGGTCCTGCTTTGCGACGAACTTTGTATCCTATTAGACGATGACACTAATGAGCATATTTTTTTAGACAGATGAATACATATGTACATATGTATGGATATAGACGTACATATGCATACATATATACATACATTTTTACGCCTTTTACGTATAATATGATGATCCGATCGAGTTTGCCTTGCCCTCTGTCTGTGTGTTACCTAGAGAATTACTTATCTCTAAACTTAACCGCTGGACTTGGACAAAATGTCTTTAAATCAGAAGTAAGGATTATTTCGATGATGGGCATAATGAGCGACCAATGGTGGACGCGAAGGTGTCGTTAAATTGGTTATGGTACATTCATGACAACAGAGTTTTAAAATATAGGAAATTCAATTTACTATGAACATAGGTCGCAAACATTAACTTTAATTTCTTCTCTTATCTCATCAAACGGCTTTATCGCAGGTCTTCGCCGAGCGTTTGAAGATGGATTAAAATTCTTTAAAATCTTTAAAATTGCATGGAGGGTTTGTATCTATTAATATGTACATAGTGCAGCAAATGGAATGAATAATTTTTGCAAATGAATGACATATTTTCGCACTGTCATCATGCAGTGACCTGGAGGTCAAGACATGCTATCTTAAACTATTTGTATTGTAATAAATATGTAAGTGTGTTGGACAAAATATGTGGTACGTGCTTTACTTGAAACAAGTAGAATTTCTGTATGTAGCTAAATTGCACAATTTCTTCACTCTGCCGACCACCCCAGTAAAATGTGTATGTACATATGTACATATGCACGTATTTGCATATGCGAACAATTTGGACATGAACAATACTCGTGCAATGGTTGCGACATAATGTCACAATAAAATATCGTCGCTGTTCTGAGCAAATCTTAGTCTTGCCACGTCCTTCTTGGAGTCGTCTCCAAATGAATAAAATAGGTTACACACAAATTCCTGGAACTATTTGGATTAATATTAACTGAATATTAATTTCCTTCAAATCCAAAGGCTCACAATGTAAGACAAACTTTATTTTAATATTTTTGTACCGTTTTCATCTTCTAAAGCGTCATAGTCCATGGATTTATTGAAATCCTACTACATATTACAGAAAATTATCCCAGGTTGTGGCCATTGTGTTCCTAGGCTTTGTAGCGTTTACTTGGCGTGTCGCCCATGCCCAGTCGGCTTGCTTGGCCGGCGACCCAAACCGGCTAAAATTTGCGGTTTGTATGTATTGCTTTAAAATATTGCTTTAAAATATAAATTAATTAAACCTTAGATATAATGTACTATGATATATTATTAAAATAAACAGAGTGACTAATGGCGGTAATTATATGTGCACTACATAAAATTAGTTTGCATACGGTATTCACATTGTTATATTTTATACACTGGTTGAGATAAAAATTTAGAATCTTGTACAGTGATAGCCAAAAACATTTTTGGAGAAGGTGCTGGTCGAATTTCGAAAAGCATTTTAACAATGTCAAAGGTTACTATTGTCTGACCTGAGACACGTAAAACCAACTACCGCGAACCAACAAATTTTTGTCCCTTGGTGCTTAAATTTTTGGATGAATAGCGTAACGAATCCTTCCTGAGAATTTTGACGACTTGCACGATTTTTTTATTGGAGCTATAATTTCTTTTAAACTTGATTTCGCAATCTTTCCCATAAGCGCGATGCCGTAAATTTGATATACATATTATTACAATACGACAAATGAATGAGAGTGACCAGGTATTTATAGGAGCGATATCAATGCAGTATGCTATGTACCATGGGCTCGAATGTTTCATAAAATTTAATCGGTTCTGCTTAAATTTTGTGTTGGGAGGCACGCATTTTAGCGAATAAATACCCAGAAACTGGAAATACATATTTCTCAATGGAAGCGTTCTCGTGGTCAAAATGTAGTCCATCCAACATTAATGAAGCATACTTAAATTCATGGTTTAATTTGACTGTGAAAGGCTTGAACCAAACAACGTTACATACATTTAGTTCATAAAAATTTACCTCAAATTACACGAAAAATTTCAGTGCCCTGATTAGTGTTCTCAATGGGCTTCGGATTGGCCCGGACCGGACCGAAATCCGACGGTTCGGTCCCGGATTGGGCCATATGGCAATCCGGACCGAAAGTTTCGGTCCGGTCTTCGGTTCGGTTTCGGATCAAATATTTCTGGACCGGACCGGACCGCCGGTTTTCGGTCCGCCCGAATGTTTTTGGCGCGCTTATGAATTTTTATAATTCATATGAAAGTTTCGAAGTTTTTTACCCAAAATTAAGGATTTTCAAAGTGTTGTAAATTTAGTGTAAAGATATATATTAAAAAACCTAAAGCATGCATGACGAAAATATCCAGAAGTAATTAAGAATTACTTTAGGAAAAACACACCTGCCTTATTTCAATTTTGCCAACCTTGACATTGACCGAAAAATTATTGAACATGTCGAGGCTGCTTACGTACATACATACATAAATGTATTTTAAAAATTGTACACTATTACCGTATCATTTATTGCCAAAACTATAAATTGGTGATATCCAATTCAATGGAATTACACTGGAACGAAATGTCCCCGGATACATTTAATTAAACGTGAAACATATGACTCTGTGTACCACTTTTGTATAGTGACATAGTGACATACATATGTATGTATCATACATACATAATGTATGTAATAAATATGTAGTACAATTTTTTATGTAGTAGGTATATGAATATGAATGAACGTTAGTTTTTACACTATAGGGGTATATCTTTCGGTCCGCCCGGATTGAGCGGTTCGGTCCCGGTCCGGTTCTGAGCCGAGAAAAAACATTTCGGTCCGGTTTCGGATTGACAGTTTCGGGCCTCGGTCCGGTTTCGGATCATGTCTGATCCGGACCAATTCGGACCATGAAGATCACTAGCCCTGATCGTGGTGGTTGCACGGGCTTGAACGGCGGGCCGCTATGTAATCGGACATCGCAATGCTGTCAATGCGTACAAAATAAGGTGACCGTATCAATTATACATCCACTCCACCGGATATATGTATACATCATGATTGGGTTAATGATGATTATTTTATTAACTTATCCAATACATATTTATATAGTGTCAAGATGTTACTGATTGTAACTGGATGTCATGCCCGGGGGGAGAAACGGCCAGCTGTATCCTGAAAAGGGAGGGCAGGGAATGCGTTTGCACCGGTGATAATTACGTAAGCCAACAGCTAAATTGAAAAAATTTTCAATATAAACTCTTAATTTAAGTTCACCTATTTACATATGAATCTGAACAGTGTACCACAAATGGAACTCAGGCCTGACCAGGAGATAAATTTCCTCGCAATGCCGTTTCAAATTATGAAAGGCTTTGCAAGTTTAACCAATCAAGAATTGTGAAAGTATGCAAAGCCGATCGATACAGGGAAGAATGTAATTGCGTTGCAGGGGGACCACCTATAGATCCGGTAACTTGTACATATGTAATTTCAGAGTGGTGCTGTACATCGTTCTTATCACCCCAGATTTGAAAGTTCTTGGGATTTGTTGTAAATAGTACTTTGTGGGTGTGGTATAAAATGAGTGTAGCATGCCTACATTCCACTGGGCTTCATGGGTTTTTAATATACTCATAAAGGCCTCAACAGAACTCGGACGCATGTAGATTTATAGAGCTTTTGCTTACTAGTGCTCCACTAAGTTTCGCAACTAGTCGATTATGTTCGACCAAGAATCCATGTTGGTTGGACTCATTGCCCCTTCTTTCGCCCACCACAACCGCTCGGTGGGTGTGGAAAATCCACGGAAACATGGAAAATCCATGAAAATTATCCTAAGATTCACTAAAAATTGAGTTTTGCCCGGATTTTAAAAATTCTTTAACTTTTATACTCCCATTATACTTGCATTGTCATGCCAAATATCTAATTTGTGCTCAACCTAACATACATAGTCACGAGGTTTATTGAAATGAATTTCACATTTTGAAAGGTCCTTTAAATGCATATATTAAGGATATCAAACAAGTCCAGATTAGCCAACCTTTTGGGAAGTTAGAGTTATAAAAATAGTTAACGTACATTTGCACGGTAACATATAACAAATCGAATTATTTGCATGCTGATTAAAACTGATAGGATGCATTTCTAGTAATAATGAATTTCTTAATTAAAATCAAATTTAGTTTCAACTCAAAATTTTGCTAATAACTCGTTGCCATTGTATAGTTACAATTTTCACAGTTTTAAGATCAATAAATTTTAGATGTATTGAAATATGGAAATTTCACTTCGGAAGTTTTCAAAATTTTGCTCTTCTTGAAATATAGGCGATGTTTTGGTTAAATCGGTGTTGTGCATTGATTTCAAATCAAAATTTTGGTTAACTTAATATTTATTATATAATTGCATGCTAAATATGTACATATTTGCATTTGTGCCTGAAAAGGTATGTATCTATGTATTTAAATCCATACATATAAACCGTTTAAATAGGATAAACTCGTTTTACAAAAATTTCAGTGTGACTCGGATGGAGGGTGCACACGGTCAAACTTGACATGTTCCTCTCCCTACGGACCGTACTGTAATTTCACATCAAATCGTTGTCAATGCATCCGTAACCAGGTATTAATTTAAACCTCGCCGTGGAGAGATCTTACATACACAACATGAACTTAATCAGGTACTTTCCTTTCATTAAATATAGTGCCGGAGTAACAACGACTTCAACAGAATGCGTTGCCCGGCCGGAAAAACGGCTAACTGCATCCTCAAAAAAGTTGGGAGGGAGTGCGTCTGCACAGATCGTAATTATGTAAGTTATCCATAGAAAAATGTGTAATTAAGTTTACTTACATAAATACTTAATTTGCATAGTGTACCGCAAACGGGACACAACAGTGCCCTGGAGATGAATTCAGTTTAGAGTATATCAGTTACAATAATCAATGCCGAAATAATAACATATCGCACATTACAAAACTTTGCATACGGGATGGAAACAGAGTAGAGTGCGATTGTGTTGCAGGGGTAAGAGAGTAGTTTCTTGGATTTTAAATGCATAGATGGATATGCATATGTAAATATGTATGCTGCATAACGTATGGATACAGAAATTTGAAGTTTTCTTAATGGAATTTGTGTTGATAGTGCTATAATACAAATGATTGCCGACTACATTGCCCGGCTGGAATGCACGCGCAGTGTGTAAATAATACCTGCGGTTGTTACAAACAGGTATGTTACGGTATACTGTATGTATATGCGCATAATTAAAAAAATATAAATAACTTTTAAAGTAAATATTTTATCTGTTAATTTAGTGTACAGTTAATACGGATTGTACATGTCCCGACCCAGAAATGACAACCCATTTGTAATACTTTTGGGAGATGTTCAGTTTGCTTTGCTACACTAAGAGTAACGATATGAAATTAGTTTTCTTAGGGGGAAAGCTTCACAAAGTGACACTCAAAAGTTTCCATGCCCATTGGATATGTTGTAATATCCCATGAGTGAATAATATAAATGCATAATGGTTTGACTGGCGTATCATTCAGGTCAAGCGCTAGGCCTATAATGGGAATTTCCTTTATCATTTTTTTAAATTTTAGAAAACCGATTTAAAAAAAATTACGTTTTTGGTCAAATTTCATAAAATTTAGTAAAATTTTCGAAACTGTACCTTTTTTTACTAAATTTTGTCCATTTTGTAAAGTTTTAAAATTTTAAGAATTCTGTAAATTCTCAAAAAAATTACAAAATTTTGCAAAAAGCTCTAAATTTTGCAAATGTTAGTGACGAAACCGCATTTACGAACATAAAATTTATCTTATGTAAAATGGAATTAAGTAAACATGTCATTTACTGGACTATTTATTTATTACTTATGTAACCGTGTTTCTTTTTATGCGCACTGTTTTTCACTTGCCTAGAAAAGTGGTTAAATCTTGATTGCAACTACTTTTTTAAAAATATAGTTAACTACTATTACTACAATAAATTAAATATCTCATCGAGCATTTTGAGCAAAAATTGTTTTTATGCATTTTAATGTACTTCTTGCCATGTTGACGTCTTTAAAACATTAAAAGCAGTATTGTGCATTAATTCTTCCCCGTCTTTTTAACAGTAGAAACACTGTTAATTAGTAAAGGTGTACTTATGCCTACTTTCGCTCTTGCGAATTCTGGCTTAGGGTTACTTGACATAAATATAAATATGTCCATCTTTACATATGTATGTTTCCTGAACTTACAAGTTCTATGCTAATTGTAACAGTGCATAACGAGAACTTAGT
Organism: Folsomia candida; assembly: GCF_002217175.1. Classification (NCBI taxonomy): domain Eukaryota; kingdom Metazoa; phylum Arthropoda; class Collembola; order Entomobryomorpha; family Isotomidae; genus Folsomia; species Folsomia candida. The sequence continues at coordinate 236,377 of NW_019091245.1, forward strand.
TAACTAATTTCTAAATATGTTTCTTTTTAGTGCCAAACCGACGCAACATGCACAGCACGGCGTAAATGTGGACACGGAGTAGGTGCATCGGGGCAGAAACGCTTGCCACACATTGTACTCCTTGTCGGTTTGAGGTATCCAATTGATTTACTTTATGCGACTGTTCATTGAAATCTGGACTATATAATTGCATACATCGATATATGACTTGAAGATATGTTTAAAAACTCTTGATTTATTGCAGTGTAATTCGGATTCTGAGTGCTCCACGTTTAACTGCACAGCAAACACGCCGTTCAAAAAATGTGTGAACAATGTCTGTGCTTGTCGCGAGGTAAACCATTTCAACTCGCATTGTACATACATACATATTTAAATGCAAGAGTTTGTAATCCATATTATGTATATATATGTAAATGTCTGATTCAGTGCACTGCGGACTCGGACTGTTCACACAAAAACTGTCCAGCAAGTACGCCGTACAAAATGTGTACCTCAAACGTTTGCAGGTGTGTCGAGGTAAATAATTGTTTCATGAAAATTATGAATTCCTAATTAACTGACTTAATTTTATAAATGTAGACATTTATTATTAAATATTCATATGTAGGAGTAATCAAATCATCTATTGAGTGGTTTGTAGCTAACACCAGACTAATAGGAAAATAGACTAATAAAAGAATACATGGTACCAACACAAGTTAATAGGAAGGCTAATACGTAAGAGTGGTCACGTACGCACTTTCTACCTTACTCTAGTTATTTATATCTTGTAATAGTTACTTATAAAGACATGTCTTGTACAATTCGGGGGAGTCTTCGGTTGAGCTTCGGCTGAGGAGCATCTCTTGGCTGTGCTCCAGCTTAGAATTAATAAATACTTCTTGTTCCTGTTAAACTCCATTGTGGCCACACCGTCCCTTATTCCGCATACGGGGGAACATTCAGTCACACCCACTACCTACACCCAAACAGGCTTCATTCCTATAGGCACCCCCAATAAACAGAAGGACGGCCCTTGGATTCCCAGCAGAGGATTGGTTTGTATAGACGGATAAGGCATTTTAAGGCATTATTTATTTAGGCGAATAGCGTTACGGTCATTATTATGATAAGATTAGGCTGGGGGTCTTGCACTGGCGACCTTGCCAATTTCCTGTTTTTGGTACATGCAGTTTAGTAATTTTTAAGTAGTTTTAAAAAAAATTTTGGGCAACAGAAAGAGTTTTAAAGTAAATTTGAAGTGATTTTTGAGCTGAGGGTAATAGAAGATTTTCTATTTAGTGTTTTTAAACTTTTAAATCTAGTAATTCCGTCAAATTCAGTTAAATATAGTACGTTGAAGTAAAGTTTTTCGAAGAAAAGTAATTTTGAGAGAAAAGAGGCATTTTGTATGAAAATTTGTGATTTATGTGTGAATGTGTAACTAAAATCTGTTTCGTTTATTAAGAATATCCCTGATGCTTGAGCTCATAACCAATATTTCAAATTCCGAGATAACGGCAATCCTGAGACTTACCAGATTTGGCGTGGAGACGACATATTCCCAAACCCGACCAATTACCCCAGAGGACAGATTAATCCCAAAACTTGAATTCGAGATAGAAGTACTGCAGTGGGCATTGGACCAATTTGAGATCCACATCGCAACGGCTGGCGAAATTGCACACATAAAGACGGGAAACACCTACATTGACCTATCCTGCAAGTGGGCGAAATCTCGTTGAACTGGTCATCTCATCAGTTTTTCTCCGGTAAGGTGAACTTGCAATAATTTTGGTAGAAGAAGTTCTTTTTGTCCTTGAGAGTTTGTTAAACTCAGAGTAGTTTGCATACGAAGAGAGTCAATTCTCCTTCGAATTCCAAAATCTTTTCGAGACAAGTTAATTCTCATTCATTGAAGTATATGCGAAGGAAGTCAAAGTATTTCGAGGTACATTTATCTTTTTGTTCTCTGTTATCTTGTATGGTAATCGTGATTTATGAGATTGAATATGCATAATTATAGTTAGAATGATGTGTTATACAAATGTCAGGAAATAGTAGGAAAGAGCAGCAAAGTTTTGAACGTGAACGTAGATATCGAGAAAGGCAGCAAAAGTTAGAAAATCAAAATAGGCAAATTTGGAAACCAGTAGTTAGAAGGAAACGCCAACCACGAATTGAAATCCCAGAGTTAGATAACGATGGATTAGCATTTAGAAATTTGTTTGGAGAAGAGATAGGCAACATGGCAGGTCAAGCAGCAAATCAAGCAGCACCTCAATTTCAATTTGACAATACAGATCCAACCTTTCAAACGTTATCAGCAGCCCAACAAGCTTGTGTGAATACTTTTTTATCTCAACAATTATCTTTAGCTGGTAGAGCAATTAGGGTAGCAAACCTTAATACAAGCATAGAAGTCCCAAAGTATGATGAAAGGCGAATGACCGCAGAAACATTCTTTTCCAAATGTAAAAATTATCTTGGTGCACAAGGTTATGCAGATGTAGATCATCATTTGTATCTTCCAGTTATTATGAAAGGTGAAATGAAGCTTTGGTACGATAGCGTAGCTTCATCTATTCAAAAATGGGATGATTTTAAAGATAAATTTAAGGCTAGATATGATAATCCTACAGTTCAAATGGAAAGAAGTAGGCAATTGCATAGTAGGAGACAGGGGGAGAATGACCCTTGTGAACAGTTCATTTATGAAATGGTGAATTTAGCAAAGCAAGTAGATCCTACAGAACCAGATTCCATGAGTTTAAAGAGGGCAAGAGACGCTCTGAATCCCCAAATTTCTGCATTAGTTGGTGAGTTAAATGCATGGACAATAGAGAATTTGCTGGAACGTGTTTCTGAAGTTCATACAATTTTGCATAGGCAGAGCAGGAAAGTTAATCATCGAGCTGCAGAAATTCCTCCACTAAAAGGTTTACGAGAAGAATTACAAAAGAGGAAAAGTGAGCATGAATATGGAAATAATAGATCATATCATTCACGTGGTAGAACACATTTTAGAGGTGGATATCAGAATCAAGGAAATAGATCCAATTATAGAGATTATAGGCCAAATAATAGTCAGAATTCATCCAATAATAGTCAATCTTATTCGCAAAATAGAGGTTCATTTCAGCATGGGACTAATAGGAGTTCACACAATTCCAACACTTATAGAGGACGATCATCAGCAAGAAATCCGTCAAATACACGCGGTAGACAATCTAGAGCGGATATAAAGTGTCATAAATGTGGGCAATTCGGACATTATGTGAAAGAATGTAATAGCCCAAATCCGATAGTAATGGCAGCAGTAAGTAGAACAAATTATCAGAGTCAAGATGTACGCGAACCACAATAGTACTAATAGACATGAGAATAATAGGTACGAGACTAATAGGCAAGAGACTAATAGGCAGGAGTATAGAGATGATTATCCAAGAACATTTCCTAATAATCAGCGGCAGAATAATCAGGAGCAGAGCTCTGATTATTTAAACTCGCAGGAAGGGAGGAATCGAGATCGCGGTTACTCCCACTATTAGATTTCAAGTCAATTCCAACCGTCCAATTTTCAGAAGTATTCGGCAAATCAATTAGAAATTTTAAAGGTGCATTGGATGGATGTTCGACTCTTAGTTTAGTTAAAAAGAAAGCTGCATTAGGATTAGATAGATTTATAGATACGTCAGTACGGATGGAAATAGTTTTTGGTGATTCTAGTAAAGTGAAAAGTATTGGTGTGTTACGTATGAATGTACGTATGGGACATAAAGTAGTTAGTATTGATTTTCATGTGATTCCAGAGTTAGTTTGTGATTTCATAATTGGTAGAGATGCAATTATAAAGTATGGAATAGTACCAGATCAGCAAAAAGAGTTGTATTGGTTTAATGATTCACCAGATTTTGTGTATAAGTTAGGAAATGCAGAAGGAAATATGTGTATGATTCTTAAAGATATTCCCAAACCAGAGTTTCCACTTAATTCAGTTCATGATAAAATAGAAAAGTTGTTAGATAAGTATCCTACAGTAGCAAGGAAAGATGGAAAATTAGGCGTTACTAGTTTTGCGTTGCATAAAATTGAACTGACAGATGAGACGCCAATAGCAGAAACCCCAAGGTATTATCCTCCACATTTATCTAGAGAAATTCAGAGGCAAGTAGATGATTTATTAAAGCAAGGTTTGATTAGACCTTCGAAGTCTCCATACGGTTTTAATCCAGTTTTGCAGAAGAAACCAGATGGTACATGGCGATTAACGATAGATTATAAAAAACTCAACGCAGTTACAGTAAAAAATAGTAGGCCGATGCCTAAAGCGAATGTGATTTTGAGATTATTGCCAACAGGGCATTATTTTTCAGTTATTGATGCAAAGTCAGGATTTTGGCAGATTAGATTGCATCCCGATAGTATTGAGAAAACAGCTTTTTATGCAAATGGTTCATTGTACGAATGGTTAGTTACTCAATTTGGATTAAAGAATGCGCCAATGACTTACGTTTCTTTGATGTCAAGAATATTAGAAGGGTTATTAATGAAGTGTTGTTTTTGTTTCATGGATGATATTATTATTTTTTCAAAAACTTTGAGTGAACATTTAAGAAATATAGAACAGGTTTTACAGCGGCTTCGTCAATCTGGTCTAAGTATTAATATGAAAAAGTGTGAATTTGCAAAGTCAGAACTGCTATATTTAGGGCATATTGTTTCTAAAGGCGGATTAAAAATGCAAGAGGAGAAAGTTAGGGCAATTAGAGATTTCCCAGAACCGAGAACGGTAAAGAAAGTATTGAGATTTCATGGTATGTGTTTATGGTATGCAGGGTTCATCCCCAATTTTGGTACATTAGCGCAACCGCTATATAAATTGTTGAAGAAAAATATGAAATTTGAGTTTGGTCTTGAACAGAAGAAAGCATTTCAGGCGTTAAAAGATGCAATGCTTACAGATGTAATGTTGACAGGTATAGATTATAATTTGCCAATTTTTATTCGCACAGATGGTAGTAATGTTGGAATAGCTGCAGTAATGGTACAATACCCTGAAGGGCAAGAAAGACCTATTTATTTTGCTAGTAAAAGTCTGAATGAAAGAGAAAGTAAAATGCATGCATGCGAAATCGAATGTCTTGCTATTATTTTGGCAATTAATAAGTTTAAAGATTTTTTATATGGTGAAGAATTTACAGTCATTACTGATAATAAAGCTTTAGTTTATTTACGCAGAATGCAGAGTAAATCGAAGAAAATAGCTAGATGGGCACAAGAAATACAAGAGTGGGGATGCAAATTTATCCATTGTAGTGGTGTAAAGAATATTGTAGCGGATTGTTTATCTAGAGATCCGGTAGAACCTTTACCTAACGAGCCTGATCATCTCGAAGGGAATAGGGACATTTGTACGCCAATTTTTGCACTTAGTTTTTGTAATAATTTTTTGGAGAAAGTAAAATCAGCCCAGAAAGTAGATATTAATCTGCAAGTAATTCGTAAAATTGTAGAGAATCGACCTCTGGCCAAGGAAGATTTTAGTATGTTAGAAGGGATCCCAGAAAGTAGAAAAGGTGATTTTAGTTGGTTTAAAAAGAGATATCTCGTGAAAGATGAAGTTTTGTTTAGGTTTGTTGAAATGTTTGAAAGTCCTGATCTCATTGCTTCAGGTATTGATGAAATTGATGTTGATGTGCACGGTAGTAATAGTATGGCTCATACGCCAGTATCGACTTCAGGAAGTCAGAATTTAGTGGCTCATACGCCAAAGTTAGTGATGGCTCATACGCCCGTGTTTAAATCGGCTCTCACGCCCGAATTATTGGCTCTCACGCCACATATTGTACGTACAGATTTGGTAGGGAGACGTCCGGTCCCAAATCGTTATCCGGTAGGCAATGTTGCGGTCCCGGAAGTTGTTAGTTATCCGGTAGGCAAAGTTGCGGTCCCGGTAGTTCCTAAGTCACTCATTGGTGAGGTGATGACTGTTTTTCATGACTCTGCAGAAGCTGGTCATATGGGAGTCAAAAAGACTCAAAATTCAATTAAGCGAAGATTTTTTTGGAATGGAATGAACAAGGATATTCATGAGTATGTTAAAAGTTGTAAAAAGTGTCAGCAGTATAAAACTGATCGTATGAAACCTAGAGGTTTATTAGGAAACGTTCCCATTGCGAACGCAGTATTTGAAACAATTTTTATAGATTTTATCGGGCCTTACCCGCGTAGTTTTAGACGTCGTAATACGTATTGTTTAGTAGTTATAGACCAGTTGAGTAACTGGGTAGAACTTTTTCCAATGACGAAGGCGAGTGGCGAAAAAGTTGCAATGTGTTTAGAAGACCAAATTTTTTGTAGATACGGTGCTCCAAAATGCATCATTACCGACAACGGTTCACATTTTATTAACAAAAAAATGAAGAAATTATGTAAAGAATGGTCAGTACGACATGCTACAATTTCAGCATATCATCCGATTCCAAGTAGGTCGGAGAGAACAAATCAAGATTTAATACGAATGATTGCTACTTTTATTGAAAGCACACATGGTAAATGGGATGAAAATATCCAGAAATTTGCACTTGTTTTACGTAGTATGGTGAATGATACCACCCAAGTATCTCCAGCAATTCTCAATCTTGGGAGAGAAGTTGCTTTACCGATTGACAGAGCGTTAAAGACAGATATTACACAATGGTCAGAAGAAGAGCGATTAGATTTTGCTAAAAAATTACGCGAATCCATTAGAGATTTAATTTCAAGAGTAAAAGTTAGAATTGCAAAAGTTCATGAAAGTAATAAAAAGTATTTTGATTTGAAACGTAGAGAAGAGGTTTTCCAAGTAGGTCAGGAAGTGTGGATTAGAAACCACGCGCAGTCAGATAAAGACAGTAATATTAATCAAAAGTTTTTGCCTAAATGGCTAGGTCCTTTTAAAATCCTAAAAAGAAATGCAGATACGTACACGATGGACGTATGTTCTCGTCTTATTCCAAAGAGACATGTTTCAGATTTAAAACCTTATTTTAGTAGACCACCCAGAAGTGGCAAAGTTCCAATTTCAATTAGAAAAGTAATTACGCATCAAGATCCAAAAATTCCAGTTGTTAGACAACTCAGAGCAAGAACTAAAGTAGATTATAGAAAACTAGCTACGATAGGAAAGTCAAAATAATTTTTGTTTAATTTTTTGTATAATTCTTTTGCTTATATGCTATTTTTTTCATCTTGTAGAAAATGTCACGAGAGGATTTGTTCGCTCTCGACGGAGGTAATTCGTTTTCCTCTGATATTCACGGTGGAAGCCAATTCTCCACCGCTTCACTCACGAAGACGCAACAACGCAAAATCGACTATATTAAGAAACTCAAAATGTTCAAGAAACCGTCAATCCCACAGCGATGTCAAGAATACATTAATCGTCGTATTATGTTAAATAAGTTACTATTTTTTGATAAAATTGTACACCCGTATTATGAAAGAGTTATGTCGTTTAAGTTAAGCCCAGAGAATTTGGAAATAAGGAAAGTAGATGAAGGAAATGTAATGTTAATTAATGATGAAAAAAGATTTAAGTTTATGTGCTCACATTTGTCACAGCAGAAAGAAATAGCAATTGATACCGAGTTTGGTAATATGTATTTTTATAGAGAATGTATTGCTTTAATTCAGATTTCGAGTTATGATTATGATTTCATAGTAGATCCATTTTTAGTGTATCCTTTTATGAAAGAGTTTTTAGAGCCAATTTTTCTGAATGAAAGTATTTTGAAGTTAGTTTTTTCGGAAAATGATGTACCACGATTTCAGCGTGATTTTGATATGTTTTTTGTCGGAGTTATAGATTTACAGTCAGTTTATTGTACTAGGTTAAGTATTAATCAGAAAGAAAGTTTAGCGAATGTAGTTAAAAATTTATTAGGATTAGAGTTAAATAAGGAATATCAAGGATTCTATTGGATTACAAGACCGTTACCAGTTAGAGCGATTGAATATGCTAGAAAAGATAGTAGAATGTTGTTATGCTGTTGGAATAAGTTCAAGGAAATGTATGGAACCGAAAATGTAAACCTGAATGAGTCAAAATTAATTTGTAGTAATGTGTATAAGTTCCCTAAATGTAAGAAAACCCCAATTTCTGATTACACAAAATTAATATCAAATGGTAAAAATATTATCGTAGGAAATAAGTTTGAAATTTATGAGAAAATTTGGAAATGGTGTAAAGAAGTAGCTCAGATTAGAGATCAAAATAGAGATTTTATAACAAAGAATCAAACACTTAGATTATTACAGTTGGAAAAATTTAATTTCGAAGTTGTCAAGAAAATATTAGATAAAATACAAGATTCAGATATCAAAAATTTATGTTCAATTTTAAATGAGAAAAAGCAGATAGATATGGAGTGGATAGAAAACGAGAGAAATTTTGAAGTTATGGAAGGTAATTTTAATTTTGAAGTACCTCGTGGAGGTTCTGTCGAGTTTGTAGAATTAGAAGAACCGGTAGATGCATTGGGCACTCCCGGACGTTTTAACGAAATTTCGGAAGATGCATTGGGCACTCCCGGAGTGGTTAAAGATGCGAAGGATGCATTGGGCACCCTCGACATGGAAATACATCAACCTATCAAAGATGTTAGTAAATATTTTAAAGTTCTCTCAGTTTCTACCGAACCATGCGTAGAAGAGTTAAAAAGACAACGGAAAATTAGAAATTATCAGTCTAGGAAAAATTGGAAATTAAAGTTTAAATTGGAAAATGAGGAGAGACTTAGAAAAGGGTTATCACTGTTAAAAAAGCCGTATTCCAAAGGAAAAGCTTGGAGAGAAAGAGGAGCCCTTAGAAAACGCTTAGGGTTACCAATAGGACCGACCACTTTCACCACAAGGAGGTGAGAGGGGGCTTTTTTGAAGGGGTGATAGTATAAATGTAGACATTTATTATTAAATATTCATATGTAGGAGTAATCAAATCATCTATTGAGTGGTTTGTAGCTAACACCAGACTAATAGGAAAATAGACTAATAAAAGAATACATGGTACCAACACAAGTTAATAGGAAGGCTAATACGTAAGAGTGGTCACGTACGCACTTTCTACCTTACTCTAGTTATTTATATCTTGTAATAGTTACTTATAAAGACATGTCTTGTACAATTCGGGGGAGTCTTCGGTTGAGCTTCGGCTGAGGAGCATCTCTTGGCTGTGCTCCAGCTTAGAATTAATAAATACTTCTTGTTCCTGTTAAACTCCATTGTGGCCACACCGTCCCTTATTCCGCATACGGGGGAACATTCAGTCACACCCACTACCTACACCCAAACAGGCTTCATTACTATAGGCACCGCCAATAAACAGAAGGATGGCCCTTGGATTCCCAGCAGAGGATTGGTTTGAATAGACGGATAAGGCATTTTAAGGCATTATTTATTTAGGCGAATAGCGTTACGGTCATTATTATGATAAGATTAGGCTGAGGGTCTTGCAATTTCTGTGGAGAGCGATTACAAATACGTATCTTACTGAAGCTTGCTCATATCTTGTTATCTTTTGGATATGCCGTAGGACACAATACGTGCATAAAAACCTATACGTTGTCTTAACCCAGAGCCGAATTTTCGCTCAACAAAGCTACTCAAATGATTTTATACCACCAATATCTCCATACTACAGAATCAGCGTTAAAACTGAAATTTACAGCTAATTTTGCCAACTTATGTAACTACTTTGGTTCGCAAGGTTGCCACGAATTTTATCCAAGGGCACTAAAATTAACGTAATTAGTACTATCAAGTATTGGGAATGATCAGGCAACTTTGCCCTTGTGCAAATTCACATATTTATTGTTTACACCAGCCAACACCAAATTACTATAAAAATTTTAACATTTCTTTCAGTGCCAGGAGACAAGTCAATGTCCTGAATGCACTGGAGATTTAAGGAAATTATGCTCGAATGGACACACTTGCAAATGTCTGCATCCAAACGGTGTAAGGAAATTTTCAACTATGTATATTTACCCCTGAATATCTATCAAAACTGAACTTAGTTAAGAAATAAATTTACAATGCAACAACCAAAATGTATTAATAGTGCGAAAAGAACTCGGATTGTGACAGAAGTAATTCACTGGACTGCTCGTTTCTTAGCCTAACCCCTCCATGTTGTTGGCGTGACTGTGGTGGGACTCAGGCTTGTCGGTGCAAAAGTTCTTTTGATAACTTGCTCACTTGCAGCAAAGGGGGTAACGGGTTTGAATATGCCGGGTGTTGAACTGAATTATACAACTGTCCCGATATATACTTCAACAACATTTATTCTCTGAACTATTAAAACTTATTGATAATAATATGATCGCTTAGATTGATTTCTGAAGTGGTGTTACCTTGTTTGATGCATTAGTTTAATGCATAATTGGTCTTAATTACGTATTTGTATTAAATTAAAGATTAGTGAGTAGTTTGAAATAAATTAGTATACTATTGGTATCTTCAACCATACGGTCTATGTTTTATTTTGCATCCAGGTGCACCGCAGCAAATATTCTGGCCTTCGGCTTAGAAACTCCTTAAACTGTAAATTCTATATTTGTACATTTACTTATGGTTTTCCTCTTTATGAATTTGCTGTAACCTTATTAAGAGTGTGTCATGTGTCCACTGGGCATATTGGCTTGGACTGGACAGTGTCCAGTCCAAGCCTATGATACTATATGAAAATTTCATTTCGACCCTGTACGGAGGGTGATCGCAGATTAGAAGAGCACTGTTTATTTTTCAAATTTTAATTAAAATTTATTTCTAAATATGAATGGTTTCAACATTGTCAAAGAGTTCCCCGCTCATTTTCCCACCATCCGCGGTCGTCGATTTCATACGGCGTACACAGCTTGGCACGTATTTAAGCTCATCACCATCCGGATGTCGACCCCTATCAGTTTGACGGATGGAAAGAAAAGTGATTGAGGATTAGTAATGTGATCGATGTACGTATGTACGTAATTCGTTGGAACCAGTTTAGTATATTTATGACTTAAAGGTTATTTAGGTCGGTCAGATATCCACTTTAGAAAATCTGTCAGGTAATCCGAGCCACATAAATAAGTACACTCTAAACAAAATTGTATTGATTTCACACCAACGATGTCCATATGTGTCTTAACCGTGACGGTAAAGATTTTACTTCGACGTGGTGACGAACTTTTACCCGTTTGGATACAAATCTTCCTCGTCAGGGTAAACATTTTTACCATTCAGTGAAATTTTTTGACCACGTCGTAGCAAAATCTTAACAGTTACGGTTAAGTCACATATTGACATCGTCGATGACAATTTTGTTTACAGTGTAGTTACTCCGTCATAGTAATGATTTGGTAATCAACTCCTATACAGGGTTTGTTATGAAACGTTACACACTGGTAACGGTACCATTGCCGTGGTATGTATGTACAAATAAACGGTAATCTTCATTATTACTACATATGTACATATGTACACCATAATGATACTCCATCCGGTAGTAATCCATCGTGATTCATTCCCACATTCCTTTAGAGTTGTATGTATGTATATGTGATGTCATACATCAACAAGCCACTACATGTTTCGATACACTAAATACGTTTTGGTGTAATTTGCACCCCCGGGTGCCGCAAGGCGAATAAATTTGATAAACGAAAGGTGTGTAGCCATTTAGCGACACTTTGGCATTTAGTCGAACGTATGTACAGAGCATGATCAGTTCATGTGTGATCACTTTGCCCCGCTGATTGCAGGAGTTGTAGATGCGGTGGCGCCTAATTCTTTTTACTGTTGACGGGGGGGATCATTGGCAACAGCTTAGAATTTTTCCCGTATTTTTGAAAGTCAAATGGCGAGGAAAGCGTCAGCAGAAATGGAGGTACATACTTTAAAAACCCTTTCCAAGGGTAGGAGCTCGCGTGGAACGATAAAAAGACAACTTGAACGGGAAGGTCACGAGGTCAATCTGGGTCTAATTCATAAAATGGTTAATTTTGAAGATATTGACGTCAATTGGAGTCGTTGAGATTACCCAAACTACCTAAAAACAACCTAAATACAAGGAAAGTGACGAAAACTGTCAAAAAGAGAATTGCATGATTGACGTCCTAGGAAAATTTCCCCAGTCAGAGATAAATTGCCAAAAGGGTCGGAGTGAGTCACACAACTATTAATAATGTAATTCAACATTAATTGGGTAAAGTTACCCGAAACAAATGCGTCGTACATGCGGCGAAGCCCAATCATGTCGCTAGCCGCAAGACGAATTCCAGAAAACTGTACGAGCGCCACCTGGCGGGTGGGAGGTCCGAGTTTGTGGTGAATTTCAACGAGGCATAGTCAAGGGTGGACAACTGCAAAGGGAAAAGAAAAATCTGCTATGTACAAGAGGGACAATCCGGGTCCGAAGACTGAGTGTGTGAAAGTAAGGAAAGCTACGGTTCCCAGCTAATAGTCATTGGAGTTATCTCAGGACGACGACCCATGGGACTTTTCAAAGTTCCTCCAAATGTGAAAATTAATGTAGCCAGATAAATGTGGGATGTGTTGAAGCCTTTGGTTGAAGCAAAATTGCGAAATTCTACCCTGGAGAAGAGTCCAAAATTTACATCCACCACGAAAAGGCGTCATCACATACCGCGCGCTTGACCACGGCCTACGCGGAAGAGGTGAAACATGGAGGGGCTCCGAACTCATCAAAAATTGCGTTGTTGTTCATAGTCGTTGGACATACATATCATTCCTATCTGCGGACAGAGATGTTAATAGTGTAATTTAAATTTTGAAACTACTCCCCCAGAGGGTGTGATTCATAGCACTTATTCAAGCTTATTCGAATTTTGTCGTGCGACATGTCAATTTTATCTGCTAAACAAGTAGATTCAGACGGACGCATTAAAATCCAGCAGCCACTCCCAACAGGGTGTGGCTGAAAACGCCTTTCGCACTTATGTGTATCATTTTTCTCAGGAATTATGGAACTGATATCTACATGCCTCTTATCAGGTGCCTGCAAAACATTTATAAATCACAACATATAATTTTTTATCGTTATCAGCATTCACTATTTAGGTTTGACTTGGTTGCTCATGGTTTGGAAAACTAAAGCGTCATTCTGATTTTACACTTCATTGGTTTTAAAATTTTTTATGAACCTTTCGCACAATCAGGTTAGCTAATTTTCAGTCGAACACAAGCGATTTTTATGTTTATTATTTTTCTCATTCGCACCAAAGAATAGTTGCAGATAGGACTCCAAGGTAAGATCTATTGGCTTAAATTAGAGATTTATTTAAAGCATTACTCATTCGAAATGGTTTTCTCGAATTTAAAAACTAACACATCACACGTCATATTTCGAGCATTCAAAATTAGAAAAGCCGCCACAAGCCACACCCCAGGCGAAGTGGATCCTAAATTGCAATTGACATGTCTAAATCGCCTCGATTAGTTGAGAAAAAATAATTACACCGTGAATATGTAGACTAAAGTGAGAAAGGCGTCTTCAGCCACACCCTCTTGGGAGTGGCTGCTGGATTTTAGTCGATCTGTCTGAATCTAATCGTTTAGCAGATAAAAATGACATGTCGCACGACAAAATTGGAATTGAATAAATGCTATGAACCACACCCTCTGGGGGAGTAGTTTCAAAATTTAAATTACACTGTTGACATCTCTGTCCGCAGATAGGAATGATATGCCGTACCATACCATATGTATGTCCAACGAACATGGAAAGGGCGGATGAACCACACCCACTGTGGGTCTGGTGTCTAAATTTCAATTACCCCGTTGAAATCACATCTGTCTGCTGAGGAAAATGATATGTCACATGCTATATTTCAAGGCAAGTGGAATGGGCGCCGTGAGCCACACCCCCTGAGGGGGTGGTGTCTAACTTTCAATGAGACCGTCGTAATCTTCTCGTTGAGCTGAGGAAAATGACATATCGCATGCCATGGTTTGGTTTAGACCAACAAGGCGCCCTAAGCCACACCCCCTTGGGAGAGTGGTAAGTGACCGTTCTGATATTAATTATTGTGACATGGGTATAGTGCAATATTTTGGCCATGCAACCCAATTTTTATAAATTGAAATTTCGCAGTAAGAATTAATTGTATTTCACATATTTTTTTTATCTTGTGACCTTAATTCCGGGTGGGTGTGGTCGTATTTCGAAAATCTGGGAAAATACATTTGGCCAATTGACCTAAGGGTTCAAGAACACTTTGAATTTTCAAAATCGGTCCACTATTGAAAAAGTAATGCGAATTTGAATTTCCAATGTTGTAGGCATTACGAGGTCGGCCAAATCACCTCTCAGCAAAAAATGTCTTTAATTTTAATACATGTACCATAGCCACATAGTCGAAATCACGTGAATTTACATATTTATTATATTCTGCCATATTCTTGTTTTCCTTGGCAACTAAATAAAAAAATAATTTAGATACGTAGAAAGTGGATTTTAGAGTCGAGTATGTCGTTCTCCAACCATGCGGAGAGAAGGATGCAGAGATCCCTATTTCCATTAAGATACGAATGTGGTAATAATTTTGTGAAAGTTTAACACCGACTGTATTTAGAAGAGGAATTTTGTGTGAGACAAACGGTATCTTGTCTCCTTATTAAACGGTAAATGATTAAATTGTGGGATAGGTTGATTTAGTGGATAGTTCCTGTTTTCTGAATTCCTACCCAAAAACCCATGTTTGATTTATCCACGATTGTGGACATATGGAGTGAAACCGGGGTGCATATACTTGTTCTGTTGACGTATGGTTTTTGTTTTTATGGAAGACACATTTTTAATAAGAAATGCATACATATGTATGTAAAAGAAATTTGCCTTATTTTTATGCATTAAGTTAGTCTTAAATACGTATTTATAAAAGGATCTATTGCCTTAGAACAATCGAACATATGTACCATCATTTTCAAGTGACACCTTTTAACGCTATTAAATATTTAATATTTCTCTAATTACGCAATATTTGACACATGCCTACATACATAATATTGATGTCTATGAAAATTTTATGCTTATTATTTGCTTAGTAAATAAATAATATTTATTTTATTTTACCTCAGATTTAAATGGAATTACAAAACAGCGGGAGAACATGAATCATATTTAAATAATGTAAACAATGGATTTAATGAGCATAAACATTTTCGACTAAGCAAATCCCTTAACTGGATCTACTCTTTAAGGTTGTTCTTTTTGATCTCGTAATAACCCGTGCCCCCGCCGGAATTAAATACTCCTCCATCACCTCCATCGCCTACTCCGGAATTTTGCCCTGGTGTAATTTTGGGCGGCCCAGAACCACTCGAGTCGTCCACCCTTCCCGTCCCGCCTGGCGAACTTATGAAACCTCCATCCCCGCCACAGCCAAACGTTGCTTTAGGTGCACTGCAAACAAAACGAGTAAAATAATTATAGTGCAACTCCCGCTTAAAATTCCTCATCTTCAAACATATGTACGTAGATAATCAGGCAGGTCGATCATCCCGGTAAATCTGGCTTTAATTTAGACAAGTACGATGGAAAAATGGGAGCGTGACACCATCAGTTTCTGATTATATATCTCACTTGCTATTTCCAGAGAGTCCAGTTAGCGTCTTCCACATGGTGGCAGGATCTAATTTTTTGTAATGTATGGATAATTTTGTAACTTTTGTACATATGTATGTTTGTAAACACGGTTATGGATAACTCTCAAGGGGCGCTTAAGACTTGACTGAGCTAGAAGATCGACTTGTTGGTAGCATTTTATCCCATTTTCTACACGGAAAGATGCCCCGTGAAGGAGTAAACTTGTTTGTTTATTGGTAAATAATTGCCTCAACGGCATTCTGTTTTATCAGTCAATAGCACTTTCGACAAACACTGAACATACTGCCGGCTCACATGTATACATCCATAAACACGGACATGGGTAGGACTCCATGACTATGGTTAACGAATGGTTGCACCAACAATGTGAAATTTAATTTTTTGCACGTATGAGCACACAATATATTTCGTTCCTGGTGTCCGAAATTTTGTATGCGAGTTAAACATATGTACATATCGACATATTTATGTATGATAGTATTTATAGGATGCTTAACCTCATGGATACCGACATTAAATTTGATGAAAAGCCGTTCCCTACCAATTTTGAGTTTTTCTGAATTTGGAAAATTCAAAAAACTCGAAAATTCCACTTTTTAACATTGCATTGATATAGAAAAAGTTCAAAATTTTGGCTGGAAATAGTCACAC
This sequence comes from Folsomia candida, assembly GCF_002217175.1. Taxonomy (NCBI): domain Eukaryota; kingdom Metazoa; phylum Arthropoda; class Collembola; order Entomobryomorpha; family Isotomidae; genus Folsomia; species Folsomia candida. The sequence goes on from NW_019091245.1 coordinate 252,659, forward strand.
AAACACCACTTTTTCTTATGGAATTTTCCACTGCTTTCCATGGAGTTTTTCAACTTTTCCTATTTTCCAGGGTTGGCCAAGATACTTGGATACGAAGATACAAAATACAAGATACAAAATATTTTGATTGGAACGCTAAGATATAAGATACAAAATACAAATACTAGCCAAGTACACAAGATACAAGATACAAAATACTTTTAGTAAATAGCGTGGTTCCAGATACAAGATACAAAATATGTATTTGAAATACTTTTTTCAAGATACAAGATACCTTATTTCGGGATTGAAAAGAATCATGCAATAACTAGGTAATTTGTTTTACCGTGTTTCTACAGGTAATATAACAAATTACTTAGATAATTGCTAGTAGCTATTACATGTTTCAAACTATCAAAAGTATTATATTATCTATTTTACCGAAAGATATATGTTTGCATTACGTTACTGCTCTTTAATATTATCGACAGATGTATTTGGAAAACTTTTAGCTTGCATTAATGGCTTTAGTTGTAGCTTTGCATATCAAAAAATGAACATTTAAAAATTATCGTTCCAATCGCCTTCATTCAGTTTAGTACTATCAAATAATTTATGCAAACAAGGGTTAACAAATTTGTGCATTGAGTACTCTTTCTTAACTTTTTAAAATTGTTTGTATCCCCACTAAATGCGTGATAAAGTTTTTCAATTTTACAAACAGGCATAAAATTCTCATATTTCCCCCTGGAATGTGCTAGTGAGGCTGAAAAATTTATCTTGTATCTTGACTAATATTTAAAATAAATTATGGGCGAAATAATTTGTCCAGATACAAGATACAAAATACAAAATACTTTTTGCGAAAGTTCAGATACAAGATACAAGATAAGATGCTCTCACGTTACACAAGATACAAGATACAAATACTATTTTGTATCTTTTATCTTGTATCTTGTATTTTGTTAAACTATCTTGGCCAACCCTGCTATTTTCATTCTTGGTTTTGGTAGTCAATAACAAATTATCAAATTTAATAATAATACGAGATATGATGTATTCGGTGGTCAAGTAATGGCAAGAAAAATACATCATACGGTGAATTTGGTCTTAATGAGGTTAATGATGTTCAGCAGAAAAATACATACAGCGCCAGTAGATTTCTGTAATTAATTATGTATTGTCAAATTATATATTTTTTTGGGTATTAATCCAGAACTTTAGAATATTTTAAAGGAGTAAAATAATTCCGGTTTATATTTTAAGGAGCTGTGTGCGTATGTACATACATACTTGATTGACTAGTTCAATTTAATCATATACATAAGGTCAAATAAGGTAAAGAATTTTACGAGAGGTTTAATCGAATCTGGGTAAAACATGCAAAAATACATATGTACATAAAGTAAACGGTTTATTTAAATAAATTCATGTATGCATTGTGAATTTGTAATTTATGTGATAAATTCACATAACAAAATTCCACGACATTCTTGCATCCATTAGAATTAAGATCAACTAAAAAACTGAAAAATATGCTTTAAAATTCATACGTAAGCGTGGTAAAGAATATAGTAACTTTACGTTTTCTATCTTGTTAGGTGTCCCCAATTAAGAGATAAAACAGTGAACATGTATTATTCTTCGACTAAGTTTACTACTTATGGTCACTTAAGCGTAAGAAAAATCCTGAAAACTCAATTTCAAGTGCACAAAATCCCATGAAACTATGATCCGAATGGTGTTCTGATCGGCTGTTTGTTCCTAATCAATAAGGACGAGAGTTGGTTTAATGGTGAGCTTATTTGTTTAATTAACAAGTATGTACAAAAGGAAAGGTTATTGATCGATGGTTACACAGTCGCGCAAAAGTTTGGATACTTATTACCTGTCAAAAGTTACAATGACGCAGGCAGTTTGAACGACGGGAAAAGATCAGGTCATCTCGTTATAGACAAATTATTCTTCATCTTAAGATTCAAATGGAACGAAATCCAGCTCTGTCAGAGAAGTTGGGACGGTAAATTTATGGACATACATATGTACATATGTACATATGTATGGTAGCGTATTGTATGAAATTGATACGATACGACACGTTGATCAACTCATTTGAGGACACAATATCCCATGACGCCCATATACATACATACATACATATTTATTATGATTTGTACATATTTGCTCCCATCCAACCTAAAAAATAACAAAGTTTGCAACAGGGCTTTGCACCTTCTTGTCTTGTTTGTAGGTAAATATTCGAATAAATACGTACATAAATTTGTATTCACATTAATGCATGCAATCCCATAAATACATACATACATTCATAGTATGAATTTCATACTATGAGTGTGTATTTACGTATACATATTTACATATGTGTAAATAGTTAAGCGACTTTCTCACTGCATGGAATTGTGGTTCAATTTTCATTCTCATTAATTACGTACATAAATACGTACAAATTATCCGAAGAGGCAAACGCTTACATGAAACGCTCCACTGGCATGAAGCAAGATGTTATGTACTTACATATGCGTTTGCATGGTGGAACTTGCCGGAAACTTGAATTAACGAGGATGTTGGTCGCGAAGGCCGACGTAGTTTTCCTTGTCGCCATCAGAGTACGTTTAAACGGTCACGATCCAGGACTCGGCCCACAAATAGATAATATTTCCAGCGAAAATTGTGAATCTTAATTTGCCTCAAACAGAAAAAAACGAGATAGGAATTACTGTATTAGTTTGTATTAAACAACTTAAGTATTAATTTTCCCCTACGTTAATACATACATATTACATATAATACTTGGCTGAACATAATGTAAGATACCAAACCTGTAAATAAATATTACTATCGTTTCATTTGTTAGAAGTTAACCTTTGCATGCGCAATGCCATGATTATTATAAACAAGTTTTTAGTGCCCGATTTCGGGCAGGTAGATACATAGGGTTAAAATCCCACTAGTATATCTCATCTTCGATGGCGGGACAGAAGAAGGAGAGAGAATTGAGGCAGTCTTAGAAAGAGTTTGCGGGAGTCCAAAAAGCATACAAATAAACAAACGTGTGGTCTCAACTCTTTGTTTAATTCTCCCACTACCACAATTCGACACCCAAAATTTTGAGGTGTTTGATTTTGTTTGAGTTTAGAATGGTTTTTAGAATTTTTTAAAAATCATTCTCACTAATTACTTAAAAAATTAACAAAGGCATGGCCAATCCAAATATCGTTCGGCTTCATTTCGTTTATTCGTGATAACAAGTAACGAAATGGTAAAATTTCAAGGTAGAGTTTTGTAATAAACTGTTGTTTGCTACATTCTCGCAAATTATTTGCCATTCTATATTTATGCATGTATGTATTTATGTATGTATGTACACTGTAAAGAAAATTGTCATCGACGGTGTCAATATGTGACTTAACCGGGGCGGTTAACATTTGACTATGACGTGGATACGAAATTCCTCTGAGTGGTAAAAATTTTGACCCTGATGGTGAAGATTTGTATCCAAAACGGTGAAATTTCGTATCCACGTCGTAGTCGAATCTTAACCGTCACGGTTAAGTCACATATTGACACCGTTGGTGTTAATTCGATAAAATTTTGCTGTGAGTGTATGTATGTACTAATTAATAAATAAACTCACTTTCAATGTGTATACATACATAAAGTAACCTAACAATAATTGTAATTTCGATAAATTCCACAACATCTGAATTGTTGCACATATATATAAAAATATAATGACGTGCTCAAAACGGTCTTGGTAATAAATGATTACCATCCCAGGTGAAAATGATGCGGCATAGAATTAGCTCGTTTTTATGCATCGCATGTGTGCATAATCAATATTTATTAATTATACACGACTTGCTAAGATTAGGCATAAAATTTATACATAAAATTTTCTACATACTCTCCATACGCATCAGAATGACTTAACCACCACCACTCGTCTTCGCCTACTTAGGAGCTATGTATGAACGGACTGTAAATACTACCGCCACCACCGCAACATTAAATATTTTCACTTTTTCATTTCATTTTGGCGTACAAATTCCACAAATTTATTAATTTATTTCAAATTCTTAAAAGTTAGGGTGATTGTGTTATCGAGAAACATCCGGAAACATATTAAAAAAATTGCAATTGGAAAAACAATAGAAATGAAGAAATAATTCTATAAAACACGATGCCAAATCGGGGTGTGAAATAAAAAAAATTGTGAAACTTGTACGCCAAAATGAAATGTGAAACTGAAAATATTTAATGTTGCGGTGGTGGCGGTGGTACAGTCCGTTGACATCTCCGTAGGATTAGTAGGCGAAGACGAGTGGTGGTGGTTAAATCATTCTGATGCCCGTATGGCGAGTATTTATAAAATTATTTGAGAAACTCTGCTAAAATATGGGGATGATACACACTTGTATTCATCATACATATTAAGAGCTGTTGGATCCGTCCGTCCGTCCGTCCGTAACCAGTGAGCGTAACCATCGAGAACTCATACAATCGCTTAAGCTTTGCCAGCCACCCAGTGCTGGAGCAGGAGCGGATCAGAGCATACGCTGCTTGGCTCAGCATCGGTGGGTATCGAATGGTAGCTTTAGCAGGTATTTGATTTACGCTGGTCCCTTTGTAGCTTAATTATTCTTCAGCACAAGTAAGTATATTATGACCCACCTGGTTCATAATAATGTGGCTGGGCGCCCAGCCAGGTTATGGTAGGGACCGTGCGTAAAGAATGTTAGTTTGAACTCTTGGTGGCCACGGTGCCTTATCTGTAGTTAAATTGGGCAGGGGTCCTGATAATTCGTCACATTCCTTACGCACGGTCCCTTTACCGTGATATTGCGCCTGGGCCAGTTACCCTAGCCGGGCGTAGCTGGCTGCCTTACTACTAGTTGATACGTATTTATTGTTAACCTCGATTTCTCCTTATTAAAAACCATGTAACTATACATACATATGTATGCACGCGGTTATATAAAAGCTTGCTAAATTATATATGCATATGTGTAGATAAATGTATGTATTTATGTAGGTAAGCTGCACTCTGAGGATAAGGTTAAGCACACAAAGCATGCAAAAAGTAAAATGGAATGCAAATGTGAAAACAAAAAAATTCTATGCGCAAAACTCCTTACACATATGTACATGTGTAATTGCGCTAATTGGGCGATGTATGTACGAAAACTGATTCAGATGGTGTGGTTGCTGTATGTACTAATCCTAAGATGCTCAAAAAAGTAAAGTTTAGTATATGTAAGTACTTATATTCAACAACAATTATGTAGTAAACATGCAAATAAGTTTGATGCAAAATTGTACATAAAAGTATAATTTATTACGCAAAATATACCGAATTGCATAACCACTACGTACAGGATGACATTGCATAAAATAAAAAATGAATATCTACATATTCAAGATTCCGCTAAGATTTCGAACCGGACTCCCCGTTTTTTCCGGAGTAATTTCCCGACCCACCTTGCGCACCCAACCATCCCCCCGCCCCCCCATTTCCTGCCTGCACATTCTGCCTGGTAACTTGTTGCGGGAAATGATCTTTGTTCAAGATTTCAAATCGGCCACTGCCGCCGCCCGAAAATTTACCACCATTTCCTCCGCATCCGTAACTTGATGTGGGAATACTGGAAACAATACGAGCCAACCAGTCAGACAAAACTAATGACAAATATGTGTACCAGATAAAAACTGATATCATTGGCGTCTTGACATTGTACAAATTATTTCCGTCTCGTTAAGACGGTGAGAATTATTTACTTAAATTACGTGACCCGTGATTAAAATATTTATCCTGAATTTTAGTAATTTTACCTTTGCGAGCCGCCCATGGTTTGGGTGGAAGAGGAAATTTGTGTATGTGTGTGCTTACAATTTTTGTTGTGAACGGAGTTCGCTCTGGTTACGAAAGGAGCAGCTTCCGTCTTTTTTTATACTCACACGAGGGTCCGTGTGAGTGCATATGTATGTAAATAATTGGCAAATGTGGTTATCAATCGTAAAATAATCACTTGCCTCAAACATTGCGACTGAACAGGATATGTATAAGTATGCATGTACATATGTACAACTCATGAAACATTGCTCTCTAAGGTGGATAAATTAATAAATACATACGTACAGTATGTTGAATCCATGTACATATGTATGTATGTACATAAATGTATATATACATAATGTCAGACATGTACATATTCATTGAGTATTCCTGCGAAATAAAGGTTTGCATACAGTATGGATTTTGCGCTGTGCATGTTCATAATTTCGGAACGGCTTGAAATAATGGAATAAAGTTTTGCACATTTTAGTAGCATAAACCTATTTACCCCTGTCAAACTCCATGGAATAATGACATCTGTATACAATGGATACATAATTTGGATTTAATTATGTTTCGTAAATAAAGATTTGAACAATTGTTCGCGTTTATTAATATTTACTTGGCACATACATATGTCCACCCCGAACCTTTAAAGGAGATATGCCACGTTTGGGCAGTAATTTCACAAGGGAATTAGTAAAATATGTATGTATGTGTTGAGCAGCTCCCACAATAGTTTGATCGAGTCGTCAAGCTACTTGAGGTGGCATGGTTTATGTACATATGTATGTTGTTGAGCATAGGACTGCCAGTGAGTTAGAGTTGACTCGTTTGACTCATGAGTTAGTGAGTTCGAGTTGAGTTTGAGTCTAGGGTATAACTCGACTCAATTCAAAATGAGTGAGTTGATCAATAATGAGTTTGAGTTGAGTTATGGAAAATGAGTTTGGGTTGACTCATGAGTCAACTCATTAATGACTTGGCGACTAGTGCATTGAAGGTTTCTCACCTGGATAAATGTTTACCGCTGAGAAGTCATTGGTGATAAAATTGTTCGCACTTTTTAGTCGTTATTTTCATATCCATTCATTAACTACTTTCATATCCATTCATTAACTACCTATAACCGCTGTTGTGATAATGAATTCTAGTAATAATTTAAGTCTTTCCGAATCTGAAGATGAAAAGAGTTCCTCATCACATACGCGGAAATTGCGATCTGATTGCTACGAGCATTTTTCGGGTTTACCGGATAATCAATGCAAGTGCAATTATTACAAGTAATTTCATAATTATAATTTACGTAGCAAATTTTCCAGTTACAAATATATTTACCTACAATTGATATTTAGCCAACACTTCAACAAATCTAAGGGAGGGCTCACTTCAAACATGAAAAGGCACTTCGGAAGGTTATTTTGGAATTCAAAATAACACTTATTTATTAAATAAATACGCTTAAATAAAAAACTAGTCAACTCATATGAGTTGAGTTGAGTTTGAGTCAGCAAGATATGAGTCGAGTTGAGTTTGAGTCAGCAAGATATGAGTCGAGTTGAACTTGAGTCAAGATTTATTTGAGCCGAGTTGAGTTAGAGTTGACAATATTTTTAATGAGTTGAGTTGAGTTAGCCTTCAACTCAACTCACTGGCAGTCCTACACATTTTTGATCTAAGAATGGACCACAGTTGGTCATTGTGAGGTGAAAGCTCCACCGTGTTTTACGACCACTATGTACCATACCATACCATATTCTGTAATACACTTCATCGAACATTTGCATACTTATGCAAAATTTCATTTCAATGCTGCAAGCCGTTCCGATATTATCAACATGCATGCAAAGCTTGAAATCCACATTGTACGTAAACCTTTTTAACATACTGTACGTATTCATGGTACAGATGCTACATACGTTTCATGCTGTCGTTTGAATGTTTCCATTTATCGTTTGTTTTACTTCAGTTTTTGTTCTTTGTACATATGTATTTAGTACTTACTGCAACCCAATAAAAAAGAATGAATAAATTCTTAAAAACTTATACTTATAAAAGTACAAAACTTAGAAAAGTACTAAATGTTCCTGTCTGTTAATAAAGTGTATACATAAATTTATGTGAAATAATTATTTATTGATGAAACAAAAAAGTTATGTAAATACATAAATAAAAACTGGTTTATTTCTATCGTCATCTACTAATTGATTTCTAAACAAAACAAATCACAAAATAAACTAATGAACAAATTAATAAAACACAATAATGCGAACCTTAGATATTTGAATACATAATTATCATCAATTGGAAATACCAAATATTATAAATACGACAGATTCAACCCTGACAAGACAAAAGTTTGTTTCATACAATTTGTAATAAATTATGTATATACGGATTGCTTTTCACAAATGCTTATGGAAACCCAGACCAATCAACTTGTCCAGGGTCGTTTACACCATGTGAATAATATTTGTAAATGTGTACATCATTGATTGGACCGATTCATTGGAGAACATAAAAGCCCATGATGCCCATACATGTATTTATTATGATTAAATATGTGTTCGCATCCAACAAGGAAGAGAACCAAGTTTATTTACAGGGTTTTGAACCTTCTTGTCTTATTTGTACATACACAAATACAGTATTTGCATGAACTCCTATTTACATAAAACTGTTAGAAGGGAAAATATGATACTACATACATACCTGAATTATGATATTTCAGCATCTGAAAAGAACCAGCAGAATAGTATAGATGATCAAATTCATTCCACTCCGCGGCAAAGCTCCACTTTGAAAATGGGGGATAACATTACCCATCCTCAGCCGGACAAGTAAGTCGATTTTTGAACCGAATTACACATAACATGCATGTACATACATACATACATATGTATATTGGAAAGCCACATGGACGCCATCTAAATACATATGTAATTTGAAAAAAATCCGCACCCGCGGAAACACCCTATTTTTAGGTACAGCATAATTGAGGATACATTTATTTACCGAAGGTTAATATGTGGGGGAAATATACATATACATATGTATGAGCGAATCAGCAGTCGGATATTTACAGAAATAAGATACCAGTCGAGGGTAACTTATTTTCGCAAATATCCTACATACGTCAAACTAACCGTTCGGCAAAATCATAAAGTTCTCAGATATCTTGTAATGTCTTAATATATTTAGTTGAATGAATTTTTGATGACAAACTAATCTACAGGGCCAGCCCATCCTATTTTGCTCAAGGTGACATCGAAATCTTAGCCTAAAGCTTGCGAGTGTGAATGTTGTAAATTTTCTCAATATGTCGCCCATCGCTTTTACTAAAAGGTTCAAGTCGTTTTTCCCATGTCTTGAACACGTTGGAGCATATTCTGGGGTCATTTTCCGCGGCTCATAATTTTAGAATTTCCAAACTCAATTCCATGCAACCTCGCGTCACCACATTAGCCTTCACCCTGAGTACCCGAAACCGAAAAAGTCTACCAAGCTTATGTCTAGGGACTTGGCATGTGTTTCTGTAAACGGCATAATTGCTATTTTGTGGGTCCCCCAAATTTCCGCTGAAAAATGGGTCGTTGTATACGACGTATACGAGTAGGCTTTTTCATGATGAATTAGATCTTTCTGGAGGTCATCACCATAAATTCGTGCCAGATAAGTTTGTACTGAGAGCTTTAAAACTTTGTTGACATATCAGACTGCATTTGCGTTGACGTGTTTTGGACGTTGGAACAATGGTATGACCCTACAACCCCATAATGCCCCCACAAACATGTGCTTGTTACAAAAGTTTTTCTTCCAAACTACCCAATCTTCGCAAATTTTTTTCCTCGTTTCGCATAACACTATCTTCTATTTCCATTGCAGCTTGGTACATAAAGCATCCCTTCATCAAATCGTACAATAAATTCTGACTTTTGATGAGCCCACAATTTTTGGTGAATTTTTTTCGAATTCGTCTTAGTATTCGCCATCTGCTTCTGGTTGAGGGAATGAACTGCAGTTTTGAAAGCGACACGTTTACCCAAATGCTTAATTATTCGCTGTACACTCGTCCTTGGAATGTGTACGAGTTTTGCCATCTGTCTTTGGGATGGTTGATTCTCCTTTGGGGTCAGCAGGTCAACTTTCTCACAGCCATGCAATTTGACTCTTTTATGGGTTGCATTTTGATTTCAAACCATTTGATCGTACAGAGCATCCAATTTCAGCAGAATTAGCTATGTTTACTATTTTCCGTTGGCTTAAGTCGATTTTATCCACCAAAAGAATTTTTCTTATCTCAGGGGACGAGTGGTTAAGGCTGGAAAGCGCCAAAATACGTCCTTCCCATTCGAGTGGTGTTTTCTTTGCGATTGTTATTCTGACAATTCCGAAAATTTCACACCACAATGCCAAAGATGCTAGTAAACAATTGATACAAAAATATTTCTCCGATTCGTGTTAAATCAGCTAATACAGTGCTGTATGCGTGAGCAAAATAGGACGGGCCGGCCCTGTACATGTTCTTCTTGTTGTATGTAGATTGCGATTTGATATTTGCTTTGTACGCATGTCTCAACTTGTCTCGTGTTATTGAACTTTTGTCACCAGCGTTTAATCAAAATTTAAATCTAATTAAATAACTCCAATTAAATATAACACGAAAATAGAGTCGCCCAGAATTTCCACAGCTTAGCGAATTATTTTTAAATTTATGCATTTTTAAGGAGTGAGCAAAAGTACATTGATAAAAATCCACAAATAAAATAACGGGCAATTAATTTAATTAACTGGTCGTTAAATGCTTATCCAGGCATGTTCGATACGGGTGTGGCGGGTCGGGGAGATTTCTTGGCAACGGAGGCACAGGTTACGCCGTAATTCCGCGGGACGTTAATGTCAATGTGGCTCTCGGAGTTGGATCAAACTCCAAGGTTGAAATCGGCTGTGGTGGAAATAGTGGGACATTTTCGGATGGTGGTGATGGAACCGTGGTTATCAACGGTCCGCATCCAAAACTAAGGGAAAGGCAGTACAATCTAGTACGAAATGGGAGTAGCGGGCTAACCGGAAATGGCGGGAAAGGAAAAATCATTTGGCGCAATTAAAATTTCTTGTTTAACTGATTATGCAAAAATTCGGGGAGCTTTTTGTACTAATTTAATTTAATTATGGGCCCATGTGGAGGAGATAGTTCAGTAAAGTTAAAATTGTGGAAGGATTGAAATTTTGTTAAATTAAATAAATACAATTTTTTGCATGAAGCGAATAAATAAAATTCAGTCAAGTATTTTATGTATCAAGATGGTTTTAAATATTTGTTAATTTTTACCCTTCAGTAATTTTTAGTATTTGGTTAATTATTATATATTTAAAACATATTTAATGACGTAATGTGTTTGATCAGCCAAAAGTAATGTGCCAAATGATTCACAAAATATGTAAATTGTTATCGTAATTATGAAATTTGTCAATGTTTATTACAATTTAGCAGTTACTTAAATTACACAAATACCTCAAAGAAAGTTGCCTTTACATTACAAAACTTCATTTGACGTCTGAGTTTGAAAAGCTGTAAGAAATAAAATAATTAACTTATTACAATGTAACCAAGAGAGTCGCATTTTAAACTGCAGTCTTAGCAAAGTGGTAAGAAATACGCAAAATGAATTCTTACCGTGTCTCGGTGAGAACCGTGGTCGTGTCAAAATCATAACAAAAAACGACACCACGGTTGAATAATTTGACACTATTGTAGTTTGAATATAATTGTGTAAATTTTTGCTGTTTTAACACCGCATAGTGTCCAAACTGTAACACTACTGTGTTGAAACCCTTTCTCTCACTTCACACTTGGCTGTGTCAATTTTTTTCTGGGGCGGTTTTGATAGAAGTTGGCCTGCTGTGTAATTTTTTTATGCTCTTGTTAGAATTTATTACTATGTTGTTACAATTTTAATCCGCGACGATTCAAAAAACGGCGTGGGTTTAACTTTACGTTGGCATTGCATCTCGCCAAAAATGGAAAAATTATTTATGTGTCGAATTATTTTCGAGGGAAGAAACTATTAGTGTGCGAGGGAAATTATACGGGGTTCTTGGAATTAGGTAATTTTTTTATATTTTGCTGTCATATTTCCAACCCCGTAAGGAACAAACACTTTATTTAAACTTTTGTATCCCCTCTTCTTTCAGTAAGGTCAAAATTTTAAGTTGGACCTGATTCAGAAATTTCGGTTCAGATATACATAGCTGAAATTGACGCTGACGTGTTTCCCATTCTTTTACGGGTCATCCCAAACATCGAGTTTTTCTTGAATGTGGAGCTTCCGACGGAAGTGACCTTGGATCAGGCCACTAACTCAAATCCATCAACCTTCCTAGGTAATTATTTCTAGAAATATGTATACTCTATACATGTAATTAATAACAACTGCATTTTATAGCTGGAAGGTCAGCGCCACAAGGAGTTTTGCCATAATTCCTATCCTCAAATACTGGATTAGCTACACAAGGAAATCCACAAATTGATCAGGTAAAAACATTTCTATTTTAATTTCTAAATCGAAGTTCTTAATTACAATTTTGCTTGTTACTTTTTATTAGGCCCTGGAATCACTTGTGGAGAACGACGCTGACCTGAATGAATTGGTCACAGAATGCAACGCTAAGGATATATTGACAACTCTGCCTCGACCACACTTATCAATATTTATGTTGGAAGATTAATTGAATTAAAAGGGTAACTGTTAATAATTATCTTATGCATAAACGTTACATGTTGTAAGCTATAACGATTTTTTAAATAGAGAAACTCCTTCAAATGCAGACCAGAAATTGCTTGCTCTAGCAATTATTTCCATACTTCCTCGTTGGAAATACGCAGCATCTGGAAATTGAATTGTGAGACATAAAAATTTGAGGATAATAAAGATTGATATTAAAATGGAATAATTCTCACACAGGACCTGCCAAATTAATTCTCGAGGAATCTACTGCATTTAATCAAGAATTAGTTAGTCAACTCAATTCTACATCTACTAAAGACAATTGATGCGACTGACTCTGGAAACTCTCCCTCATTGCAACTACTTACTGCGAATTGGCAACACCCCAATTCTGAAAAATTTCAGGAATGGAACTCAATGGCAAGCTAAATAATGTTTGATGCAATTTGTCATAAATGGAGGTCAATATTGTAATTTATTGCGTCTTATTTGTTTTGGATTTATGATAAAAACCTTTTGAGTTCTCGGCACGTCAACCGGTCATGACTCAGTATTTCCAGAGTTTGGTATAATTTCCTTTGGTATATTTCCACAGTTTGTATTAATTAATTAGTAAACTTGTTATTTACTTTTAAGTCAACTAAATATCGAAGGATTTGATAGGTATTTTTTTAGTTACAGATTTAATACGAAAAATGAATTGTATCATTTGTGTAATGTAAATAATTTATATATACATGATTGTATGTAACTTATGCATAATTGTAACGTGAATGGATTGTTTATACACTTCCGACATCATATTTAAGCAATTTAATAAGTAACTTTATTTTTTATTAATAATATATACAGTGCATTTTTATTGTTATAATGCTAACATTATTTAAACTTGTAACTTTTATGTTAGTATTAAAGTCTAAACAAATAAATCGACACCGGTTATACAAGAAATATACATAATAATTCACTAAATTGTGTTAAATCAATCTAGTAAATTCATTCCGCATTATTATAAATAGTAACCAACTTGTGTCATATGTACTGAGTTAATTGTCACAAAACGGTAACAAATCCAAACACTACGGTGTCAATTTTCTTTACCAGCATTGTGTGAAATTCGTAACGCTCCTTTGTCAATTTACAGCAATTGTGGTGTCAGTGGTCTTGACACAATGTTGTTACAAATTTGACACAATCCGGTAGAGTCATATATAGACACCGCCTCGTTAAGAATTTGGTGTCAATTTTATTTTGAGTGTGGAGCCGTCTTACTCTTTCCCCCGTCATGTGGCACGGTTGCGGCTGTCAGTTGGTTAACAGTGGCCTGATAATACCCGGAAGAACCGTTTCGAAAAAATTCACCATTTTCACCACAACCAAGTCTCACAGTTTGATTAGAATCAGATCCCCCGTCGTCCGGTTGACATCCATGGCAACAGAGAAAATCCATTACAAAATTAGGGCTGGGTTTGTGCGGTTTGGATGCTGGACAATTTTCGCTAGAATTCGTCGCCAAAGAATTGCTCATCGTAGTAAATTTCGATTTTTTAGAAATAATTACTTCAATAGTTGGACTAATTGAGGAATAATGAAAAGAACCATTGGTTCTTCGACGCGTTAATAGGAGTTAGCTGGAATTGGTGTAGTTAATCGTTCACAATGTCTACTTGTTGTCCACGACGGAATTTGAGGTTATTAACTCCACCAAAATAAATAAATGCATGTATGTATGATTGTATGTTGGGGTCGCTGCGCCATTGTGAATTACGTTTTGAGGCAACCTTATTGCCTTATGTAAATATTTTGTTGAGGTGTTGAGGTGACGTTCTTATAAGTAAATAAATAACTCTCATGTGTGTGTGCTGACGGGCAAAGATAGCGAAGAATTTTTATCCCACCAACAAAATGCAAATCAATGACATCCCGTTTCCATCCAAACATATAATCGGTAAATATGTGTACGAGATAATGACGGGGTCGTCAGACTACTCATATTGTGGACAAAGGAACCAACGGCGTGGGCACGGGTGAGGTTAATTATCGATAGAAACAGGTGAGGATTTATTGTACAAAATGTTTTAAACCAGGGTTATAAAGACGGAAGGGTTTTACCACTAAAAACCACAAGTTACGGGATTTCGCATGCGCAGATATTTACAAAACATTGAGAAATTTATTATAAAACAAGGGGAGAATACTAAATACAGTCTGTCACTTAAGTATACATACGTTCGTTGCACCACTGTCCCGAATCAACTTCTCTTGACGGTGGTCACTTATTGAAAATATGACTGGATTTTTTCCAAAAACGATGGAACTCTTTGCTAGATTGACTTTCTTCCCGGTTACAATTTTCTGCGGAATAGTTGTCGCCTTCTGGTGGATACTTCGTAAAGGTAAAAGTTGAATTCAGCTAGAAATAAATTATTTGGCATATTTTGAGGAACCGTTACATATGCGCGTTCCCAAGTGCCGAACGAGTTACAGTTGACACCTCGATATGCAGCAAGATGCGCACAATATTTGCCTTTTTTGAAAGGATTTCCGTGTAAACTTCACTTTTTGTCAAGTTGTGCGGGTTCCTGTTTAAGGAATTTTGAATTATGAAATACAAGTTTTTAGTGCCCGATTTCAGCTAATTGGGGCAGTCTTAGAATGAGTGTGCGGGAGTCCAAAAAGCACACAAATAATTAAATAAACAGACGTGTGCTCTCACTTCTTTGTTGAATACATACATATACGCGAATATTCTTTTATTTTACAGATCTCATCCAAGCTAATCCGTTACAACCTGACGAAAGTAAGTTTGACACAAAAATCATTCCGTTAGTATGCAAATAAATATGAGGAAAGCCGTATATATACATATAAATGTATTGGCATAAATAATGCGCTAATTTTGGTACAATCGTGCTAAATCAGACTGCCCTGATCATCTTCGATTTGCAATAAAAAATATTTATAAGTACACACGTGTTTGCCATTTTCCTGATAAATAAAGTCGGTAAATGCATTTTTTGCCTTGGAGAAACATGATGTGTCTTTGTGAAACGTTTGAACATCCAAATTTCGTGATTATTTAAATTATAAGTAGTTTCTAACCAGTTTTTGTCTTGTAGGAACCGAAGCGTTCATTTTCTTGGGCTGGAAAGCAATAGGGAGTAAGTTGTACATAGGATTTCTCAGAAATTTGTGATTTTTCAAAACTTGCTGGCACTCAAAGTTCGAATTGAAACTTGACATAACTGGAAACTTTTCTGAATAAATTTTCCATCACAATTTATGCATCTATGTATAAAATTTTGTGTATTTACGCATTCATTATAATTTTGATCGCAAATCCCGAAAATTTCTGCCATTTTCCGACTTAACTTCGACCCAAATTCAAATAAATCCAATTCAATAAGTGCAGGGTAGGATTTGCCCTGGGTTTTGGTTTTTCTTAGGTGTTTCCTCTACATATGTATGTACTTAAATGCAACCAATTACCCAAAAATAATCAAGTATTTTTCAAGTCTAGGCTGATAATTATGGATGTATTTTATGACTACCTTGAACGTTGATCGTTATATTATTTTATCCAGAAAACTGAGTAAAACTTTTTAATAAATGCATAGCCTTGCCCCGCGTGAGTAGTTTTTTTAGCAAAATCCAGTTTCCTGTACCTTATTTATATCTTTCGGATGAGTAAACTATTATGTTAATTTGCAGTGTCAAAAGCGATAGGCTACATAATCGTGGGGGGGACTATCTCTGCGATTTACGTTACTTATAAAACTTTAAATCGCTCACAAACACTACCGACGGTGAAGTACGGGTGTGGATCAGATGGAGGATTATTTACCCCCGGAAGTCATGGAGCTTATATTGCGGAAAAGAATCCTAACCAGTTACGAGAACCAAACTCTGCTCCCAACAGCCATTCCTAAGCTCGACTATAGACAGATTTGGAAATGGATATTTATTTAAAATTGGAAATGATTGTGCCATTATTGATACAAAATTGTACATATGCACGTTGGTGGGCAAAATTATAACCCTATAATGGGCGAGAATAATGAAAATAATAAATTTGTATGTAACTATTCAACATAAAAGGTATGTAACTTTATCCGTTAAAGATTTTACATAATCGAACCCGAAATATGCAAGGCTTGTGGGAAACAAACCGTCAACAAATTGGCGGATCATATTAGTGAAGTACTTAGTTCTGGTAAGTTGATGGCAGTATGAAACGATAGCGGAGGAATATACCAGAATGAATTATTAACTTGAAATACATTATTTCTATAAGTGGTTTAAAGTTCATAGCATTTCGATGCGAAACATATGTATGTACTTACATATTTCCTACGAGACTTGAAAATGAGCAACTTGAGAAGCGAGTTTTACACAATTCTAAAAATTTCTTCAACATAAGGTTGGAAGGAGTTATGTCCGCTTCAAAACACAGAAATGTTTTCATGTAAACGTTTCAACTTATATCAAACTTTTTATTAAAAATTATGGACAATCCGAAAATATATTTGTAACTTTCAAAGAACCATCACGACCACTTCCACAATTGCGCCCATTTTTGGGAAAATACAAAAAATTAGAGTGCACGTGATGTTAAGCCATCCTATATTGTCTTTACTCGCTTTATACTTATATATGTATAATAATAATAATAGTACTATAATAAAATTTCTTAAAATTTTTTAAAGTGTATATGAGTAGATCAATAAATTAACAAAAGATTGATGTACCTACATAAAGGTGTACCCACACCGAGCTTGGATTCCGGTTGAAAATAAATCTCCAGCTTAAACCAGTTGAAGAATCAAAAAAAATTTGATTCCTGTGCTCACCAAACCCGGGATCCTCGAACTCTAGATTTTGGTTTGAGTGCCTCTTTTTTCTTCAACTTGAATTATTTTGGTGGGAATGAACAGTTTTGTTTGGTTCTGACTTCTATTTTCAACTAACTGCTAAACCCAGGGGCTGCGGAACCGTGGGGACATCGGGACAATGTCCCCACAGAAATTTTTAATTCCCCTATCCTTGCAATGTTATTAAGCTCCTCCCCTTCCTGTCTTACAATGTTATTGTCCCCACAATATCCCCACGGTTCCGCAGCCTCTGGCTAAACCATTTCGAATTATTCTTATACATATGGCGAAAAATGTCGAAAATTTTATATAAATATAAATGATGGCGATTTTTGAAATCCCCGTCCCAAAATACGTTTAAAATGGTGGAAACAAAATTTTTGACATTTTTCGCCATTGACCACATTACCGTGGCGCCGTGACCTTTTGACCTACAGGTTGAGTTAACGAACTCCCCCTAACTTTTAAAATTAGATGTCGATTACCAAAGGCAGAATTCAGAAATGTTGAAGCGTTCAAAAGTTATCGTGCTTGCAGACAGTCAGACAGACCGACGGACAATCCATCAAGTAGCGAATGCTAGTGGTGATAACGAAGTAGCTGAAGGAAGTACGTGTGCTACTTTGTATGACCCCATTATAACAGGTCACAGAGAGGAGATATCGAAAAATGTTATAGGAAAAATAGTTTTCTATTAATTTTTTCTAAATGATGGCAGAATTTTAATGTTTTGACATCACAATGCAGTTCTCCCTTTTTGCTTCGCTCCCAGTCCAGTTTTTTCGGCACAGAGTCTGGCATTGATAGTAATATAAATAAATAGGAGCCAGCTTAATAAGCCAAGCTGAGTTAAGCCAGGCCAGCTTGCTTCAGCTTGCAAGCTTAACAAGCTGGCTTATGAAGCCAGCAGCTTGTTTGAGGTCCACTCAACTCAGCTTAACTCAGCTTTACTTATTAAGCCAAGCCAAGCCAAGCTGAAACGGCAACTCTACCTGGCAGTAAGGAAATTAGTACTTCCGGTAGGACGAACGTAACTCTCTGAGAAAATTGGGAAGTTGAGAAGCAAAATAATATGAAACATTTGGCTACGCTATTTACACCGACGCACAACCAGCACGATCTCCCTTCCCGCCCGCACGACACGACACGAAGTGACGAGTGCGTTGCTCGAACACGACCGACACGACACGATTAGATGCCAACCCGCACGACACGAAACACGATTGTGTCGTGCGTGTTAGTGTTGGCACGAAATTATCGTGCGCACGACTCAGCACTAATGTACATGCATATGCATATGTACATATGTACATAATCTCAGGAGGGCAGCTTCCGGACTGGCCCCTCTCTGATTTCGATGCCCTTTGGATGTGTTGTAGTACCCCATGAGTGTATCACAACCCCCACGTGTTTTGACTCCATGGCCCCATTTGCGCCCGCCATACCCACTTTTGTGTGCCAAAATTACCAAAATCGCCACTTTCAAACCCATTCCAAAAATCCAATTTTTATCGGATTTTAAAAATTCTTACATAAATATGATCCCAGATATGTGCCTTAAAATTTCCAATACTAAACTCAACTTTTCAAAAATATTGAAAGTTTCCTGACCTGTCTTCGAAAAAATCAAAATTTCAAAAAAATTGAGTTTGATATTGGATATGAGAAGGGAACTATCTGGGAGTATAAAAGTGGAGGAATTTTCAAAATCGCTTAAATGAAGATTTAACCGAGTGAAAACAGGGCTTTTTTGGTGTTTTGTTGAAGGAGTGTGGCGGGCGCAAATGAGGCCATGGAATCAAAACACTTACGGCTTGTTGTCCACTCATGGGGTACTACAACATATCCAAAGGGCATCGAAATCTGAGAGGGGCCGCTGCGGAAGCTGCCCCTCCTCAGGCATGTACAGAGCATGTAAAGTTGCTTTGTGATCGCTTTTAAAATATTTATTACTTCGTAGTCGAATTTTTTTATAATGATTGATTTGTTCAATTTGATGGCCAATGTTCTTGTTGACAGCTCTGTATCGTTTTTTCCAACTTTGAAACACTTTAGCCGACAGGTCAGGGGATGTTGCTTTGTACTCGTCCGACAGAGTTTTCCAAAGCCCGTCAAGTGTCGTTTCTTTCCTTTGGAAAAGTTTTTGTTTCATTCGACCAAATCCGAAAAAGCCCATGGGGCTAATATCAGGTGACTTGACAGAGATGTGGCAATTTTTGATGAGTTCGGGGCTCCTCAATGTTTCACCTCCACGGCCTCCTCGGCCGTGGTCAAGCGCGCGGTATGTGATGACGCCTTTTCGTGGTGGATGTAAATTTTGGACTCTTCTCCACGGTAGAATTCCGGAATTTTTTCTTCAAGCAAAGATTTCAACACATCCTCCACATATCTGGCTGCATTAATTTTCTAATTTGGAGGACCCCTAAAAAGCCCCATGGGTCCTCGCCTAAGATAACTCCAACCACTATTAGCTGGGATCCGTAGCTATCCTTACTTTCACACACCCAGTCTTCGGGTACGGATTTCCCCTCTTGTACGTAGCAGACTTTTCTTTCCCCTTGCAGTTGTCCACCCTGAACCATGCCTCGTCCAAGGTCGCCACAAACTCGGACCTCCCACCCGCCAGGTGGCGCTCGTACAGTCTTCTGGAATTCGACTTGCGGTTAGCGACATGATTGGGCTTCGCCGCATGTACGACGCATTTTTTTTGGGTAACTTTACTCAATTGATGATGAATCACATTATCAATGGCTGTGTGACTCATTCCGGCCCTTCTGGCACTTTGTCTCTGACTGGGGAGATTTTCCTGGGACGTCAATCGTGCAATCCTCTTTTTGACAGTTTTCGTCACTTTCCTTGTAGGTTGTTTTTAGGTAGTTTGGGTAATCTCAACGACTCCAATTGACGTCAATATCTTCAAAATTAACCATTTTATGAATTAAACCCAGACTGACCACGTGACCTTCCCGTTCAAGTTGTCTTTTTATCGTTCCACGCGAGCTCCCCCCCTTGGAAAGGGTTTTCAAAGAACCTCCAATTCTGGTGACGCTTTCCTCCCCATTTGACTTTCGAAAATTCTGAAAAAATGTTAAAGTGTTGCCAATGATCCCGCCGTTAACAGTAAAAAGAATTAGGTGCTATCTCATCCACAACTTCTGCAATCAGCGGGGCAAAGTGATCACAAATGAACTTTCCATGCTCTGTATTCATTGAGTAAATATTCCTGCGAAATAAAGGTTTACATACAGTATGGATTTTGCGCTGTGCATGTTCATAATTTCTGAACGGCTTGAAATAATGGAATAAAGTTTTGCACATTTTAGTAGCATAAACCTATTTATTGTAACCCCTGTCAAACTCCCAGGAATAATGACATCTGTATACAATGGATACATAATTTGGATTTAATTATGTTCTCGTAAATAAATATTTTAACAATTGTTCGCCTTTATTAATATTTACTTGGCACATACATATGTCCACCCCGAACCTTTAAAGGAGACATGCCACGTTTGGGCAGTGATTTCACAAGTGAATTAATAAAATATGTACGTGTTGAGCAGCTCCCACACCAGAGTGATCGAGTCGTCAAGCTGTTTGAGGTGGCATGGTTTATGTACATATGTTATTGAACAATTTTTGATTTAAGGATCCTAAGAATGGACCACGGGTGCTCAATGACGTTCATATCTTGTGGAGGTGAAATGTAAGTAAGTCCAAGTTTTCAAATTCGCCGGCAGAAAATTTTTGGTCCAATATTTCTCATTAGTAGTTAGAGTCCACGCCTCCATTTAAAAATGTCCCACCCACCTCCGTGTCAAATACATCCAAACCATAAGACTCACTCCACCCTACTTTTTTTACGACCACAATGCACATACCATTACGTATTCTGTAGTACGCTTCATACGAAACATACATACTTCTGCAAAATTTCATTCCATTGCTTCAAGCCGTTCCGATATTATCAACATGCATGCAAAGCTTGAAATCCACATTGTATGTAAACTTTTTTTACATACTGTACGTATTAATGGTACAAATGGTACGTTGCATGTTGTCGTTTAAATTTTTTCATTTATTGTTTGTTTTACTTAATATTTTGTTCTTGGTACATATGTATTTATAGTACTTACTGCAACCCGACAAAAAATAATGAACACATTCTTAAACACTTTTTACTTAAAAAAGTACAAAACTTAAAAAAGTACTAAATATTCCGGTCTGTTGATGAAGTTGATAAATTTATGTGAAATAACTATTTATTGATGAAACATAAGAATTTTAAGCATTTCATATCATTTGTAAGCGAAAGAAATCACAAAATAAACTAATAAACAAATTAATAAAACACAATAATGCGAATCTTAGATATTTGAATGCATAATTATCAGCAATTGGCAATACCAAATATTTTAAATACGACAGATTCAACCCTGACAAGACAAAATTATGTTTTCATACAACTTGTAATTGACTATGTACAAATATACGGATAGCTTTTCAGAAACACTTTTGGAAACCCAGACCAATCAACTTGTCCATAGGCTTTCCCACGGGACGACCTCCATCCTGTCCCGTCCCGAAAATCTCATCCCGGTAAATCTTCGGGACGGGACGGGACAGCGAAATCCCGTACCGTCCCGTCCCGTGGGAAAGCCTACTTGTCCAGGGTCGTTTACACCTTGTGCATAATATGTAAATAGTTGTAAATATGTACATACTTGATTGGACCGATTCATTGGAGAACACAAAATCCCATGATGCCCAAACATGTACATATTTATGTATTATGATTAAATATGCGTTCGCATCCAACAAGGAAGGGGTTTGAACCTTCTTGTCTTGTTCGTACATACATGCATAAATAAATATTTGCATAAACTCGTATTTACATTAATGCATGAAACTGTAAGAAGGGAAAAAATGATACTACATACGTGAATTATAATATTTCACAATCTGAAAAGACCCCGCAGAGCAGTACACATAGGTGATCAAATTCATTTACATAACTCTGTGTTAAATTTAGTCCACTTTGGAAATGTGGAACAGCGCCACTCATCCCCAGCCGGATAAGTAAGTCGATTTTTGAACCGAATTACATATATCATATAATTACATACATGCAATGACATACTTAATACATACTAAATATGTACATTGGAAAGCCCCATGGACGCAACCTAAATACATGTATAATTTCAAAAAAAAACATTCGCACCCGCGGAAAGACCTTATTTTTAGGTAAAAGTAATTGAGGATACATTTTTTTACCTAAGATGCATATGTAAGCATGTGGGGGAAAATATATGTAAATATGAGCGAATCAGCAGTCGGGTTAAGGGATATTTGCATAAATATACTGGGATACCAGTCGAGGGTATATACCTTATTTTCACAAATACCCATCAAACTAACTGGTTGACAACGTCACAAATTTCTCCGACATCCTGTAACGTCTTGATATATTTTTTATAATGAAGTTTTTAATGACAAACTTATCTACAAGCTCATCATACTGGACATAACGCGGTGATATTTGCTTCGTACACTAGGCGGCTTATCTCTTAACTTGTCTATTGTAATTGAAATCTTTTCACTAACGTTTAATCAAAATTTAAATCTAATAAAATATTTATATAAATATGTAACTCAAATCATAACACGAAAATAGAGTAGCCCAGAATTTCTACAGGTTAGCGAATAATTTTTTAAATTTATGTATTTAATGAGTGAGCAAAAATATTTACATACATACATCGATAAAAATCCAAATGCTTACAAAATAAGCTACAATTAATTTAATTAACTGGTCGATAAATTCTTTCCCAGATATGTCCGATACGGATGTGGCGGGTCGGGGGGATTTCTTGGCAACGGATGCACAGGTTACGCCGTAATTCCGCGGGACGTTAATCTAAATGAAGTTCTCGGAGTTGGACCAAATTCCAAGGTTGAAATCGGTTGTGGTGGGAATAGTGGGACATTTTCGGACGGTGGGGATGGAATCGTGGTTATTTACGGACCGCATCCAGAACTAGGGGGAAGGCAGTACATTCTAGGACGAAATGGGAGTAGCGGGCTAACGGGAAATGGCGGGAAGGGAAAAATCATTCGGCGCAATTAAAATTTCTTGTTTAACTGATTATGCAAAAATTCGGGGAGCTGTTTGTAATAATTTAATTTAATTATGGGCCCACGTGGAGGAGATAGTGTTCAGTAAAGTTAAAATTGTGGAAGGATTGGAATTTTGTTAAATTAAATGAATACAATTTTGTTTACGAAGCGAATAAATAAAATTGTCAAGTATTTTATGTATCAAGATGGTTTTAAATATTTGGTATTTTTTACCCTTCAGTAATTTTTAGTAGTTGGTTAATTATTATTTAATACATAATGACGTAATGTGATTGATCAGCCGAATACGTGCAAAAGTAATGTGCCAAAAGATTAATAAAATATGTAAATTATGGGTTATCATATGTTATAAATAAATGAATAATAAATAAATAAAATAAATAAATATATGTTATAAATATGAAATTTGTCAATGTTTATTACAATTTTGCAGTTACATAAATTACATAAATAAATACCTCAAAGAAAGTTGCCTTAAATTAACAAACTTCATTTGACGTCTGACTTTGAAAGCTGTAAGAAATAAAATAAATAACTTATTGCAATGTAACCATGAGAGTCGTGTTTTTACCTGGGCACGTCTTACTTTCCCCCGTTTTGCGGCACGGTTACGGCGGTAGGTTGGTTAACAGTGGTGGCCTGATAATAACCGGAAGAACCGTTACGAAAAAATCCACCATCTTCACCACAACCAAGTCTCACAGTTTGATTAGAACCGGACCCCTCGTCGTCAGGTTGACATCCATGGCAACGGAGAAAATCCATTAAAAAATTAAAGCAGGGTTTATGCGGTTTGGATGCTGGATAATTTTCGCTACGTCTGGTCGCCGCAGAGTTGCTCATTCTAGTAAAGTTGGATTTTTAGAAATAATCTCTTCAATAATGGGACTAATTGAGGAATAATGAAATTAGCGGTTGGTTCATCGATGAGTTAATGGGAGATAGGCGGAATTGGCGTGGTTAATCGCTCACAATGTGTGCAAATCTACTTTTTTTGCACGACGGAATTTTAGGTTATTTATTAACTACATAAAAATAAAAATGTGTGCAGTAAATGATTATCTTGCACGTCAGGATTTGAGGTTGTTAACTCTACCAAAATAAATAAAAAATTTATGTTCGTGTCGCTGCCCCGTTGCGAATTACGTTTTAGGACGATCTGGTTGACTTATTTTCGTGTTGAGGTGACGTTTTGATAAGTAAGTAAATAAATAACTCGATTGTGTGTGTGCTGACGGGCAAAGATAACGCAGAATTTTGACCGCACCAACAAAATTGAGATCACTGACATCCCACTTTCCATCCAAACAGATAAAGGGTAAACATGTCCACAAGATAATGACTTATGGAGTAGTTAGACTAGTCATATTGCGGACAAAGAAACCCACGGCGTGGACAGGTTAGAGTCTAATTCCCGATATAAACAGGTGAGGATTTATTGTACAAAAGGTTTCAAACCAGGGTTATAAAAAAGGAAGGGTTTTATCACTAAAAACCACAACTTGCTAGGTTTCGCATGCGCAAAAAATTCAGCAAATATTATAAAAACAAGGGGAGAAATACTACAGTCTGTCACTTAGGAGGGGGGGGACCTCTACCCCTCACCACCAGATTTTGATCTCCTTTGGATATGTGGGAGGGCCCCATGAGTCTACTAAAACCCTGAAGTGGTTTTATTCCATGGCCCCATTTGCGCCCGCCACACCCCCTCAACTGCTTGAAAAACACTAAAAAAGCCGTTTTCGTTCGTAAAAATCTTCACCAAAAATCGAATTTTCATCCGATTTTGAAAATTTTTGCATCATTATAGTCCCAGATAGTTGCTTGATCATATCCAACATCAAACTCAACTTTTTCAAAATTTTGATTTTTTCGAAGACATACCCCTGGTCAGGAAATTTTAGAAAATATTAAAAAATTTAAAACAGCCGAGCTTGATATCGGATGTGATAAAGCAACTATTTAGGATCACAATAGTGCAAGAAATTTCAAAATTCGAACAAAATTGGATTTTTGGCGAGCCTTTGAAGATGTTGATTTTTGTATATTTTTTCCCTTTGAGGGGGTGTGGCGGGCGCAAATGGGGCCATGGAATAAAACCACTTTAGGGTTTTGGTAGACTCATGGGGCCCTACCACATATCCAAAGGAGATCAAAATCTGGTGGTGAGGGGTAGAGGTCCCCTCCTCCTTAAATGTACGTTGCGTCGCTGTCCCGAATCAAGTTCATTGTGGTCACTTATTACAAATATGACTGAATTTTTTACAAAAACAATTAAACTCTTTGTTAGATTGACTTTCCTCCCGATTACAATTTTCTGCGGAATAGTTGTAGCCACTTTGTGGATACTTTGTAAAGGTAAGATTTGAATTTAGTTAGAAATAAATTACTTGGCAAATTTCGAGTGGACGATGCATACGAAGTGCCAAACGAGTTACGGTTGACACCTCGATATGCAGCAAGATGCGCGAAATACTTGACTTTTTTGAGTTTCCAGGAGGTTTTCCGTGTAAACTTCACCTTTTTGTCAAGTTGTGCGGGTTCCAGTTTAAGGAATTTTGAATTATGTAATTTACATATGTCCGTTTATTTGACTAACAGATCTCATCCAAGCTAATCCGTCACAACCGGACGAAAGTAAGTTTGACACATAAATCATTCCGTTACTTAAATAAGTATGCAAATAAATATGAGGAAAGCCGCATACATATATACATATAAATGTATTGGCATAAATAATGCGCTAATTTTGGTACAATCGTGCTAAATCAGACTGCCCTGATCATCTTCGATTTGCAATAAAAAATATTTATAAGTACACACGTGTTTGCCATTTTCCTGATAAATAAAGTCGGTAAATGCATTTTTTGCCTTGGATAAGCGTAATGTGTTTTTGTGAAACGTTTGAACATCCAAATTTCGTGATTATTTAAATTATAAGTAGTTTCTAACCAGTTTTTGTCTTGTAGGAACCGAAGCGTTCATTTTCTTGGGCTGGAAAGCAATAGGGAGTAAGTTGTAAATAGGATTTTTTGGAAAATTTGTGATTTTTCAAAACTTCCTGGCGCTCAAAGTTCGAACGGAATCTTGACATAACTGAAAACTTTCCCCAATTAATTTTCCATCACTATTTATGTATCTAAATACTATCTACACAATTTTTGTGTATTTACGCAGTCATTATAATTTTGATCCCAAATCCCGAAAAGTTTTAACATTTTCTAACTTACTCACGACTGAAATTCAAATTTATTAAATTCGAAAAATGCAGAGTATATAATCGGATTTACCCGGGTTTTTGGTTTTGCATAGGTTTTACCTGTACATACATACATACTTACATATGTAAATGCAGCCAATAAGTATTTTTCCACTCTGACTATGTTTTGAATTCTACATTTTATCCCAAAAACTGATAAAAAAACTGAATAACTGCACAGCGTTGCCCCGCGCTACTAGTTTTTTTGAGCAAAATTCAGTTTCCTGAAACCTTATCTATATATTTCTTATGAAAAAAAATATTTTGTTAATCTGCAGTGTCAAAAACGGTATGCTGCATAATCCTGGCGGGGGCTGTGTTTTCGGTTTACGCTAGACATAAAATTTTAAATCGCTCACAAGAACTGCCAACGGTGAAATATGGATGTGGATCAGATGGGGGATTGTTTACCCCCGGAAGTCGGGGAGTCTATATCGCGGAAAATAATCCTGCCCAGGTTGACGTATAGTTACGAGGACAAAACTCTGCTCCCAACAGCCATTCCTCTACTCGACTGTAGATAATTATGTATGTAGATTTGGAAGTGTATATTTACAGTATATAAAAGATGTTTCAGACCCCAACACTTTTCCGATACGAATTTTTATAACGTCGGAACGGCTTCATGGAATTGGATGAAATTTTGCACATCTATTCAACTTGAAGTCAGGTACGGATTAATTAAATCCTGGATTATCGAACGGGTCAAATTGAGACAGGTCGGGGTTATTTGTAAAATTCGCATGTCAAAAAAGTTTTCAGACCCTGCGTGTTTTTTGTACTCCTGCAATTATTTCCTACATATTCTTGTAAAATTCAGCATAATTTGTCAAGGAATCTATCATCCTTCAATCATAAATTATTGTGGAATCTGGCATAGCATTAATTTGCATTGCGATTTATACAGAATGCGTGGCAAAAATATTGTTCTTGGCCTGCGAGAAAAGGTCTTCAAATTTTACGAGAAGGGACTTGGATATAAAAAAATTGCCAAAATGCTAATGATGAGCAAGGGTACAGTTCAGTGCATCATAAAAAATTCAAAAAGTTTTTCACCGTAGCGAGTTTACCAAAAATTGTCTGCCAAAATGCACCACGGCAAGGACGGATCGTCACATAGTCTCAAAAATCGAACAAAATCCGAAGTTATCTGCACCAATTTTGACTGTTGCAGTAAAGGGAGAATGTGGACTTGATGTTTCTGCCCAACCTACAAGAAATCGCATCCATCAATTAGGATTTAGGGGCAGATCTACACGGAAGTAACCATTCTCAACAGGGGGTCATATTGCAAAGCGTTTTGCATGGGCAAAAAAGTCCGGAGCTTGGACCGTGTCAGACAGGAAACGGGTTTCGTGGAGCGAGGAGACCAAGATTAACATATTCGGTGCTGATGGGGTGACACGAGTGTGGAGAAAATCCGACAACGCTGATGAAATGAAATATTGCAAGCCCACGGTAAAACATGGTGGTGGGAGTCGTATGGTTTGGGCGTGTACGTATTCCCTAGAAAGCGGTCAAAAATTTTGAAATTATCAATGGTATCATGGACTCCAACTACTATCGCGATATTCTGGAAACAAATTTGATAACATCTAGAAACAAACTTTGGCTGGGAAACAGTTTCATATTTCAACTCGACGGGGACCGTGCACACAGTTCAAGATTATTGACGAATTGGCTCTCCTCTAGTAATATTAAAGTTCTCAATTGGCCTCCACAGTCTCCAGACATGAATGTAATTAAGCACTTGTGGTCAATTATCAAAGCAAGAATTGCCAAACGCAATCCTGGAAACTTGGGGAGATTAAGGAAGCGATCAAATTGGAGTAGGAACAACTTGACACATCGTTTACAAACGCGTTGATGGAATCAATGCCAAGACGTTTCACGGCCCTCGTGGAGGCTTACAGTGGACATACCAATTACTAATACTAGTGAAATATTGTTCAAATATGGAATATAAAACAATTCATTGCAAATTTATTGAGGGTCTGATTACTTTTTTGACGTAGGTTATTTTAATTTCTCTCTATATAATGCATATATGTCACTTAGGAAGAGAACGTCTGTACCTTGCAACGTCAGATTTTGATGCCCTTTGGATATGTTGTGGGGCCTGGTGAGTGTAGGAAAAGTGAAGGAGGGTTAAGCTCCATGGGCCCTCTAACGCCCGCCACACCCCTTTGAAGGGGCGCCCAATGCTAAACTAGACCCATTCAAACCTTTGCCAAAAATCCAATTTTGACCGGATTTTGAAATTTGTTGCACCATTGTAGTCCCAGATAGTTGCTTTATCATATCCAATAGCAATATCACCAATTTTAAAACTTTTGAAATTTCTCAATTTTTTTTAAGACGCTCAGAAAAAAATGAAAAATTTCAAAAGTTTCAAAATTGGTGATATTGCTATTGGATATGATAAAGCAACTATCGGAGACTACAATGGTGCAAGAATTTTCAAAATCCGATCAAAATTGGATTTTTGGCAAAGGTTTGAATGGGGCTAGTTCAGCATTGGGTGCCCCTTCAAAGGGGTGTGGCGGGCGTTAGAGGGCCCATGGAGCTTAACCCTCCTTCACTTTTCCTACACTCACCAGGCCCCACAACATATCCAAAGGGCATCAAAATCTGACGTTGCAAGGTACAGACGTTCTCCTCCTTAGGCAGATTGATGCTTATCTCAATTAATAGAGTATTTAATGCTTACAGAATGTGGACAATTTGGTTCAATTCCATGAAGCAGTTCAGACGTTATAAAAATTCCCATGGAAAAAGTGGTGGGGTCTGGAACATATTTTATATACTGTATTTCTTAAAGTGGAATTCAACATTGTTGTTCCATCGTTAATACAGAATTGTACACGTGCAAGTATGAAAGTGGGTGGGCAAATTTATAACCTCACAGTGGACGGGAATAACGAAAATAATAAATTTTTATGTAACTATTCCAAATAAAAAGGTATTTAACCTGAGTCGATAAAGATTTACATAATCGAAATAATATGCAAGTCTTGTGTGAAACAAACCATAAAGGAGTTGGCGGATCTTATTAGTGAAGTAGTCTGTAAATATGATTCATCTCAGGATTCGTGCACGTACATATATGTAGATGCATACCTCTATATATGCATATGCATCTGTCTGTATGTATATGTACATACATCTTTACGTATAATATGCATGACGCTACGGGTCATCTAATGCGTGCATACAGATGTACATTCACGCGGCACGTGCCCATCTTTGAAAGGATGCATTCGTTCAACAAAGTTTCTTTATTGCAAGTTTCTTGCGAGGCAAACTCAACTTTGGTGACCGTGAACGTGACATTTAACGAACTTTCTACACATGGACGTTGTACTTACTCTGCCTGATACGCTAAACAACCCAAAACAGATTGCACATGTCTTGGGATAAGGTTCTTATCAGAAGGATTTTTTTATGGCGTCGATCGAGTCAGCTAACATATCAATAACAAGATAAATATGTACTCAATCTTTGGTGGGATTAAATAATTTATGTATGCTGAACCGAGGATAAAGTAATATTATTTAAATATATAACTTGCACATTTGTGTATGTATGTATAAATTTGTTTACGAATCATTAAATATGATTATGCACATATGTATGCAGTTGTACATACATACATACATACATATGTAACACACTGCTACATATGTATTTCCCAAAATACAAAAGTTAATAAAATCGTTGCATCCTTAAAATACTCGTCACTTCAAGACTTGCCTATCTCAAGGAACCTTGTAATTATTTTTGTCATCTCGTTACATGCTCAATTGCTGAAAGGTAACTGATTTTGTTGATTTTTTAGAATCAAATTTTTATAACAAAATCTCAATTACGTGAAAGACTAACATAAATTTATCTAAATTAAAATCTTAATTAAAATTTATAACACGACATAAATTGTTTTTTTGGGATGAGGATTCTTTTCGTCGTGATTTTGATTTTAACGGTGATCGCCCTTTCTCACGGCCAGATCACTTGTGTCTGTTCGGCAACAAGGTGTACCGGAAATGACCCACTATACGAGTGTGGTATTGGTCGAACCTGTAAACTTATTGAGGCCTGCGGTTGGAGGTGTCAAGGGGGATTTCTTCAAAGTTGCGTCGCAATTTAGTTTGCCATAAATCATTTCACTATCTATTGACCTTGGGGTAAATTGAGATGTGAGCTTGATGAAAACTAATGCGTCCATCTAACATTAAAACGAAATAATTTGAATTAAGTCAAAATTGAAATGTCAAAATGTTGAATAAGCCATACTGTAAATTATGATATGTTAACAAATAAATTTTTGGGAAGGAAATAAAATTGGACTATGCCATATGTTTTGGTGAATTCTAAAACCATTTTTTTAATTGTTGGATGCAATATTTTTTAAATTATAATCAATATTGTGTCTGTCTTCTGATCGGTAAAAACTTAACATAAATTTTATTTAGAATTACATACAAAATCCGGGTAAAAAATTGAATTTTCGAACTTGCACATTTGTGCATTTCAAAAGTGAAAAAGATGGCTTTTTAGTTATCAAATAATTTTGATTCAATTGCAGTAACTTTCAAATTTCGTCATAAATTTTGCTCATACTTTAACACTATTGAGAAGTTGTCTCATTTAAAGACACATGTCTCACCTTGTCATCCCATCCTCTTTACATATTTATGCACATATGGGATTGCAAATATACATAAATGTACTATAAATATGTAGATAATAGTTATCTATTTAGCTCGCATGGATCATGCGACTGTGCATGCACCGTAAATTGATCAGGTGACCTTTTCCTTGACCCTTAACGAACCAGCAGATCCACACAAGTTTTAAGTTCTTGCACAAATTAATCGTTCACTCGTTAAACCCAATGCATGCACATATGTGTATGTACCAGTGGTCAACGTCGACCAATTTTGCGGCGGCGCCAATTTTCTTCACTTTTCGGCGCGGCGCGGCGTCTCAACTTTAAAGGTATATGTAGGAAATTCGATTTATCGGCGGCGGGGGCGCCTAAAATGATGCCGGCATTTGGGGGCGCAGCGGCGTACAATCGGCCGCGTTGACCTCTGGTATGCACATCAAAGGCATAAAACACTGCCTGCTAAAAGGGAACCTTCCAAGGTGTTAAACTAGCTGAGGATGGACACCTATACCAAAATATGCAGAATTAAAAATTCTGACGTATGTAAGGTGAAACAATTTACAGAACGTCAGAGATGAATTCGATGTGTCGTAATCTTAACTTGTAGTTTGGGATGTCTTCAGAACTATGTATGTACGCGGGAGCGGGGTGAACGTCGTTTTCTCAGGTAGTGAGTGAGTCTGGAATCTGGGTCTACCCCGAATGTACCTTGTGTCAAGTTAGCGTTGCATCTAGCAAGAATTTTGAATAGTTCTTAAAAATCAATATACATACTTCAGACTGATGTCTTCAGTGACAAGTCAAAAATTATACTGAAATTCTGTTTTCAAATTATTTATTATCTAATTGTGCAAGTATGTAGCTTATAATTGTCCAGATGGTTTCAGGAGGAGCTCCGCTATTTATTAGTTTTCACAGGTTGGCAGCAGTTATAATTTCCAAACTGGGATATTTGCAAATTTTATTACCAAACATAACCCAGCTGGTGGGCACAGGCTCAACTGTCGCGTCGTCAGAGAAAACTACGAAATGCATGAAAAAAAAATTTGTAATTCGGAAATCAAATGTACAACAGCAAAAATTGAGGCGTACCCGAAGAGCTCAGCTCATTCTCCAATTCTTCATAGGTATGAATATACAAATGTACACATCTATATATGTAAGTATGTACATATGGTCTGAGTGGTCATAAAATATGATTTTTCTGCATATTCAAACACATTTATACGATAAATGAAAAAGTGTACATCCTTTCATGTAATATGCATGACGCTACGGGTCATGTGATATGAGCATACGTACATAAACGCGGCACGGGAACATCTTTAAAAGGATGCAACCGTTGAATAAAGCTTGTTTCTTGCAAGTTTGTTGCGAGGCAAACTCAACTTTGGTGACCGTGAACGTGACATTTAACGAACTTTCTACACATGGACGTTGTAAATATTTACTTGCTTGATGTGCGAAACAACCCAAAACAGTTTGCACATGTCTTGGGATAAGGTTCTTATCAGAATGATTTTTTTATGGCGTCGATCGAGTCAGCTAACATCAATAACAAGATACATATGTACTCAATCGTTGGTGGGATTAAATAATTTATGTATGCTAAACCGAGGATACAGTAATACTATTTAAATATATTACCTGCATATTTGTGTATTTGTGTATTATTTGTGTATTTGTGTGTTCTTATCAGAAAGATTTTTTTGCCCTGGAACGAGTAAGTTAACATATGTATTACTAAGTGGATAGATATGTACTGAATCGTGGTTTGGATTATTTTATGTATGCTGAAGCGAGGATAAAGTAACATTATTTGAATATGTAGCTTTCATATGTATGTATACATAAATTTGTTTACGTATCCTTAAATATGATTACCTATGTAGTTATAAATATGTAACACATTGCCCTTTCGCAAAATATAAAAGTGGATAAAATCGCTGCATTCTTAAAATACTTGTCACTTCAAGACTTGCCCAAATCCAAGAACCTCGTAGATTTCCTTGTCCTCGCGTTACACACTAAATTGTTGAAAAGTAAATAATACATTTTTTAAATTTTGTACAATTCAGTTTTTATAAAAAAATCTCACTTGTAGGACAAGTCAACGAAATCTTAATTTAAAACCACATTTCTAACATTATATAACTTGTTTTTTTAAGATGAGGATCTTTTTCGTAGTGATTTTGATTTTCGGGGTGATCGCCCTTTCTGACGCCCAGTCCGCCTGTGTCTGCACGGCACCAAGGTGTACCGGAAATGACCCACAGTCCGAGTGTGGTATTGGTCGAACCTGTAAACTTATTGACGCCTGCGGTTGGAGGTGTCAAGGGGGATTTCTTCAACTTTGCGTCGCCGTTTAATGTCTCCTACATCATTTCATTACCGACCCTGGAGTGAATTGAGATGTGAGTTTGATGAAAATCTATTAAGCCCATTCAACTTTAAATTTAAATATTCTGAATTAAATCAAAATTAAAATGTCAAAATGTTTAATCCGTGTATTTATTACTTTAAATACACAGATTATTTTACATTTTATAACAAATTATATGTTAACAAATAAATATTTGGGAAGGAAATAAAATCTATTTATAAAAAAATTAATTTAAATTAATTTCATACGTTTGGCTGAATTCTAAAACCATTTTTTAATTGTTGGATGCAACATTTATTTAAATTCTAATCAATATTGTGTCTGTCTTCTGATAAATAAAAACTTACATAAATTGTACTTCTAATTACATAGAAAATTCGAGTAAAAAAATTAGATTTTTCAACATGCACGATTGTGCATTTCAAAAGAAAAACATTAAGGATTTTTTAGTTATCAACTAATTTTGATTAACTTGCAGTAATTATAAAATTTCGTCATGAAAAGTTATCTCATTTTAAGACACATGTCTAATTGTCACATGTCACCTTGTCATCCCATCCTCTTTACATACATTTGTACACGTCGGATTGTACCTAAACGAGTACATGTGCTATTGATGCGCTGTTATAAATCCGATATAGTCACGCAGGTATTGATTTCTTGGTATTAAGTTTGGTATTAAAATTATACCGGGGAGTACAGAGTTGCTACCTCCATGGTAAGAGTTTATTTAATACCGAGATATTACCAAATGGTATTATTACATAATTAATACCACTTTGGTAAAGTCATATATGTATGAATACTGTTTGGTACATATTAATTGAATACCGGATTTCTAAGAGTGTGGATAATTCAGAGAAGCTCGCATGCAAAGTAAATTGATCCGGAGACCTTTTATTTACTTGACACCTAATGAACCAACGGATCCACACAGGTTTAAGTTTTTGCAAGAATTAATCCTTCACTCACTCGTTAGCTTCGAACTAAAATAGTACGTTGGTAGCTAAACCCAATACGTTTATATGTGTAGGTTTATCCGAATATATGGAACTATTTACTTTGTATGTATGTATGTACATATGTACATATTTATACATATATAAATATGTATTGCCTCAGTGGTAATAAAATATGATTTTTCTACCTATGCACATACATACATTTGTACGATAAATGAACAAGCGTATGTACATGCATCCTTCCGTGTA
Source organism: Folsomia candida (assembly GCF_002217175.1). Lineage (NCBI taxonomy): Eukaryota > Metazoa > Arthropoda > Collembola > Entomobryomorpha > Isotomidae > Folsomia > Folsomia candida. The sequence goes on from NW_019091245.1 coordinate 287,754, forward strand.
TGTAATTTGCATGCCGTTACAGGTCATGTGATATGCGCATACATACATATGGACATGCAGACGGCACGTGGACATCTTTGAATCTGTAAGGTTGCAATCGTAAAGGAATAAAAATACATAAGGATTCAATCTTTGAACAAAGTTGCTTATGTACTTGTGGTCAAGCAAACTTATCTGGTGACCGTCAACTTGACATTGAACGAACTTTCTACATACATATGGACATGGTGGCGAATCTCGCATCTGCTCGATGCGAAAAACAAGCCAACACAGATTGCACATGTCCTGGGATAAAGTTTGATTAAGTTTGTATCAAAAAGTTTTTTTACGGCGTCGATCGAGTAAGTTAAAATATTAACAACGAGATATGTACTCAATCGTTGGTTGGATCAATTTATGCTGAAGCGAGGATAAAGTAACATTATTTGAATCTGTAACTTGCACATGCATAAACCTATTTTACGTATCATTAAATATTGATATGTAAATAGTTATATATGTATATGTAACACATCGCCATTTCGCAAAATATAAAAGTGGATAAAATCATTGCACTCTTAAAATACTCGTCACTTCAAGACTTGCCCAAATCCAAGAACTTTGTAGTTTTCCCTGTCATCCCGTTACACACTAAATTGTTGAAAAGTAAGACATTATGTTGTTATTAATTTTTAACAATTAAGTTTTTATAACAAGTCTCAATTGCGTGACAATTCACAGGGAAATCTAAATTCACATTTCTAACAATGTATAAATTAGTTTTTTCAGGATGAGGATTCTTTTCGCCGTGATTTTGATTTTAGGAGTGATCGCCCTTTCTCGGGTAGAAAATGCAGCCGGTGGATTCATTGGAAACCCTAACGCCCAGATCGCCTGTATCTGCACGGCACAAAGGTGTACCGGCAATGAGTCAGAGTTCGAGTGTGGTGGTGGTCGAACCTGTAAATTTCTTGCTGCCTGCGGTTGGAGGTGTCAAGGGGGATTTTTAGACGTTTGCGTCGCCGTTTAATGTCTCCTACATCATTTCATTACCGACCCTGGAGTGAATTGAGATGTGAGTTTGATGAAAAACTAATTAGCCCGTGTAACGTTAAAACTAAATCATGTGAATTAAATCAAAATTAAATTATTAAAATAGTTAATAATTTTTATTAAGGTATTTATTAAGTAAGTACTTAAAATTATGATAAAGACATATATATGTTCACAAATAAATCTTTGGGAAGTAAATAAAACTAGATTATTTCATATTTTGTGATGAATTTTCCAGCGATTATAATTGTCTAATGCAATTTTGGAATTCTAAACAATTTTTGTCTGCCTGCTGATAAATAGAAACTTGACTAGTTATAATTGCGTAAAAATTGAGTAAAAAAATTATATTTTCGAATTTTATGCATAAACGTACATATTTTATGCATGTATGTATGCGTATTTCAAAAGCGGAACAAAGAAGTATTTCCCACCCCCCCCCCGTTGAAATTCTAGGTATTCCATAATTGTGGTTAAATTGGAGTAACTTTCAAATTTCGTCATGATAAATACATACATATATATTTGCTCATTCATTAATACGAATGAGAAGTTATCTCATTTTAAGACGAATGTCTCATTTTGTCACCCCCATGGAATAAGATACTATATATACCCCATCCTCTTTACATCCATATATGCACATATGTCCATATTAGGTTGTACCTATACGAGTACATACATACAAGGGATATACAATTCATGCAAGCTTGCATGCACAGTAAATTGATCAGGTGACCTTTTACTTGACATCTAACGTACCACCAGATCCATAGAAGTTTAAGTTTTTGCAAGGATTAATCCTTCATTCATTAGATTCGAACTAAAATAGTACGTTAACAGTTACACCCGATACATTTGTTCATATATACACCAAAGGCACAAAACATTGCCTACTGCATAAGTACACGTATAAATACGTGTGTACGAGTTTGTACATATGTACATACATATGTACATACATCTGTTACTTATAAACTGCAGATTATGTATCTTGTTTATCCTCCATTTATATGCAACCTCGTTAGAAATACGTACTTTGATTCACTCTGACAAGGAAACCTTCCAACATGTCGAACTAGCTGAGCATTGACACCGACACCAAAATGTGCGCAATTTATGATTCTGAGGTACATACATATGTACATATGTAAAGTGAAAGAATTTACGTGTCAAATTTACTGGTGGTCAAGTTGTGACGATATTTATATAGAAATATGTACATATGACGAGCGTTTAACTATGGAGAGAAATAGTTTCCACCCATACGATGGGGATGTGGGGGAGGTACAGCCCAAAGCATCTGAAGTCTCATCTTGCCTCTTTCAAAGATGTGATGGCACTGGACTTGTTGTACTCCGGGTAAGGTCAACGACCATTGCAGACAATACTCCGAATTCAGTTGGAACGAACGAACACTTCACATATTCGATTCGGGCGGCAATTGAGTTCGATTCTAATTAACATTCGAATCGAAGTGAGCAACCAGTTTAATTCGAAAGCCAGATCAAACCGAATCGAATTAAATTTGAACTAAATTCGAAAATTGTGGAATTGCGTGTGATGGGACTACCTCTAATTGGATTGTAACGATTTAAGGTCTAGTCCAAAATATTTACTTGTGGGGAATATTTTAAACGATTTGTGACCCAAATTGAAAAGGTATCGGTAGAAAATGACATTTACCAAATTTTGTATAAAATTTGCATGTGTTTGCTAATATCTCAATATCTGGCTGAGCACTACCCCAATATTGTGAGGGATTATTGATTTACAAAAAATTACACAAACTTTCAGCTATGCTACCATTTTTACAAATATTCGTAGCCATGTAGCGGTATCGATATTATGCGAAGTATGCATATACATATATACGTTACATATATTATGTAAGTATTTATACATTAAACGCGTATACAAGATTTATCAACCTGAATTCTGTATTTAATTCTTCGATTACACATATTTAAGTTCTTAAACTCGTGACTCCAAAATCTCGATGGAAAATGGTGCTGAGGATGATTAGAAAATTGTCCTTAGCCAAAGTAACAGAACACAGAATGATTTATCATGTTCTCCATAATTTCTTCATTTAACATTTTCCATCTCTGAAAAAGGAGTAAGAAAAAGTTAGCCAACTTTGCTTTATCAAACATCATTTTCAGTTTGTAATCTAAATGTTCAAACCCCCATCCGCTTGGAAATTTCTTGGCTCCCTCGCTCCCTCAAGGGTGGATGTAGCATTTGCTCCAATCTGTTGAAAATTTTGGCACGCAGCCCACTCGTCATTCGAGCGAAGGGGTTCCACATTCTGTCCAACCCCACGACGGCACGAAGTGGTGGCGTGAGATCGGCATGTAGAGTTTTAAGGGTCAGACCATAGTCGAAATCTTTCAGGTATCTCGTTTCGTTGGCGTGGGTACCGAAGTTTGCAGAAATGAAGGTGTTCACGTTTCTCAGTTTAAATAGGAATTTCCCCTTGCCAAAAATCGGTAGTTGAAGGGGGCCCGCTTTAAGGCAACCGGTTCCTGCGTAGAAATTAGAAATTAGAACTTATGTATTGCTTTAATAATATCCAACGACTTTAACTTATAAATCTCCCAAAAAGGTGTTCAAATTTGGAACAGCTCGGCTAGTAAATAGGGCACTGGAAATTCCAGTCTGGAATTTAGTGTCCGTCGTTAAATTACGTAACACAAAAATTCCAATTTTCGAACTTCTCCAGTCATCCTTGTATCAAAGTTACCCAACTCTTAACCAAGGTTTTGGGTGACATTGCTAAGTAACATTAAGTCACTGACATTATATGTATGACACTAACCGGTTGTTGCCACTTGACATTTGTTGGCATTAAGTGCCATCAAGTCATAAATCGGGGTGAATTGGAAAACATTCTTTACAATATATTTTCAGATCACGCCAGCGACCTATTTTCAATCTCTTTAAATTTCTATAGAATTTTCATTATTGACTCGGTCCCCTTCCGGAGTAAGATTTTTTACACTTGAAACGGATGTTAGAATAAAGTTCATCCTAAGTTTATCGAGTCAGTAATGAAAATTCTCAGAAGGAGATTGAGAATACGGCGGTAGTTTGATTTGAAAATGTATTATAAAGAAGTTGTTCCAAGTAACCCCAATTTGTATCTAAACGTCACTTGTCACTTAATGTCCCTTAATGTCAGTGACTTGACTTTGGTCTTAACATGTGATGCAAATTGAGCATAACGTGCCTCATGATATCCTCTCTGTCACCCTTGTGTTTCATAATTTATGGATGGATCCTTAGCTGACAAATTACTGGGACAGTAAATTTTATCTTGATCGAGTTACCTGAAATTGTTACGGATTCGAAAACAAGGGACACATTGAGAAACATATTTGGTAAATCGAAGTTAATTCCGGTGACGTTAAATTTAGATAAATCCTTAATGTAGATGTCGCTATAAAATCGGTTGGAAATTTGAAAAATCATATTTGGGTATACAGTGTTTATAGTTTCGTAATTATTTACATAAATGAATTACGCACCTAAAGGTTCCTCTTATCTTTGAAGAACTATCCTCGTCCCCATCACTGCCCGAATTTCTCATTTTTTCTGGATCTATAACGATTTCTGGGATAAAAATGGGATCCAGTGGCATCAGTCCGGTGCTATTGTCACCAGCTGTCATTTTATCTTGCGCGTCCAAAATTAATTTGAGCATGACCGATGTGAAGACGTCATGGTCACAAAGGCCGGCTCTATCCCATCGTAAAACTTTTGGTGAAGTCGATTTCTTAACTTTGGATTGGTTTCGGCTCAATTCCTGATTTTCCTCGGAGGACGAAAATGAAAACCAGGCGGCATCATCTTCCTCCTCAGAATCGGTGATAGCTGGTGAGACAAATAATGAAAAAATGAGTGAAATTAGGATACTGAAAATCAACCTCATTTTTTAGGCAGGTTAATTAATAATTTTTTAATTTAAAACGCAGTTGATTAAGCTGGGGAGATGATCTTGTCTGAAATCTCAAGGTAAAGAAGTGCTGTTTTTAAAGCTTGTGACATTGTTCAGGGTTCCGATGGAGTCGGCTTAATTCAGGTTCTGACATCGTGCGGCATACGGATCCGGATCTAGCTTTTGGCATAATACAATTTTGTAAGATACGATAAAAACAACAATGTGTAGTCGTGAATGTTCATTTCGACTAACGACGTATTCATCACATTTTCTTTTTTGTTCTGGAGTCCAAAAATATCTACATACACGAATACGCAATACAGCAAAAACCCAGTGTGGTCCTGAGTTATAGCGACGAACTCTGGTCTGTTGTCTACATAAATTTGGCGACATCAATGGGTGATCTTAAAGTTCAAGACGGAATGAATTTAATGAATGGTCGATCATGTATAAATTTTCTCTTTAAGCTAATTATTTGACTGTAACTTGATACACTTGGCTAAAGTTATATGTATATATGAAGGAGGTTAGGTAAATATCTACATAAGGAAGAATATACACATGCAAATGGGCATTTTGCAATTATGCAGATATCTGTTCCAAGCTCGTTCCGTACATAAATATGTACGTATGCAAGTATATACACACACACACACACACACATATATATATGTACAATGTATGTAAATATATACAGTACATACATATTTAATTAAGTATTTGGGTATCTCTGTACAGATGAGTGCGAGTAATAGTTTTGCATGATGAAAGTGCTCTCTTCACGCAAAATTAATACTCCTCCACGTTATTGAGAAATAAAGTCATTCGAAATAAAGTGAAACCGTTGGAAAAAGTGGAGAACTTATTTAAGAAAGGAAATTTTGCCATTGTATCCATTGAAGTACAATTATGTATTTATAAATGCACACTAATTTACATATGTGCATATGTACATACATATATATGTACATACATACATGTACAAATACATAATATGAATTTATGTATGTACGTACCTACATAATTGCCAAAATACATATTTATCTATCTATACACACGCTTACATATGTACTCTTGCATCTTCTTCATATATTTATACACAGGAAAAATCGGCCTAAAGTCAAACAACACTTTATAGGATTGTCAATCGGGTTGGAAATATATGTTGTGAACGCTGGCAGGGTTTTAAATCTCTCATCAAAAGTAAATCCTTATAACTAACAGTCAAATCGGGTTGTTGTGAATAAAGTTGTCATACTGACTCGGACGGAGATCAACCATCCCAAAGTTGTTGCCAAAACTAATTCATACTTGCATTGTTATTCGAGTTGTTAAAAGTATCCAGGATAGGACGTATTGGTAACTGCAGAAAGTATGCATTCCAGTAAAGTTCGGATCTCAGTGACGCAATTCTGCGGTTCCACCGAAGCTTCCCATGCACCCCAACTAATTAGAAGTAGCAGATTCGTTTCAATTCTTCAAATCCGGATTGGGTTGTTGGCCGGGGCTGCGGAACCGTGGGGACATCGGGTACATTGTCCCCGCCGAAATTTAGAATTTCCTTATGCTCCCAATGTTATTAAGCTCCTCCCATTCCTATTTTACAATGTTATTGTCCCCGCAATGTCCCCACGGATCGACAGCCTATGGTTGTTTGAATATTCATAATGCAATTACTCGTGTAAAACTCCGATCACGATGGGACAAATTTTAATTTATTCGCCCCAAAAAATAAGCGGACCAGTATGTTGGCTTTTTTCCTAATGCGCGCATTTGAGCGCGTGGCGGCAATTTTAAATAATTCGCAAAACATGGGGTATTTAAATCGCTCTAACTTTTTGAATTTTGGCGGCAATGTAAAAATGGCAAAACAAATACATATGGACAGAAATTCTTTCTGTATTTTTAAAAAATACCTTTTCAAAATTTTTCGAAAATGTGAAATTTTATGGTGTTTTTCAAATTTTCAAAACTCGGCACGCGATTTTGGCGATAGAAATTCCTGCCCAGTCAAGAGTGAAATTGGTTTGAGAGTTAATTCTGTACGCATTTTTAATGATAAACTATCTCTTCTTAAAATGCCCAGCTTAAACTTCTGTTACCCTCTCCACTGCAAATGTACTTAAATCGAGGACAAAAACGGTCATGAAACTCCAAGCTGCGTCATTTCGTGTGATTCCTGTAGTATCTTGCAATGCAGTACAAATAATGTTGAAGTCTAGCAGCCTTCAATAATGTATATCCTTAGTGAGGTGTATGTAGATCCATGAGTTTCACAAAAAAAAATCAAAATGTTTAATAATACGTGTATTTATTACTGTAAATTCCACTAGCGTGCAAAATTGAATATATCGGGCTCATTATTTGCTTCGCACTTCGAAATCTCAGCAACTACTTAGTCGAATTCGATGATTCTTTTTGCACATTTTACAGAATTTAATAACCTTTAAGAGTGGCCAAGAGCGTTATGGTGAGTATAAAGCAAGCCACTAAATTATGCGCACTTTTGTAAAAAATAAAATATCAGGCGAGCAAAATTGAGTAGATTTTTCAGGGTTTCATTCTGATTTAGGGGTACATTTAGTTTATTTCTTAATTGTAGATGTTGAATATCTAGCTGGGGCTCCTATCCCTTCAAAAACGGTAATACAATATTTTTTCATTGTTTTGACGAGATTTGTGGTTACTTCCGGTGACGTAGTATTCCAGGCGTCAGTAATCCTTCTTTTGAGCTGGCTCGTATTCGAAATGGGCGTTTTTCGGAATTGTCTCTCAATGTGATCCCACAAGTGTTCTATGAGGGTCAGATTGGGGCATTGTGGAGGACGGTCCAGCACAGTAACGTTCTTCATTTTTGTTTGAGTTGCCTAACTGCCTAAATGCCTAACTCGACTTAGCGCTATGCTAGGGATCATTGTCATATTGGGTGCTGTATCGTCCGCGCTATCCCAATTGGTCAGCCAATCTTTTGATATTCTTCTCCACAAGATCCTGGTAAACGTTTTGGTACATACTTGTTTCAACAAACTCCATTTTTCCAGGATTTGTGCAGCTGGAACCACCTCACACGATTACATTGCCTCCTCCACGTTTTAAGGTGGGGCTCAAGTTGTTCATTATCAGTGCTTCTTTTTTTCCCTCTACAGTTTAACCCGACCATCAGACCCCAGCACTTTATCCTACCTAGTACTCTCAAAACTAGTGAAACACGTTCAAACAGCTTTGACAAACACAGTTTATAGAAGACGGAAAAACCAATAACGCCACAAGAAAGCCTATTAAATTCTGTACAAACCACGATAATCAGTTTTCAAAATGTCCTCCATTAGCGGCGACGCACCCCTCCAGTCTGGGTACACACTGCTCGATCGCGGTACGCATACGTTCCCGCGGACACGCATCCCATTTCTTGGTCAGTCATATTTTGAGAGAATCCAAGCTCTTGTGTGGTGTAACATATGCAACTGGCTCCAATTTAGACCATACATACATACATATGTCATCGTCCTGGGCGCTGAGGTTCACCGATGCGGAGCTAAATTCCTCAGCAGAAATAAAGTTCAAAATTGCTCTCTTGAACCAGGCTTTCGTGGTTTTGGAACCGTCTGCCGATTCCTGACTTTCTAGAAGTCCTTCCCACGTTTGTACGTATATAAATATTCATATAATTTACCTTATCATCATCAGTATCGTAAATGCCATATATCGTCGGAATTTGGACCTCGACCGGAAAAAATCGTGATTTTCCTCCAAAGCCAACATTTTTCAGGAAAAAAAAATCATGTCAGCAGGAAGGTGGCTAGGATTAACATTCTTTTATCTTTATAAGATCAACAGGACATTTCGGCAATAAATAATGCATGTGTGGAAATTTTAGTAAACGCCAGTAGTGGAAATCTACTTCGATTCTCTGCAACCAGCTACCCCATGAGATGAAGAACATCTAAATTTGCCCAATATAATGAAACATTCTGGTTGAATACTTCAACAATAACTACAAGGACAACCGCCGGATCAGTATGCCTTTGTAAGAAAGTTTACTAACAGACACACCTGATTTAATAATTCATTAAAGGAAATCCTATCCACCCATGTGTTACACTATTTTTTTAAAAGTATATCTGCTACGGGTTTCTACATAGTCGGTCCATATATAGTGGTTTTGAGGAATTTGATATTTATTTTCCCGCCATTGAAAAGCCAGTTAAATTTCGAATAGAAAACATGTATCATGCTTCAAAATCTCCTCCCGCTGCATGAATGCATTGTTGCAGACGAGAATGCCAAGCCGCAATGGAATTACGCATTCCATCCATCGACAACTCGTCCTATTCCCGGAGTAGATTTTTTAGGTCCTCGACACTTTCATGGGGCTTAGAATAGACCTTCTCCTGAAGTTTAGTCCATATTTCATGGTCCATTGGATTCAGATCCGAGGATGCTGAGGGCCAATATGCAGTGGAAATGAAGTCAGAAATGTGCTGTTTTAGCCAGGTGTGCACGATTTTTGCCTTGTGTGCTGGTGCAGAGTCCTGCATGAAGCTTCCCGGATTTCCAGTAAATAAGGATTCGTCGAGGGGATATACTACTTTGTTTTTGACGTCGGCCAAGTAATTTTTTCCGCCATCTGCACTCCCTATGCAACAAAATGGAGGGCGGCAGCCCGATTCCGTTGACTCCCGCCCAAACCATGACTGACACTGGATGGTGTGACCTTTTGACCTTTCTATCTGTTATGGGCAAATCCTTGACAGATTTGACATATAACCTTCGTTTTGTTTGGTAAAGTTCGCTTCCGTTGTAAAGATTTTTTCATTCGTAAGCAGGAAAAAATAAATTTTTTTGCACCGTACCGCTTGAGAAGCGTCCTACATTTTTTGACCCTAGCTACTTTGTGACTAATTGTTAGCATGTGACACTTTCCATATTTCAAGACCTTCTCCTTAAGGTCATTTTTCAGTGTTTTCTCATGGTGTTACTCCACACGTTCATTTGGATGGCCAAAATTATCGGTCGTTGACGTGGATTTTGTTGTAATCGGAACTTCAACGCTTTGAGTATCTGTGGAGTACTTTTGGAAAGTGGACGACCTGAACCAGTGCTCGGCACGGGTTCAGAAACGTCGAACCCGCACCCGAACCCGAACCCGAACCCGGAAATTATGGGCTCTCGGGCTCGGGTTCGGGTGCGGATTCGACGTTTTTTGAACCCAAACCCGAACCCGAACCCGAACATTTGCGTTGAACCCGAACTCGAACCCGAACCCGAAATTTGAACCCGGGTTCAAACTCGGGTGCAAACCCCAACTTACAAACATCTAGAAATGGAGAACAAGAAAAGAAATAAAATACAACGGTGCTGCTAATGAGTACATTAAAACTTATTGTTAGAGTTTCAACACGAAATTGGTCAAACGCACTATTGCGACCTTTTTAAATTTATATTTTCCGGAGTTGCAACTCTGTAGAAAATTTTTCTAATTTCCGTTAATTAGGATTACAAAACTAACGCACAAAATTAATTTAGATGTCTTGAAAATTATTCAATGTATATGCCAACATGCTTGTCTGCTTGTTTCAACGGTCCCTATGTCATATATTGTCAACATACGCTGACATGATTCAAGTTGAGAACTAAATACAATTCCTTTAACATGTCAGGTGCCCTCGCCATCATGAAAAATATTTTGGCCATGTGTAGTTATATTTTAACCTTCGTAAGTATTTTAAATGGCCCTGCTACATGTGGACTTAAATACTAAAATTTAAGTAATTCCAACTGCTCTTTATCAGCTCTCGACATAGATACAGCAAATAAATATTTCCATGACTAGTTTATCAAAATCAGTAGATTATATAGTTGACTGAGAACCCGGGTTCGAATTGGGTTCGCGGGTGTCGAACCCGAACCCGCACCCGAACCCGAACCCAGAACCCGGGTTCGAACCCGAACCCGTGCCGAGCACTGACCTGAACTTTTTTGCTTGTTTGTAGACCATGTCCTAAGGTATCTTTCAGTAGTACGGGCAACCAGCATATAGTTGACACCGGACTGCTTCATAACTTTAACAATCTCGGAATTTTTCTTTAACAGTTGGAAGTGGAAAATGATGGCCACTTGCGGATGGTTAAGGTTCTCTATCTTTATAAGTAGTAAAGCAATTGTAAAGCGGTTTGTGCTACATGATAGATGTTGAACCAGAGTACAATTTACAACTTACCTTATAATTTTGTGTTGACTGGTTGAAAAACTGCGCTCTACTAACACTATATAAGGACTACCTATGTAGTCAATTGATAAGTTTTCCCCTAAATTGTATATATTTTTTAGTGACGAAAATTGAGCAGTTTTGTATTTCAATTTGTAAGTTAATGTGTTAATAAAAATAAAATGTGTTAATAAAACGTATGTTTGTATGTACATATGTTCATGAGAAATGAGAAAATCCGTCAACACATTTTCATCGAGACATAGAGTACTGAAATTTGAGACGAACGGGTGGAGAGTAGATTTGGACGGGGGTCGGTGGGTGGAAAATTTTGCACTCGTGGGAGGGACAAATCTCAACATACAATCAACATGTCTATAGCTCCTGAAAGGAGCAACATAACTAGTTTCTGCAAATTCCCTGGACCAATCATTCACTCAAAGGAGCTCCCAGAGGAAGCAAGACGAAGCAAGACGAACCAGAAGGAAGGAAGGGAGCCAACCAGAAAGATGAACAGAGGACGAGGACGATTAAGCCAACCAACAGGGCAAGATGATGTAACCAGCCGATGACGAGGACGAAGTCACCCCATCCGCTTCGAAGTGCCACTGGAGAGGGTCAAAGAGGATGCCGTCAAAACCTGATGGGACGACTGCGTGTTCCCTCAATGCCTGGAGGTCCTCCAGTCGAGCAAACAGGACGACAAGCCCATCCACTACCTCGCGGCCCACATCACTGACCCACCTGTCTCGAAGCAGCTCACAAACTTCCAAAGCTCAGCCTAGAGAAACAGCCCACACACGTCCAATGCCCTTTCCAGCCCTGTGGATTCTTTTCGCCAACCGGGGACGCGACGGTACAGGCCGCCCACATTGCCCAGCAGCACATGGCGGCCTGTATAGCACTGAGGAAAACGGACGCCTTTAGCGAGTTCAAAAAGAACAATCCGCAGCAAGTACACCAGAAAGGCCAATCAAAGGAGTTTATTTAGCGCCACCCTTCTCGTATTCCTAAGGACCTGGCTGCCAGAACCTTGGGGAAGTTCACTCTCGTCAACCCGCGTCGGATGGAGAACCCAGTTGATTGGGAGGACCATTGGGACTGCGCTCGGGACTTGAACTGGAACTCCTATAGACCAAAGTGGCCCCATGTAGACCTCGGTGTCGTGGGGCACTAGCCCACCCCCATCGCCAGCATCAACGATGTATTTGAACAAGTGGGTCAGAGGCCGGGAGCTGGGCAGGACGATGGAGATAGTGCAGACCTCGACAAATCCTCTTACGGTTGGACATCATCAGACGAAAGTTACATGCTCAGGAAGTAAACATCAACGAGTAGGCCGCCCTCATCCAGCAACTGGAGGACGACCTCGCTGCCCGTAACGACACGATTGCATAGCCCCGAAGGCAGGTAGAAGCCCAGGCACAACCCAGACAGGAAGAATCTCCCCGACGAAGCCTAGGCGGAAATTGGTCGGTGCACTCTATCAAAGAGAAAGATGGACATTATCAAAAGGTAATCCACCTCCGAAACCCAGATGGCCAAGAAGTTGGTTCGAGCCATCGTAACTCGGGATCGGTACTGGTGGTCTAAGGCATCCTTGAAGGACAAGGCTGGACATAACCAGATCGACCCCTACGCAATTGAGGATGTCACCGACTTTGTTATTACAGAACAGAGGCGGAGGAGGGCAGCCGGGATTTGGACCGGGACCAAGGCAGATGTCAAGACTCTCCGAGCTGCAATACAAAATATTGCGGCTGAAGCAAAGTCTTCGATACGGAAGCAAGGATCCCGTCCCCCGACAATATCCCCACCACTCCCAACAACAACAGGAAAGTGATTTTGAAGAAGGCAATTCCGAAAGTGATAGTGACTAGGTGTTAAGTTTTAGTATAATTTTAATTTTAATTGTAAGTTTGCTTTGTTTTTTTATAATTTTTTTAATGAACTTATATATACACTGTGTAAATAAAGTCCCGCATACACTTGCAATGCAATTGAAAGCTTCAATATTTCTTTGGTTTCAAATTTTTTTTGGAATTTCTTGTTAATGCCACAACGTACCTTAGTATGTAGTGGGTCCCACTGATGCTTTTCTCACTTCCAGAACTCTTTTCCTGAAACTTTATGCAAGATTTTCCAAAGTTGTTTTCGAAATCTCTTTCGAAACTTTTCGAAAACGACGAATTAAACATCCCCGATCACGTGGAACTGGCTCCTCATGTCGTTTGGATTTGAGATGAGACCTGAAATTTTCTATTGGGTTCATGCTTGGGCTTTTTCCGGGCCACACCCCTTCCCCCATATGGCTTAAGACGTCGCTTCAAGTTTTGCAGTGTGGGCTGGGGCGCCATCTTGTTGGAAAGTTATTTTTTTCTTATTTGGAAAACGTAGCTTTTCTTCCACTGCATCCAAGTAGACAGGCAGGGCGTGGTCACGGTAATATTTGCCGTCGATATTTTGATCATCAGGAACAATGTGTAGTTCCGTCACACCTCGGGAGCAGAATCCACCAGCAACCATAACTTTTAGGCGTTTCCTCGGCGACTCCGATGGGGCGGCTTGGCTTCTTTCTTCCGTTCCGTAGCTTGTATTCTGGGGGTTAACGTGGGGATGAAGATATATCCACGCCTCGCCCGTTCGGAGCTTTTCAGCACCCCCTGCAGTAAAATAGCGGTTTTTTCTGTAATATCGCCAAATTTTAGTCGATCCGCAATATTTTTGGTACTCAAAACTAGTTTCTTCGGACTCCTGAATGCTGTGTGGCCCCAGTCAGTACTTTTCAAATGATTCTAATCGGTGGAAGGGCTGATTTTCTTCCCCAAACGCCTGAACCGTCCTGTGAGATTTAGGGCCGCCGCACACTTTCCTATTGAACTACCCGATTTTCGGTACATTATTTTTTAAATCATGTTGTCAGTTGTTGGGGATGTTATTGTGGGTCGACCAGGATCAACTGCCCCACTCGGTGACTCTCTGTTCTTCCACAAACTGACCGTGTTTCGATATACTCCCAGTTTTCGGGCGATTTCTCTCACGCCTTGTCGCTTTCCCAGCAGTGTCTGGATTTCGATCCCTTTTTGTACATCGCGAAGATAAACGTTTCGTAGACATGCTTTAAAAATATTACTCACAGAAACACAGAAACAAAAGAGTTACACCCACTTTTCCACAGTGGCGGGCAAGATTTTGGGGTGTATGCGGGACTTTATTTACACCATGTATATATGTATACATTGTAATCAAAACATTGTTTTGCGTTTTCTTATTTTCATAAAAATATTTTAATTTAAAAAAACTCTTCATAAAATTTCATGATCTCATAAAATTTTATAACTTTATAAAATTTCATAACTTCATACAGTTTCATGAAATTTGACTATATATTCGTTGTCACTATCTGTTGAAGGTAACAATGTCCACCAGTACATAGACCGTATAATATGCATACAAATGTATTCAAACCAGTCAAACTAATTCTCTCATTTGCTTACTTATATCCCTGCTGTATTTTCTTATCAATCGATCCGCCGTGCATTTGCATACGAATCCGACTGTTCTCATTTCTCCAGCCTCTTCATAACAGTCCGTGTGTGGTGCTATAAAATTTCATCCAGTGATAGAAACATCATGGAAGCTTGTTTGTAGATTTTTTTGCCATTTTTCTATAATGCAGATAACTCAACACTTACGACCCTGACGACACTATTTTCTTTAATTTCTGGTGGGTGGGGACTCCATTAAACAAAATATGCATGTTCCATAGAAATGACCAAGGTTTAGAAAACTTTTTTGAATTTTGAAATCCGTCAACAATTAGCCGAGTAATTGGAATTTGAATTTACTATGATGTAAGCTTTGTAATGTCTCATCCCGATGGGGTAGGACGGGATGGATCTCGGGACATTCCGTCCCGAAGGCTGTCCCGATCCCGCCCGACTTTTTTTATTTCGTTAACTTCCGGGACATCCCGTCCCGAGAATATTCAGCCCCATCCCGTCCCGTGGGAAGCCCTAGGTACATATATTATGTCCCACCTAATATATTTATGTTATAACATCCATTATTCAATTCATGTTGAACATATACACATTTTTCAAATATTTAATCCTCATCAGTATCAATCAATAATCCAATTCAATCAAATCAACTCAAAAGCTTTATTCAATTCATATTATCACATCGTATCAGGATAATATCATCACGTATGTATATATATCTGAAAGGATAACCTTACTGAGGCGCTGAGAGAAATTGCAATCAATGGCTCCACACCAATACGATTCCTACACTAATTATTCTCACAACCACCAAAAGACCAATGCTAATTTGGAAAAAAATAGATTATATCATCACCATCATTATCCAACAAAATGCAGCAATATTTAACTTGTAAAGAAAACTTGTAAACAAAACCCGGTCGAAAAATTAAATTTTCACGGTGGGAAGGACAAAGTGAGACGAATCTCATACGGCACTGTCGTTGCGGTGGTGGTGGATACCCAAAAACCCAGTTTCTCTCTCTCTCTCTCTCTCTCTCTCGCTGAATATGGAAACAGCAACTTATGTACAGTTCGTAACAGTTCGTCAATTTATTAGGGATAAAATCATAATCCCGACTGTTTGTCCGAGTTGGGATTTTTCTCAGTGAAAAATAATGCGAGAATTTCTCAGGTTTCCCCCTTGGCGGTGAAGATTTCAACTTCATCCAATCAGAGCGGAGTTGGTGAATCCAATTTGGATGATGCACCAATATAAATTCAACCGGTTGAACTTATATTGGTGCAGCACCAAAATTGGGCCACCAATAAACGTGCCACGCATATTGGTGAGGAAAATTGCCAATTCGGGTGTAAATCTCGATGCCACCAATATTTGTGGCAGTCAAATTTCCGATGTAAAAAGGGCTTAACCTGGGCACAATGTATGTAACCATGTCTAAACACAGCTTCATAATGAGTCAAAAACCTTTATTCGCTTACGTAGAAATGACCAACCGGAAGTTCACCTCAACCAGCACGGAACCAATTTTATGAGACTTTTCAAACTATATGAGAAAGGCTGCATGGGTTTTGAACAACCCGGGTAATCAAGTCCACACGCTCGGGGCGGTACAGGGAAAGCTTTCCAAACAGGTTACAAAAATGCATATCAACCTTAAAATTTATGGCGCGCGGAGCTTCACCGTTTCCCCGAGGGATTCCGATATATACATCGTTACGGAGAGAGAGCGGGCTAAAAGTGACGTGTCACAGAACGGCCATCCTTGCCATGCTGGAAAGTGGAGCGGGATCAGATGTGACATTGAAAACGAGGGATAATCAAGAGATTCCGGCCCACAGAGTGCTCCTTTCCATGCAAAACACCGTCTTCGCCGCCATGTTCCCAACGGACATGACCGAGAAGCGGGAAGGAGTCGTTACTCTACCCGACATTAGTTCGGGAGGGTTGAAAATCCTGTTGAAATTTTTGTACACGGGCGAACTGGACGACAAGTGGGGCTATTTTTATGATGAAATAGTTAATGCTTTGACACTTGTGAAGCTCTCCTGCCTAAAGCTGGGAAAATGGTGGCAAGCTTTTCAAACTCGTCGAATTGCACGATATGAAAATTGCAAGGAAGAAGATTGAAAAATTTATGAAAAGGTTGGATTATAGATTTGTAATTTGAATTTATTTGGTGACTTGGATGACAGATTACAAAATATACAATTAGGTTTGCTTTGTTTCACAGTGATCCGGCAAAACTGTTAGTAATGTGACGTGAGTGTGAATCACCTTCACCAGCTACGCCGGAATCATCTATGCCAACATGTTCTTTGAATGTTCTGTATTTACAAAGAGTGAAGCAGGTTGCTGGGGAAAGTTTTATTTTATTTACTGGAGCTTTAATTTTGGAGAATAAATTTTTGTAATTGGCTCAATATGTAGCCGATGAGTTTGTCTAACTAATCGAACCCTTTTTTGAAAGTTGTCACAACGTTTGAGAACATTTGAGACGTCACCGTCTTCAGCTCTTCTTGAACAATTTTCCAAAATCCATCAAAATATCATCGCCTTCGGCTAGAAAAGTCGTTGCTACAAGTACCAAATCAAAAAAAATTATCGGACTAATTTTCTGGTGACTTGGCATGTGTCTTCGATTGTGAAATAATTGAAATCCCTAATCTTTGTTGTAGATGAACTTCGTAGGCGACGGTTTTCCGAGACATGTGGTGCGTCAAGTACATGTTCTCGGCATTTTCTCGGCATTGCCTTAAATCGAAATGAATAACCCTCTAAATTGTTCACTGACTCACTCCCTACATTTTGGCCATGTTTTCTTGAATTTTCTTGGATTTTCCTTGTTGGTCAAATTTTCGATTTTCTTGATAAACTTATTAGTTCTGCAGGGTCTTCATTTCCGCTTTGGGGATGATGGAAATCCAACCGATAAAGCTTCGCGCTTATTTCCAATTGTATTTACCTCTTTGTAAACATAATTTGAACTGACCGTGAATCTAAAGGTCGTAGGTTTTTTAAAAAAATTTCTGTAGCACATTTTGTCCTTGGAAAACATGTTAAACGGTGGCTCGCACTCGAAGGAAGGTGATGGCGCCATGGTGGGTCAAAGGTCAAATGTGAAATATATAAAAGTTGCGGAAGGTTCAACTTAACCGGTGGCTAAGAACTTGAGTTTAAAATTTGTTCCTGGCGCGCAAAATCTCAAAAACAAAACTGTCCCCAGCAACCTGCTTCACTCTCTGTAGTTTGAAACCATTGATTTTTTTTGTGTCGCTGATTCATGGGCGATTTGTGTTTTTGTGTTTCTGCCATTTTATATGCATAAATACGTATTTCTTTGTGTGATCTTGATGACAATCGTTAGCGTTACAGATTGAGGAACGTCTAAAAACACAGTTTCTAATAGTTTATGTACCACCGAATGGTTTGTATGTAAATAAATACTTTTATAATCGGCTACATACCCGCATAGTGCCATAACTCATTTTATTACCACGTGACCTCTTTTACAGATATTTGCATATTTATGTATGTATGTATGTGTTAAGCGTGGATTTATCCTCAAATTAAACTGGACAGTTTGATTATGTAAATAATGCATAATTATCAATTAATAATATCGCTAAAATCAAAATTTCTAAGGTTAACGGATTAATGATTTATGTATGTATGTATGTATGTATGTATGTACATATATTACATTTCGCATGGGCATATGCTCAATCAACCTTGATCCAGTTAAAATAATAATTCGCCAAAATATGTCAATACAATATGAAATACTATCAAATATGTAACACATATTTGATACGATTATTCAAGTTCCCATTCGAAATCAAAATCCCCATCCTGACAAGCTTTTAATTCCACGTTGTCCCCCGAATTTGTTCCCAGACACTTCCTGCTCAGCCAGTTTTGAGTCACGTTTTCACATATTCCTGTAGTGACCCAGTTTAGGTTCAGGGTGTCATCTTTAGTCCCCACTCCTTTAACCGTTTAGAATTTGACCCAATGCACAGATTTGTTGCCCTTTTTTAAATCGTCGAGTTTGGCACCCAATCCCAATGGAATTTTTTCCCATTGCATGCATTCACATAGTTTCAATTCAACCTCTGTGGAAACGGAACCTTCCGCACAGAGCTCAACGCCGCCGATTTTACGCCGCCGCGCCGCCAAACGCCGGCACAGTTTTAGGCGCCGCCGCCGCCGAAAAATCGAATTTCCTATACCTTTAACATTGAGACGCCGCGCCACGCCGCGCCGCCCCGCCGCGCCGCCCCGCCGAAAAGTCACCAAAATTGGCGCCGCCGCAAAATTGGTCGGCGTTGATCTCTGCTTCCGCATCGATAAATTTCGCACGTTATGAATTGAACAGGCAATGTCAGAGTAGGTTAACAAGAAGAAAACTACGGCGCCCCCCATGCACTCCGACGGGTTTCATACTGGGCTGAAAGTTCCGACACAATAATTAACAGTTACATACTTATATATACAAGTATGTATGTATGTATGTAAAAAATTGACCCAACCCCTAAAATGGGTTCTGCAATTTGCTCAATAATTACGTGTGCTTTGAGATACGTACATAAATATATTAATTTTGATTTAATAAATCTGTGGGACAGAAAATCGACGTATTTTCGTTGGTTAAAAATATGTATGTACATATGTATGTAGGTGCATTGAAAGAAAGAAAGCTATTTACAAACTCACGTGAAACTATTTACATACATAGATTGGATAAACTCGGTGTGAAAGTATGCCAAGGTACCAGGGTTGGCCAAGATACTTTGTTTCCAAGATACAAGATACAAGTACAAGATACTTTGCAGAAATTCCAAGATACAAGTACAAGATACTTCTTGGTAACTTCACTCAAGATACAAAGTACAAGATACTGTATCCCAGATACTTTTCCCAAGATACAAAATACATTTTTTCCAAAATCAAAAAACGCACTTAAATTCTAATTTTCTAACTGTGAAACGGTTGATTTTGAAATTGTCGTTCAGTTATTCACAAGACAGGCGTAAACCTAAAGATTTTCTTAAAATTTACCTTCTAAAATATTCATCACCAACTAATGTACATGTGACATGAGGGCATTAAGCCATATGTACATATGTACATACTTACATACACGTATACTTGTAAATATGTAGTACAACTTTATTGTCGGCACTCTTTTAACAATCAATATTTGCTCTACATATATTTTATTAATGCAGACGACTTGAACTGCTAACAGGCTCCGAGGAAGATATTTTTAGAATTTCGAATAACTTTTCGGTAGTTGCGGTGTCTTAACTGATTTTGAATTTAATCCAAATTACCCTACGAAAAACAAATTCAGAGCTTACAGCATACTCAAAATCTAAATAATCATTTTTTAAATGACGGAATCACTGAAACTCTAAATAGTTTTTGCATGGCTATAAAACTTTGAAGGAGGAAAAAATTATGAAAAGTATCTTGTATCTTGAAAAGTATCTGGGATACTTTCCAGCAAACTGGTGGGAGTAAGATACAAGTACAAGATACTTTTGTTGGACCTCGTTCAAGATACAAGATACAATACAGTATCTTGTATCTTGTACTTGTACTTGTATCTTGGAGTAGTATCTTGGCCAACCCTGCAAGGTACATACACATGCGGCCTCGGAGTTGCAAGCAACCAACCTCTTATCCGGCAAGAATAAACCATGAATTTTTCCACAAGTCGGGTAATTATTCATCCTATGAGACTCCAACTATGAGAAGAGGTCGTCAATTTAATTGAGAAATTCTCATTGTCAAATTAATTATTTGCATCACATTCATACATATACATAAAAACTTAACGGCTTTTGAGTACACTAAATATGTATGTATGTACATATGTACATGTTTGCATCACGATAGTCGATAAGACAATCGTAGCTGGAATCATGTAACTTATTGTTACGTAGTGGGCTGCGTTCTCAACATTATATGTTATTTATTTATTTATTGACATCAGGCTTTATTTACAGAAATCTTGTTACGCCTGACGGTAACATGCTTAATCAACGCGTCCATACATACATTTCTACAATAAACAGTAATACAGTATAAGTATGCGTGTATTTGTGTAATTTAGAGTAGAGGAGAGAGGAATGCACGCAGTCTTGCCAAAAGTTTTGTCCCAGGGTGCTGGGAAGTTTGTATGTAAGAGGTGGTGGTAAAAGTTAGTTGGCGGGTGGGTTTGAATATTCGAATCCGCACATGTTTGACATCTTATTGCAGAAATCTGTGCTATGAAAATGACTGCTTTCACAGTCAGAGTCTTCAGAATGGGAACGATTTCACAACAGAAGGATTTTCATGGTCAAAAAATTCCCAGGCGGGAAATTTGAGGTGTAGCGACTATGTACATATGTATGTATGTAATATGTATGTAAAAGCGTGGCTACCGCAGGCCATCTGTTCATTCCTAGACTGCCAGCTCCACTGGAGAATCTGCAAATAAAAATTAATCTTTGTTTAGTGACCTTTTTCGCTGTATCGCGTATCATCAAGGGCTAATTGTATTTCCAAAAGGGGCATGATCAACGCCATTTCTGTTCCCAGCTTTGGCATTCTAATTCCGTAGGGTGCTCTGGTTTTCTCCCACCTGTGAGTCCGAACAATGGAGTGTACATATCCTGTATACATGCATGCGTGTATATTGATATATATGGGTGTATGTATGTATGCTATGCACGCATAATTAATGTACATGTGTATGCATGCTTATGTACGTATTTATTTAGTATCCATAGTATTGATATGTATGTACATATGCAGGCCTGCACCCTGCGCAGGGTGACAATGACCTTTTTCTCCCTTTCTGAAGCTCATACCAGCATGGCTAAAGTCAGCACAAATTATATTTGTCTACATACATATGTATGTACCCATGCATAAATACGTATGCATGTTATGTACATATATATGAATGCATTTATGTATTATGTACATATTATGACTTAAATTCTGGCATGTATGTACATATGTATGTACAGGTGTGCATTTTGTACCAATTACATATATACATACATACATACATATGTACAACCCTTGATTGCCTGGGTATGCATGTATGGGCATAAAATCCAGGTAAACATTTTTGAAATTTTAGCCAAATTACTTAAATCGAAATGAGACATTTAATTAAAATTGATATGGACAATTATCATCAAATTCACTATGGGAACCGGTAATAAATATATGTAATTCACTAGGGGGGAAACCATTAAAATTGTCATACATAGAGTAGACTGTTTGAAATCTGATATATTTACATAATATGTAAACGCGGGTATTGATGTAAACATACACCCCCTTAAGTTTAAATGAACATACATATGTACATATACCGATAAATAAAAGTTTGCCATTATACCGATCTGGTTAAACTTTAAATATTACCATGGACATTATGTATTAACTAATACCACATCCAAAAACTCATGTGTATTTATTTATGTACATTCATACATACATATGTACATAAATAAACATATGGTTGAATACTGCTTGGTATTATTTTAATAATGGATTTCGAGGAATGTGTAAAAATTCTTAAAAACCTTCCCTTCCAGGAAAGTACTTGATTTTGTTACTAAATATGTAAATCACACGCTTACAGGTATTTTTAACTTTACCATAATTGCACGGGTCGGACAGGAATATTATTGCCCACGTTGCTCGTATGCACATATGTACATATGTATGTATTTACACATGTATGTACAAACACGCTCACAGAGGGTGTTTTTTCAAATATTTGTATGTTGAAAAAGTGTAGCTAGAACGCCTTATTTAATGCAAATAGTTCCAACTTGTTCAACTCATTCGTAAAAAGCCACATGTGAGAAGAGCACATGTATCGTTGCATACAGCTTAATACGATACGGCTATTGGGCTAATCAATTATATCAATTACAAGATTACCACCAGACTGTTGAAATTGTGAATAAGATTATCGTTATATGTATGTAACCGTAAAATGGCTGCTGCCAAAGCAATGTCGAACGTACTGGTAATGATTGATAAAAATAGCACACAATTCGAAATAGTTTTACCTTTTAATTTAATCAAAATATTTTTCAAATTTTAAACATTCAGATTGTCCAAGCGATACTACAACATGTCCAAGATGACGCCGACGTTGTCCAATTCCGTCTCGTGTCCCCCCTTTGGAACGAGATCATCCTTTCCTTGGTCACGCCACGGGTGCACGTCCACCTCAACCGGGTCGTATCGTTACCGGATGGCGTCGCTCTTAGCCCCTTCATCAACCCCACAAAATTGGCCTCCTTTCCCCCAAAATTGCTCAAATCCGTCATTTTTACCGCTCACCCCAACGACGAAACGAATTTAGCACAAGCGCAAAATTTACTGGTACAATTTCGCGCTCAAATTCAACACCTTTCCGTCCTCGGTGGAGACAATGTGGGCCCCTTTTTGCACCATATTTTCGCAAACTGTCGCCTGGACCAGGTAAAAAATTTACACGTGGTCATGGATCACGAAAAAGTGCACAGGTATCGAAGACATCGAAATCCCACCCTAACTATCTCTCAATGTGAAACGGAAATTTCTGAAAAACTGGACCTCAGACAGATTCGATATGTTGTAAAATCCAAGTGTTTCCGGAATTTGGAACATTCCCAAGAGCAGCAAAAAATTTTAAGATTTCTCTTAACCATGAGCCCAAATTTGGAATATCTTCAAGTTAAAGATGACTCTTTGTCCTCAATCCTGGGCAATTTTAATAACTTGAAAACCTTTAAATTTCATTGGGACATTGGAAAGATAACTCGTCCGGAGATCACGAGTTTACAAAATTTGAATAAATTTCTGGAAAGGGTTAAATTTTCCCTGGAGCGGTTGAAATTAACGGGGGACTTTACCGGGTCTGTCGTGCAGTATGATATTATCGGGTCTCGCATTTGGCATGACTTTTTACCGTTCAGGGACCAGTTTCACCTCCCGCGGGAAGGGATTCCAAATTTGAAATGGTTTCAAAACGGAGTCATGCGAACTTTCAAGTGTGGGAGGACGGATTTCGAGAAAATGGGAAAGCTGGAACATTTAGAATTGTACGAAGTACCGAAGGAACTTTCTGCAATGACGAACATTTGCGTGGGCACTATTTTACGGTGGGATATAGCGTGTTGGGGAGGAATTACGACCTTGAAACTGGGTGGGATTGAGGATATCAAGTTGTTGGAGTGTATTGGTGAGTTTGAAGTTAAACATAATAAATAATTTTGGGTGTTGGGGGGAGATTGAAAAATGGGGGGAGGGGCCTCATTGGTCGGGTGTCGGTGAGCTACGTACATATGTAGCTTAACTCAATTTTTACAGAAGGAATGTTCGCATTTTTAAAAGTCTAGCCATATTTTCGCCATACCAATTTTTCATTAAAAAATCCTGTTGGTTTTTAACTTGTATGTACATCTTCCAATTTTTTCACTGAATAACAATTCCTAAAAAAAACATGTCCCGTTTATGAATACAACTACTTATTTTTGTACGGAACAATTTATGGAAGGCCCGGCGCTCAGGAAAATTAATTTAACGTTTTAACCTTTCAGGTCTCAGGTTTCCATCCGTGCGACGACTTGATGTCAACATTCGTGTCTGGAGTGAGAATGTCTTTTTGAGGACGATTTTTGAAAAGTTGGCGCCCATCAAGACGTTAACTCATATCTCAGTGGGGGCTCCGTTTCCCACCAGGTTTTCGAAATTTGTCGACTTCCTTGAATATTTGACGACCTCATTTCAAAGTGAGAATTTTCAAAGCAGAACATAAGCACCTCGAGTAGTATTTAAATAAACTTAATTTATTTATGGCCCGGCAGATGTCACCGAGATACGCGTGGACCGCTGCACTTTTGACGGGTTTAGTCTTAGGTACGAGCGGTGTTACCAACCCCCGGAAGTCGATGTGCGTCAAATGAATAGATTACGTAGTTTGATCCCCGCTCTTTTGAAGAGTCGGGAGTTGACGGAATTTACGGGTATGCAGATCACTCACGTACCGACTGGTCTCTCATTTCGGAGAGGTGCTCCATTTCAGTGTGAAGAACAAAATGTTGGTTGAAGTTACTCCGTTTTCCGAAATTCTTTCCAATTTTGCATTTATACTAATTTACACATATGTAATAAAGCTTTATTGACTTTAAAACATATTTGTGTCTCCTTGCTTGTGAGAATATATACAGTATGAACGGAGCGTTTTCATTTATGGGCTTGCATCATGCTTGCAGAAATCACTGTATCTCGCTTCCATCTCAATTATGTATTTATATACTACCGTCAAAATTTGCCTGCACATGGAAAATATAATCCGTATAAACATAACGAGATTACTTGGTCTCCTCACTTAACTGGACTGACGACCTTTGACAAATGGTCCACGTGGCACTAGATTTGGTCCAAATTAGGATTACAGCGTAGTGAGGCCAGAGATGTCAATTTTTATAACCTCTCGCTCTCCTCTCCTCTCACCAAATTCTCAAATTTCAACCTCTCTCTCTCCTCTCCTCTCATTTAGTTCTAAAACTCTAACCACTGTCTCTCTTTACCTTTCCATCTCATTCTCATTTGAGCGGGAGAGGTAAAATTGACAACACTGGTCAGAGCAATGGCTTCTTATGTGGGTATGGCTAAATATTTATTTCAGAAAATTCTCCTTCCAGTGGAATACCAATAATAACATTCTCTTCAGTGATGAAACTTGGCTGGAAGTTTCATCAAAAGGAAATACACAAAATCAAAGATAGTATACTGAAGATCCCACAAAAATTCCCAAAATATTAGTCCCAAAACATGGCATTAAAGTAATGGTAGCAGGTGGCTTCTGTACTCAAGGAGTTACAAAGCTGCATATGGTGAGTGGGGGTACCGTGAACGCCGCCTACTACAAAGACAAGATTCTCCCACTATAGATATACATTCAATCCATGAAGGACCAGACATTATTCCTTCAGCAACAAAAACTTACTTTTCAACAAGATGCGCACTGCGTACATTACAAAAGTTACCACCAAGGTTTTGGATGAGCTCCCGTTGACGGTGTGCGGAAAGGGGGTGTGCCCGGGAAATTCTCCGGATTCAAATCCAATCGACAATTTATGGTCCATTGTTAAGGATTCAGCGCACAAACAGCCAAATCCAACCACAACGGCTGAGTTATTCCGAAGATTTCAACATGAGTGGGGAAATATTAAGGTTACTGTTTTGGAAAATCTTGCGCAGTCTTTCAAAGGATGAAATTGAGGAAATGCTGGATGCTGCTGGCGGACACTCCAAACATTGATTTATAATTGTACAAAAAAATTATAATGTTCGCAATAAAAAGTTATAAACATTCAAACTTTCTACTAAAAATACTTTCAACAACTTTAAGCCCACAGGTTACATATGTTGGTACGGAAATGAGCCAGATGTGTTTGTACATTACTACTAATATGTACGTATGTACATATGCTTTAAAACTGACGATGTATACGTAGTGCAGACTACAAAATAAGATATTTTTGTGCAACTTCTTCCTTTCTGTGGGGATCATGTAGCACGATGAGTCGCTAGATCTGTCCATACATATATGTATGTATGTATGTAACACTCTTCCCGACATAACCGCATTTAAGGGGCCGTTCGAACATTGTGCGGTTAAAAACCGTGGAATAAATTAGCTAACATTATTCATCCCTCAATTACATTAGGTTGTATGGATTTAAAATCTTATATGACAAGGAATAGAGTGACTAAATTGATGGCATAATGCCTTTTTAGTCAAACTGTTGCACCCGGGTCCACACACGGGAGATGTTTTTAACTTTCCACGGTTAAACATGCTCTCCCCTCGTTCCGTCATCTTCAAATCTGCTGAATATGTACATGCATATTTACATATGCCTCATACTTATGAGAACGTAGGGGAAGAAAGTTTCCTTCTTTCGTTGTCGTCGGTCTGAACGATACACATTTAGTAATGATTTCTTCCCAGAAAACAGAGCGAGAAAGGTCCCTTTGTTTATCGAGATCCTTTTTGGAAGTAAGTCCACCAACGAAATAAAAGGAATATGTGTATGTAACTAACTACCAGGAATCGCCAAGAAACGCAAAGTTATATTTCACAAGAAAAATTTCTTTTGACACAAATTAAGTTATTTTATTGCTCGTTTGCAGTACATAGTTTCATTCGAAAGTGTTCAGTTTAGTAAGTGGGGACGAATTTTCATTTAGTTAAAAAATGTGTTTCACTTTGTTAAATTGGCAAACAAATTTGGAGAAAATTCAAAACTCCTTAATTTATACGGCTGGAGTAAGTAATTAAACAACTGATTTTGTTTCTTCTAAATAAAATTAATAAAACTGGAATTTTTATAAGAAAATTAAATCTCATTTAACTTTGCGTTTGTACATTGTAAAAATCGGCACATATGTAGTAATGTAGTTAGAGTCACATACATAGTTAATCTGTAATAGTATTGAGTTACTAATTAATCTTCACGGGGTTTGTTATGATATTTTAGAAACTGGTACAATTTTTATTACCCTCAAATAACCAAGTAACCAAGTAATGTTACTACACCGGTATGTACATATGTTCATACATGTGTACACCTTACCATGTACATATGTAGATTCTCCGTTCGGTACTAATCCGTCGATATTTGTTACCACGTTTCCTACAGTTTATTAATTCTAATTTGTGTTTCTTGACGTTAAATATAATTATTCATAAATTCCATGCTGATGAATTAAAGATACATATGTACATTAAGTTGAGAAAATAAAAAGTGAAGAAATACCGTAAGATTCTTACATCTAATTTTTTTATTGCAGAAATTTCATCATGCTTTAAGTATGTATGTAAATATGTACATAGATACATACGTATAAAACAGAGTAATCTACATCTGTACGTTCATGAATATCCACAAAATGTACTCAAAATTCCCAACGTAAAAACTCCTCGAGGTAAGAAGATTATTTAATCCATTTCAAATTTGTATTCCCTCAAACGAAACCTGATAAAGAACGAGCTTTACTTTTGTCTTCAGATTGTTTATATTATGTACACTGTAAAAACTGCCGTCGGTTTTTTAGTACGGACGTACCGAAAATGTAACATCGAGCATTCCGTACTGAAATTCAGTACAATCCTACTTGTATTTGGTGGGAATGTATTTAAAATAAAACATTGAGTTCACCCCAAAACTAAGGGTTTTCGTAATAAAACTTAGGGTCTACGGCGACCATAAGTGGGCGAAAAAAATTTTTCAAATTCAAGTACGGAATGCTCGATGTTACATTCTCTATACGTCCGTACTGAAATATCGAGGGGATTTTTTAGCGTGTATGTGTGTACACTCTAAATAAAGTGGTAATAGATGAAGTCATATGCATATAGAGTTTAAGCTGGTAACAGACAAACTTGTTACCGCGTGGTTGCCAATATTTTACCGGGTGGTAATAAATTACCATCTAGAGGTAGTCAATGGTTACCACCCGGTAAAATATTGGCTACCACGCGGAAATAATTTTGCCTATTACCAGTTTTACTCTATATATGACTTCATCTATAACCACTTTAGCTAGAGTGTACATACATACTTACGTAATTATTTACATATTTCATCTTAGTCTAGCTTTAAGCAGGATGATGTCATACATAGATATTTATGCATCTGTACTTACATAAATTGTTTACATAATTATGTATAATATTTCATAATCAGAAATCTTCCTAGAAATCGTATAATCAATCCAGATACACATCTACATATGCCTCCGTCAGCGTAAGGACACAAAAGTGGAAAAAGTTGTTTTCATTCATTGTAAAGTTGTCACAAAATTTATAAATGATTTTTATTAGGATTATGGATTGTACAATTTTAACTGTGTGCATTTATGTATATACATTTCTACAAATTACGTAAATATGCTTGTATTCATTTTTCTAAATAATTGAATAGTAAAAGTCTAATAAGGGATGGTTCCCCACTGCTTATTGAGTCCAGGGTACCCACAATGTTTTTTATGATCTACGGGGGCCTTAGATGAAGGATTCATTCACACCTCCGTGTAAAACTCACATTTGGCGCCGTGGCGTGGCGCCAAATTCGCCATATTCGCATGTTTTTGTTTTTGAAACCGCCATAACTTTTGAAATTCTGGACCGATTTTCATGATTTTTGCGCTAAAATGATCACAAAGAGTTTAATGTTTGAATGCCAACAAAAAATAATTCATCGAATCTTTTTGAGAAATTTCGATTTTTACTCGGACAAGGGTGTCGTCGAAAAAATATTTAAAATATGTCAAAAATTTAATAAATTCATTTTTTAATTATTTCTTGAAATCTCGATTTTTGTGATCATTTAAATCCAAAAATTTTGAAAATCGCACTGAAACTTAACAAAAGTTATGAAGATTCGAAATTGGTCGAAAATCCCATTTAAAAGGTTTGGCGCCCCGCCACGGCGCCAAATATGAGTTTTACACGGAAATATGAATGGATCCTTCATCTGGGGCCCCCGTAGATCATAAAAAACATAGTGGATACCCTGGACTCAATAAGCAGTCGGGAACCATCCCTTGTAAGTACATGTATGAATTTAGTCGTGTTTCACATCATATCCTAATCTTTTTCATCTCACAGATTGAATGGGACATCAACAGACCTCAACTCATGGATCTAAATATACACCCCTTCCATAATATGCAGACTTCAAAATAAAGTAAACGATAATCTTCCCACATTTCGTCACCTCACTTGCAAAACATCAATTTGTGGATTCTTTTCTGCCAAGATGTACTCAACATGAGGCATTTCAAGTTTGTCAAGTTGTTGCAACAAAAAGTAACCCATTATCTTTTGCTTTAACCTAAATACATAAATTTAATCATAAGGAAAATCTTACGTACATATTCACATTAGTAAGTATTTGGCTGTACAAAAATTAAGTTATATAGATGTAAATATACATAAATACTGTTAAATTAAGTTCACACATATCAAATTTCTAAACGACGAATACATACATATTTCCTACATACATATTTCCATAAGTAGCCCCATCTATTATGCTTCAAGATCGAGACAAACCCAAATATGTATTGCACGAATTTAAGTGTATGTACAAGAATTTCTTAATTTAAAACATCTAAGGTGATCTACAAAACTATACAAATTAGTTTGTAAAATCACAAATTCCAATTCTGCATAATTCAGAGGTGAAGGTGATATTTACAAATTCCTGATATAAAATAGTTCCCCTTAAGGTTCTTGTTACACTTTGGGAGAGAACTGAACCGAGCTGCAGTTTTCCCACTTTGATCCCTCCCACTCGCTGTGAATAACATTGCAAATCCCAATTTTGCATCGACCATCTGAGGGGGGAGAGGACGAAGTCACATTTCCAACATGCACTGTTTTGTTACGTTAATATTTACATATAAATTTCTTAGTACAATTTTCAAATTTGTTGGTTTAGCGGGAGATACGCTGAAGCATTTGCCAATTCTGCGTTTCTCCCGCTGGTTCAGAGTGTCACCTGATAAACCAAAAAAATTGAAAATAATACTAAAAAATTCCTAAGAAACAACGAAACAAAATCGTGCATGTTTGAAACCTGATTTCGCCCTCTCCCCCTCACAGGGTGGAGTCAAAATTCTTATGGGGATTTGCAATGTTATTCAATGCGAGAATGTGGAAGAAGGATTAAACCAGGCAATGGCTCTTGCTCACAATTCTCTTCCGCGTCATCCTTTGCTACTTTAAACACCTCGATTCAGTTCATGAAACAGCGACGTCAATTTTCAATTGCTATGTACACAAATCAGGCAATAACGAAATACGCATATTACTAATAATTAGTCTTTGTATTACTTATTTAGTTCAGCCTTCATTCAAATTGTTATCAATGCATATCAGGTTTTAATCTATGACACAACTCAATATAATGCTCTTAGGACGGATCTACAAGTTTTCTTTATGTGAGAAGCACATAAGTAGCTACCCACTTAAACTTAAACTTATGCTACTCACTTAGGTTTCACATTTACTCTTTATACTTTGCAAAATTTTATGAAAGGTTTTAATCCGATTAAGTCACATGTGTTGAGGGTATTATTCTTGACCTGGTTGGTAACGATAATCACACCAAACTAAAGAATTAATTGATACAAAATTACAATTTCTTGGAGTCAATTCCTGACCGTAATTCTTGAAAGTTTTGAATTAAAAATGAAAAAAAAACTACATAAACTGAACAAAATTCAAATAAGTAAGTAACTACCCTACTCGCCAAGATTATCGGGCCGAAGAATATTCTAGAGTGGCAAGGGTGGTCAATGGTAGGCCGACTTTGCCAACCATTCCCCACTTGAATAATTTAAAAATTCGGTACCCCAAGAAACTACATATCCTCACCCCGAAAGTGGGAAAACGTTGGCAAAAGCATATTTAAAATGCATTTAATAATAAATGTCGGCACGAAGTCGGGCCTTTAGTGGCCAATTATTCCATGCGACGCCACCTATCGTCCGCAGCGTAGAATACAAACTTAAATCGATTTTCAGCACGAGATTCTGGCAGCATGGCTAAAATCACTCTTCCCCCGAAAGATAAATTCGCAGTTGTCGAATTTATTAAGGATGATAATTCTGTATCTATTGTGTCTACAAATTGGTTCATTGACACATCAATAGTCCACTGGCCATCATCACCCAACGTCACATCTATGGTTAAAAAACACAAGGCACCGGAAGAAAATTGGGGTCGACATTCTTGCAAAATTTTGAAAGTTAAAGGTAACTAGATAAATCAATAATTAGTTCAAATATTTGTGCACATTACATAATTACTTTTTTGCTTATTCTAGATACTTTTGAGGATGCGATTATCGTACTTCGATTAGCCGAAAAGTCAAACCAGTCAACATTTGAAACTACTGTGGATGATGAGGAGAGTCATCTTCCTAGACGACGGAAGCGAAATAAGCCAAAGAAGAAGAAAAAATCGTCAACATCTTCATCGTCACCATGCAAGGATTCAGTAGACGGGAGTGATATCGAGGTTCCCACGAAATCATTTACTCTACCCCCCACTTCCAAATCAAAACCAGACGTACTAAATTATTCAAGTGATTCCGAGCACAACCAACCTCCTAGCGTTTGTGCTGGTAAATACTTAATATAAAATTCATATTTTTAATTGCCGGTTATTATTTTACTTATTTGGTGATACGTTTAATTTTATAATTTTAGTGGGTCCAAATAATAGCCCTATCACATCTGGCCCAAAATTAGTTCTGGTTGATCCTGTAGCACTGACTTCAAAACCTGATGAAAGTGATTCTTCTCGAAGTGTTAGCAATCTACCTGGATACAGTGGGACGGCAGTTGGCAGAAATATTACTCGTAAAAATTTAAACCCATTTAAACATTTTACATGTTTACACTTTTTGTACAATTTTATTGTGTAACTTGCATACATTTATACACAGAATTTGAGAAAATTGTCCTTGAACGGTTGACTAAATTGGACCAACTCGTCACAGAACTTCTACGACGATCTGGCGGAATTAACATATCAATTCCTTCAAAAATAAAACTGCACAAAATACCTGTGGAGACGGTGGACGAGTTTCAGTCACTCAATGCATGGATAAAGGCGGTGCCAGAGAATCGTGATTGTTTGGTTAGGGTTCAAAATTAAATAAATTATTAAATTATTTAAACCGAACGTCATATATTTATATATATTCACTTTTCAGGTCACCGAGTTGTCTTTAATGGGTGCAAATAGACTGTCTGGTGTCGTTAGCAAAATTTTAGGTAAGGTTTTTGCAAATAATCTTGCGAAAATCACTACTATTACCGGAGCAGGGAAAGATATTGAAGTTGCTTTAAAGGATGCGCCAATTTACCAAGTTATAAGAGGTAAAATAGACAAGTTCAAAACAAGTTAATACAGATTGAGGTGTATTTAAAGATTTGTTTACTTTAGAATCGGTGAGGTTAACTAAGGGCTACAGTTCATCGACGGACCACGAAATTGGAAATTCCGTTGCCGTTTGGTTGAAAGGTGCTGACGATAGAGACGGCGGACGAGAAGTGAGACGAAAAAATGCTCACGTCAAACCGAACAAAAAGAAGACGACGAAAGGAGGAAGTAACATCTCTTCTCCATAATATCGATTGTTCCACTGCATCAACAATTCCAATGTCCACATCGTATCTGACAGGCGAATCAGTGTTAGAATCTCCTATAGTTGGTTTTGGATCTAATAATTTAGAACAGTCACCGAGATCAGAGAGTAACAGTTTTAGCTTTACCAGTTCTGATAATCAAAATGACTCCCTCAATTTAGAGCAGCCAGTATTTTCTCAAAAGATTAGGGAATGGGCTTTGTCTCATAATATTACGCATGTCGCCTTAAAGGACCTTTTACATATATTAACTGAAAATTCCAACTTAGATGTACCCCTTGACCCTCGCACATTATTAGAAACTCCTCGAGTAGTTAAAACTCTTTTTATTTCTGGTGGGGAGTTTGTATACTTTGGAATAGAAAATAATTTGAGAAGATTAATTACAAATTTTGCTGAAATTGTGCAGCCAAAGTCGACAATATTTATCAAATTATTTCAAAGTTTTGGTGATAATCTGGTAACAATATGTGTAGGTGTTGATGGAGTTCCATTGAGCAGAAGCACAAGGTCACAATTTTGGCCAATACTTGGTAAAATTGATCAACTAAAAAATCATTCAGTTTTTGTAATAGGTCTTTTTTATGGCGTCCAAAAGCCGCTTAATTTAGATTTTCTAAATGATTTTGTAAACGAAGCAATAATATTAGAGAAAGATGGGCTAAATCATTTAGGTAAAAAATTTCATTTTAGAGTTTCAAGTATTATTGCGGATGCTCCAGCTAGGAGTTTTATTAAAGGAATTAAAAATCACAATAGTTATTCAGGGTGCGAGAAATGTGTTCAACATGGTGAATTTGGGAAAAGTGTGATTTATACAGAATTAGACTCAGCTTCTCGTACAGATGAATCATTTCGTACACAATTGCACGACGATCACCATAAATTTTTTACCCCTTTATCAAAATTAAAAATAGGTTTAGTGACACAGGTTCCCTACGATTATATGCACATGTGCTGCCTAGGTATCATGCGTAAGCTCCTTCGGCAATGGACTAAAGGGAAATTCCCCATAGGATGCAAAGTAAAATTATAAACCAAATTTCTGATAGATTTGCAAGTTTTAAAACTTTCATGCCACGTGATTTTCAGCGAAAACCACGAAGTCTAAATGAAGTAGACAATTTTAAGGCAACCGAGTTTAGGACAATCATGCTATACACAGGGCCTGTAGCACTAAAAAATATCCTTCCTACGGAGTATTATAATCATTTCCTCTATTTCCATTGTGCCATGTTCATTCTTTTGTCAGCCAATGCTGATGATCCTGAGTGGAATGCTTTAGCCAAACGATTGTTAGTAAGTTTTGTATCACAATCAAAAGTAGTTTATGACGTAAATTTTATGGTTTATAACGTACACGGATTGCTACATATTAATGAAGATGCTATAAACTTCGGGCGATTGGACAATATTAGTGCGTTTGACTTTGAAAATTTTATGCAGCAACTAAAGAAAATGACCAGGGCAAAAACGTTTTATCTACAACAGGTTGCAAAAAGAATAGTAGAAAATGAAAAATGTAACGGACTTAAAATAAATTTATCCGAAAAATGCGTTGATGATAAGACAAAATTATTACATAACGGTTACTCTTTGATCTCTGGTGAAATTATTATAGTTCGTAGAATTAAGCTAAATAAATGTAATAATATTAAAATAGTTGAATATGACACATTTATCAACAAAAATCCATTGTATGAAAAGCCTATAAATAGTTGTGTATTGGGAATTTTTGTTCTAGAAAATTCTATAAAGAAATCTTGTGAACTGAATTGTTTAGAAATTGCGCATAGATGCATTATGTTACCTTTTAAAGACAATTTTGTTTGTTTTCCACTCTTACATGATATTAAATAAATAAAGAATAAAATAAATTCTGAGTGCGAAATTGGAGTGTTTTGGAAATGATTGGGGAATGGTAGGGACAGTGGCAAGTGATCAGAAACATGTTGGGGGACTGGTGGCTCGCGGTTGGGAAAATTTTTACACACTGTCGGGCCGATAGTTTTTGGCCACCAACGGCCCATCTTCAAACGCGTGGCCAGGATCGTACCTCAGGCCAACGTCGCTGGCCACTCGAAAATATCCTGAGGCCCGATATTATTGGCGACTAGGGTAACTTCACTGGTGGCCAGATATTTATAATAAATGAAGATTTTGCTGACAGCTTACATAGCTACATATGTAGGTACACTCTTAATAATTTGGTAGAATCACGTGGGCAATCATCAATTTCAAGGTGTTGATTGTTATTGCCTTTGAGGCTCTAAGTCCCGAAACTTGATACACCGAGTTGGGATCACCGCATGATCGTCGCCACCGGCAAAAAAGATTGCAAATTTTTTTTCCTGTCCAACAATATTGCCGGCGGGGTATTGGGGATGTAAAAAAACTTTTGGCGATTGTTGACCTTAAGGTCAAGTGTGGGGGTCCGATTGAGCCATACATGGACATCGACCGGTGGCTGTTTTCTACCAAATTAAAAACACTGTAGGCATGGCCGTGCAAGCGGTTTTTGTGTCAAGGGAAAGTAATTATCGTAAAATTGTGAAAGTCACGTTGTTGTTACATAGTTACGGAAGCTGAGTGTAAGAAATACTTAAAATGGAAATGCAAAGCATGTAACACTCAAATATTTTTTTGACCTGTGCACTCTGATAGGACAACTTTGTAGAATCAAGATTTATTGAAACACTTGGGCTAGTTCGCAATATTTATGGGTCCATAGATCGCTGAATTTTGACCACTGGTCCGGGCGCTTGACCAGATGCTGATTCTATGTAAAAACTATCCTATAAAATTACACTGGTAAAAAAAATTGCCTGTTACATACAGGGTTGGCAGACCCATTGTTATTCTGGCGTCCTGGTATTAATGCTGTTATTATTTATAACCACAAAATTACTCCCCCCAAAATTCCACAAGCAACATGAAGATGAGTATGACAAATTTCAACGTTTTTATATCAAAAATGAAATCCTTTCACCTCGCTTAAAGGTTACCATATTTGCTTTAACTGTCAAGCATTACTTTGGTGGTTAAACAACAGTTGTTAGGCTAGTCACATCTTTTTTTCAGTTCATCAGTTATACTTACTTCACGCGACGATCTGTATTTTTTCGCGTGATAAAGCCAATGGACAAATTAGCTTCACAAAGATTGTTATACATGTATGGGACATTTATACATATAAATGTACAGATATATATATATAGTCGGATCGGCACCATTGTTGCGGCTAATCCTTAATAACTGAACATTAACACGATATCTTTTGCACTCAAAACCTAGGGGTCCGCCGAACACTAATTAAATTATTTGGGGTAACTACTAGGTACTGCTAGGTGTTATATTACTATTTCCCTCAACGGGAATTTATTCTTTCCAATCACACACACTTATCCTATTTTACATACTAACTTACTTGCTAACTAGCCTAACTAACTTAACTAATTTAACTATCTTGCTCCTCTCCTCCTCGTCTCCTCCACCTCTCCTCCTGATCTTTTCTCTTTCCTCTCTCACTGATCTCCAAAAGATCCTTATCTGAAGAGCTCATTTCCTTTTATAGGATTGACTTGGCCCACAGAACCAAGTCCATATTAAGATTCCCCAACTCGGGAAATCTCCAAATTGCTCTTCTACAAAAGTTGAAATCGATTTAGTTGAGCTGAACATGGATTTCTTAAGCAAATCCAAGAAAATGTTTCTTGAATACAGAATTGTGCATTTTATATTCGGAAGTCCGTTAAATCTGGAGGTTTGATAACTAATCGGGGTGCCCGATATTATTTACCAATGACTGATACCGATGCC
Source organism: Folsomia candida (assembly GCF_002217175.1). Classification (NCBI taxonomy): domain Eukaryota; kingdom Metazoa; phylum Arthropoda; class Collembola; order Entomobryomorpha; family Isotomidae; genus Folsomia; species Folsomia candida. Next base: position 324,500 of record NW_019091245.1, read on the forward strand.
ATGCTGAACGACTATAGCCAAATTTATAGCTAACATATTTGGCTGCCCTCAGGAGGAGAACTGACGATCTTCGCAACGCCGGATTTTGAGGCCCTTTGGATAAGTTGTGAGGCCTGGTGAGGGTAGGAAGGTTAAGCCCCATGGGCCCTCTGACCCCCCCCCACTAGCCCCATTCGAACCTTCACCAAAAATCCGTTTTGATCGGATTTTCAAATTTATTGCACTATTATAGTCCCAGAGAGTTGCTTTATAGTGTCCAATAGCAATACCACCAATTTTTTTGAAATTTTTGATGTTTTAAATTTTTTTTAGACTGACCCCTGCTCAGAAAAATATCAAAAATGCAAAATTTCCAAAGTCCAATCTGGCGTTGCGAAGATCGTGCGTTCTCCTCCTCCGTATTCGTAAAATTATTCCAAGCAGTCATTATACTTTGGAACCGTTTTGAACGATCCAGAGCGCTAAGACTACCGTTGGGGTGAACGACCACTCCTAACAGGAATCATGCAGGGTATGACCAATTCGACTGGAAAGTTGTATTTCATTCAGGTGTCATTTGGCTGATTGGTATTCACATTTTCTTCAATCTTTAAGGATGCTGCGTACATGTATCTATGTAGACATCTACATATATTAGTGTCTCAATGGGCTTCGGGTTGGCCCGGACCGGACCGAAATCCGACGGTTCGGTCCCGGATTGGGCCATATGGCAATCCGGACCGAAAGTTTCGGTCCGGTCTTCGGTTCGGTTTCGGATCAAGTATTTCCGGACCGGTCCGGACCGCCGGTTTTCGGTTAAAAGTTAAAACTAAAAAAGAGTAAAATTTGATCACTCCGTCCACGGTACGGAGTGACCAAATAGCATATGTCCTAAGGACCAATTTGGTAGCCCTCACTATGGGCTTTCGAACGACACCAATATTGATGGGGGGTCATGGGGTCAAATTTTCGTAACCTCTGACCTATGATCTTAAAATCGCGTGACCTGAGAACTTTAAACGGCATTATCCGTCTAGTTGGAAATTCTCATGCAACTTCAAAAAATGCCAAAAAGTGTCGTCAGACCTGGATGGTCCCGAGTTTAAAACGATCCCATTTTCTTGCATACGGCCAATTTAGCCAGACCGATGCTCATTCTGTATATAAATGATACCCAGTCCCAGCGCAGCTCTGCTTGGTGACAACATTTTTTTGTATTCGTTATAACCTGTGTAGAAACATTCAAAGTCGCCTTTTGACCCCGAATATCTCTGAACTATTTTAATCCCTCTGGTGCCTGTAAGGGGCGAAAGACCCTCACAATCACCATGCAGATTTAAGACTTATTTTAGGTGTCATCAAAGTACGGTTAAATATTCATTTAAGAAATTTATAATTTCTAATAAATTCAATGTTATGTAATTTTTACAAACACTATTTTCCCGGTGATTAAAATTGATCAGTTTTTACTGCGCCCTAATAAGATCTTTACAAATTTTTGAAAGAAATTGACACTGTCTACCAAGTGTTTGTTGGATGTAAGTGGGAGAGTTTGTAATGCCGAAAGTAAAGAAGAAAGACATTTATATGTAAACCGGGTAATTTTGTGAAAACGTGGCAAAGTGACAAATTACTCTTTGTCACACTGATAGTTTCCATTAAATCATATCAGAATAGTCATGCTTTTCATGTTGAGATAAAAATTTATCAAAATAAAATATGTAATTAATTATCTAATTATCGTCCCTTACAGCTTCGAGGGATTAAGATTTCATTATTCTCTGGCTAAAAATTACGAGTTATTAGTTCTGTAAATGTTGGGGAATTTTCATGTAATCGATTCACCAATTCATATCGGGTCACCTTGTCTTCGCTCTGTCTAAATTTAATCCAACTTAAATTAACCTGAGTTTCATTTTATCCGCATAACGCAACCCTGACATCTTGCCAATGCCCAATAATAGAGCACAACTAAGGACACACATTCACTCTTTCATACCTACTAACCTAAATTTAGCAACAACCGTGCCCAAGGAAAAAGAGGTGCATATGTATGTACATATGTACATACATAAAGATTTCACTAAAGTTTAAATCATATCCTGCGACTCCCCGTTGAATATGCAAACGTCCCCGTTTCGTATTTATGAGGATGATTTAGGAGAAGGTACATAAATCTATTCCTCCTCCTTGAGATCAATGTGGAAGCAGGAGAAAGCAAATTGAGGTGGACGATGTGAAGAATATGGTCCACTCGTTTAGAAAACGAGCTTATTTTCTCCTGGTTAATAACGTGAATACCGTGATGCTACGAGTATAATCAGTAGTTTTGAACGGGCTTACTGGGTACAATTAGTCAAAAACTAATTGTGAACTTGAATCATAATATTCTTTAAAAATTGTAGCACAATTAATACATATATAAATACATATGTACCATTATATATGTGGATTAATTTATTACTTAGTTATTAATTAGTTATTTTATTATTGATTAAATTTATGCAATAAAATTATTAATTAATTTATTTATTTATTTAAGATATCAAGTACAGCATTATATGCACGTGTGAAAATATAAATAATAATACATCTATTTAAGTAGTTAGAAATCTTTGCCACAAAATTTAATTTGAAGTTGTTTATTTCTTTGTTGCTTAAAAATTTCCTTAATTGCATTTAACTTATTTAATGTATAGTTATTTTATTTCACTTTTTAACTCGGCGATGTTCTTGCAATAAACTTATGTGAATTTAAATAAATGCACAATTTTTCACAACTATTATTGCACGTAAATGTGTACATGGATAAAATAAAAACCAGGATGATCAGAATTTACATAATTACAGTAATACGTACATACTTACAAATAGGTATGAGAAGCATATATTATGATTTATGCCTATTAATGTGCAATGTGGATATACTTAAAAATGCATAAATTTTCAAAATCGGATTGAAATCGGATTTTTGGCAAGTGTCTGAATGAAGGCTAGATTAGCATTGTGTGCCCTTCTGAAGGGGTGTGGCCGGCGAAAATGGGGCCATCGAGTAAAATCCTTTACGTTTCCGTGACTCACCAAGTCGTACAACATATCCAAAAGGCATCAAAATCGGTGAGTCTGATGCAAAGGCGTTGTCCTCCTAAGTAAATATTTAGAAAATGTAGAAAGTTACACAATCTTGAGTATCTGTCATAGTATTCGAGGCTCGAGATGTATGTTTGATGAGGTGCTTCGCAAAATAAGAGTATGCAAATCTCGTGAGGTAAAGAAAACAATTTTTGTTTAGTTTCCATGGATTTTTGTGGTTGGTATGACTGTTCTTTAAGGACGAATTTTTTTAGATAAGTACATATGTATGTACATACATACGTACATACATAATTTTCTTAGGAAATAAAAAAACGTGCCTTTAGTCGGAGCTGGGCAATCGAGTTTTAATTGAAGTAAAGTGATTTGCATGACAATGGATAGGTTGGCGCAACTAAGGACGAACGAAAAGAAACTGCATGTTTGTAACTTTATGAAGAGGACCATGTCCGCGAAGGTAAATTGTAACATTTTTACAGAACAGATGAAAACAATTTAAAAATTTATTACTGTTTTTTTAATTGTAAATGAACGAACAACTTTAAGGTGATCTGTCATAAATATAAACCCCCATTTCGGATACTTACAGAGGGTGATCGCTCTGAGTGAGAGTGACTTTGGGTGATCGCCCCGCGCGCGCGCGCCAAACCATTGTTTTGATTTCGACATAGTGTGACGAACACCCATCCGACATTACAATTCCTAAGTTGAAATTTTATTTTTTTCACAATGGGGAGAAAGGTGGATCCGTATGTCGAACAACGAGTGAAAGTGCTTTCCAATCGTGGAATGACCTACAAACGGGTCAGAAAGGTCATGAAAAGCGAAGGTTTCACAGTGAGCGATTGTGCAATCCATCGTATTCGCAAATGCAAAGGCATTCATCGAAGAGCGCAAGCTTTTGGGCTGGTTACACCCCCTCCTAAACGAACACCAGTGAAAGTGAAAAAACGTGACCTAGAAAAACTTAAAAAAATGACCTCTGAAGAAAATCCTCCGTCCCAACGAGCAATGGCAAGTAGATTAGCAATATCACAGTCTCATATTAACAAACTTATTAGGACAAAATTGGGCAAAACAATCCGAAAAAAAACCAAAGTTCATGTGTTAACTGAAAGGCACAAAAAAATCGAACCATCAATGCTCGAAAGCTGTATGAGAAGCAATTGGCCGGTTCTCGATCCGATTTCGTCGTTACCTTGGACGAGGCATTCTTCTCTGTCGATGATTGCAGCCGGGCACGCTCAATTTACTACACGGACGAAAATTGGGCCACCCAAAACTATGTGAAAGTTCGCAGCGAAAGCTTTGGGTCCAAATTCATGGTTGTCGGAGCAATAGGTGGTCGAGGAACCCTTGCACTTATCAAAGTCCCCCCTAAAGTCAAAATCAACGCAGACTGGTATATCACCCACGTTTTGAAACCAATTTTGGAAATCCATATTCCACACAAGTACGGCAAGGACACCGCCAAAGTTTTCGTACATCATGATGCCGCAACATCGCACACGTCCAACAAAACAGAGCAGTACACAGACGATATAAGGAGGAGACTAGGGATAACCGTCATCCGGAAAAGTGATATCCCTATCAAATCACCTGACATTAGCCCCATGGACTTCTTTGGGTTTGGCTACCTGAAACAAAGACTTTTTCACCGCAAAGCTAGGACCTTGGATGGACTTTGGAAAGTCGTGAAGGATGAGTGGTCCAAACTTCAGCCTGAAAAGTGTGCTGAAGTGTTTTCTGCATGGAAGCGCCGCCTACGGACCTGTGCAAAGATGCATGGAGCCCATATTGAACAAACAAAAACAATTCATCGTCGCCGCATTTAAGGTCAGCAGGTCACCCAAAGTCACTCTCACTCAGAGCGATCACCCTGTAGATAGATTTCATTTCGAATATCTAACTAGAAATTCGCATAAATTCAAATCAACAAATATGTATATATTCGTCAGATAAAATTTGCAAAAAATTAAAATAGCGATAAGTTTGTAGAAATTTATTTCAAAACCATTACATAGTTCTCACATACGTATTTACATATGTACATATATACATATGTAAATTTCAAGTTTAGCATCGAACGAAATTTTGAGTATTAAAATTTGAAAACCAATTTTCGGGCTGTCCATTTTTCAAAACCAGGTTGATTACAACTAATATAAAACCGGTTTTCGGTAAAATCGGAAAACCCTTTCGCTAACGATTTTCTGTATGCGCCGGAAACAACACTTTCCCACAAGTTTTACATATTTATGTTTGCAAATTTATATCTGGAGTGAACCAAAAAACGGCCGAATCGCACTCGGTATGCATATTTACATTATGTTAGTTCGTATGTATGTATGTATGTAGGATTAGTTAACCACATAAACAAAGTCTACCTCCCCACACTATGTATGCAGACCGATGCAACAGATTTCTTTCCCCCGACCGACCCAGGGGATGATCATGGACTGCAATAATTTCAACTTCTTCAGCATTGTTTGCCACTTTTGTCAAAGGAGATTTTATAACAGACTGAAACATTTCTTCGTGTCTATACCGCAAACAAAATGAGTGTGCGACCCCTATTTTGCGTAGCATGTACATAAATGTGTGGTGACATTTTTTTCTCCTTCTTTGGAAACGCTGATGAGATGCAAATGTACAGATTTACAACGTGTTAAGATGCTGCCCCACCCAGTTTTGTTTTTGTGCAGTTTATAACATGACTCATTCACAATAATTAGACCACCGCTTCAACTCCTTCATTACTAAAGAGCCCTGCAGAAAATTATAACGCCAACAAATGGCAAAATTGTCGGGAAATTGGAAACCACGAATCTTGTGGACAGGTTTCTAAGAGGGTTAAATTGTCATTAATAAGTGGATACATAATACAATACAGGAACAAATCATCCCAATGTACAGATGTACATATGTACATACGTGTGTGATTAAATTGTACAAAAAATTCATTTTAAATTTACTCCGGTTTTTATTGTACATACGTATGTACGATCTACAAAAATTACTTTTTGATAAATAAATCCCAGCCTACGTAAAATCAACTTGAATATAATGGATTAACAGTGGTCCTAATTGTGCTCAATATTTTAGTAACGGTAAGTAAATTTAAGTGAAAATTATGCTAGATTTGTAATTTGTCCCGCAAATGAATAAACAACTTTTAATATTATTTACTAATTGCAATCAATTTACGTTAAAATTCTGAAAGTTTGTCAAGGGTTGGAATGAATAAGCAGACTTTTTCGATTTTAGAATTCACATTCTTTTACAAAACTTATAAAATGTGGGGCTTTAGTTTGTACAATTTTCTTCGTGGCAGCCTTATGAATTTTAACAATTTGGGATTTCTTAAATAGATTGACCTTAAAATGTGTGTTCACTTGAGGCTGTTTTACCTAATCGATCCCTGGGGTTTTTTGCGTAATACGAAGTACGGCCCTTACGTAAGGGAGTCTTTGCTTCCCACTCCTCCGGCACGTCGTGTAACATCTTGTCAACTAAATTATCCGATGTGACCTGCCAGGTAATTATCTTCGTGATTTTTATTGGCAATTTAGACTCTATTCATGGGCTGTGCATAGGTCAGAAATTACAACGGTCCGTAATATCGACCTATTTATGTTATTGGTTGTAAACATGTACATAAGTCCTGTACTAAAAAAAATATAATTACCAAATTTGCAACGCCTCCAGTCAAAATGGAGAACCTTTGCAGTACGCTAATGTACATACATATTTAATACAGGGGTGCTAGTTAAAGTTTGAAAGAGTTTGACCCGTGATAAAAACGCTCTAATTAAAAATTGTCAATCGAAACTTTGCTAAAGTGTGTATTAATTTTTCGAAGAGAGGTTATAAAGTTTTGAAAATTTTTCGATTAAAAATGTCACCCCCACTGACCGTATTTATGGAGCATCTAATAAAAGTACGCCTGAGAAGGAAATTTTCGTTTGATAATTTTCAATTTGCGCGTTTTTTAAATTCTCTTCTAAATTTTTACCAGCACCCCTATGTTCATTTATATAAATACGTAGTTTAATAATCAAAGTACATATTTATGTGCATGTATGTATGAATTTATGTTTCACCAAATCCTAATCTTTTTCATCTCACAGATTTATTGGGACCTAAACATCCCTCCCTGGATACAAATATGCACCCCGTCCGTAATAAGTATACAGACTTCAAAATAAAGTAAATGATAATGTATCCAAATTTCGTCGCCTCATTCGCGAAACCACTACTTGTGGATGCTTTTCTGTCAAGATTTACTAAACCCGAGGCATTTAAACTTTGTCAAGTTCTTGCAAAAAGTAACTCGTTATCTTTTGTTTTTACCTAAATAGATTTAATCATCATGATAATGCTAATAATACGTACGTTAGTGTGTACATACATTAGTAAGTATTTTGCAATACAAAAATTAAGTTAGATTTATATACATATGTACATATACATACGTGCTACATGTTAGTTCGAATCGAAGTCTTGGATTTTCAATTGGTACATAGATTTGATACATTTAGTAAATTATATTCATTAAATTCACGAATGTCATATTCTTAATGATTAATACATATTTGCTATAATAATAATGAAATCATAAATTGCTTATCTATGTGGGACAATTTTTTTAAACTTTGATCCACAAAATCAATTTAACAAAATTTAAATATATGTTAAAATTTGTACCACCAAAATTATACTGGGTCTTGGTCTTAATATAAATATTACAAATACATTCATAATAGCTCAATTCAAATATTGTTCCTTTTTTCTTCTTTTCAGTACTCAACCAGACAAGAACGTCTCAGGAAATATGTATATGCCAGGCTACCTGACAAACGTGGAATACTACAAATTTCATCGCTACAACTTTCTCCGAAACATTAGTTCTAATGGAGAAACATATCCCAAACTAAACACATACGTATTTGTCTTGCACACAACTGGGTATGTAGTCTTCGTTCGACGTATCGAAGTTAATTATTTGTTATGTCTTAAATTAATCCAAACCTGAATTATTCTATGAGTTATTCTATGAATTATTCTCCATAACGAGAGGCCAAATCACCAGAAGAGCCAAATTGTGCTCGTATACTAGAGATAAACTCCCCCAGTCCTCCAACCGACTGCTCCAAGCCACAAACTCTGCCCAAAGGCAGCGATGAACAGGGAGAGTCGCCCGCCGCCGTCAGCAACGTTGCCACCGAAAAGGTCGCTAATATAAGAAAACAAAATATTTCTTTAAAAGTTTACCAATAACGTATATAATAATGCATGCTAATTGGAAGGCAGGAACTTATTACTATATCCCCCCATCGACTAAAATTTTGCGAACGGTCCAAGGCATATAATACCAATTAAAATGGTGAATATAAATATCCCAAGTTTACTTTACGTACAAATCGTATTCTTCGGGATTTATGACCAGACCACGACTTACGACTATTAATATTTTGCGGAATCGTGTTAAAAGACCTTCTGGCATCCACACAATTTCGGCAAAGCCAGACCTGCTTTCGTCACTGAGTAATCTTCTTGTAGTATTTCCGTCATTCTTATTTCCTCCTCTGGCTGATAACCGCGGAGGCCAAATTTGTTTAAAATGTCATGTTGGATTTTATTTTTATTCGTTGCAAAAATATCCTTGTTCGTAAGCACATTCCATTTTCCTAGCCCCTTGATATTCCGGTATTTAATATATTGAGGAGCATTTCTAACACTCTAATCCACGCAAGCAATGGGCTTCAGCCATGCACTAGGGCTGCAGGATTTATCCTGTTCTCGAAGTTGGAGGTATCATTAATTTTTGACGGGGTGACACCCCAAATCCCACAGTGTTGATGTGATTTGGATCTCATTAAGATTGAAAAAACTTTTCCATCAATTATAGTAAGCCGGCAAGAGTGTTAGATTTTTATTTATTTGGTTGCCTCCATTGGTTATTAGCCTTACATTGACAACCTTTATAATTTCTGCTTCTAGTTCTGCTCCTGCTTCATGTATTAAGGCTGGAATATCGTTAGGAAACTGCAACCACACTGGCCCGCAGTAGCGGGTCGAGTTAGGCGTTGAATTCTGCCATATTGGAAGACATTCAGGCCCTTGCAACTCTAATCGGATCACAGTTGTTGCGATATGACCATCCTCATGCTCGTTGGTAGTAAATCCTCACGATGACACAAGTGTTAGTTCTAGCTCGTTTACACCCTCGGATTGGCAAATGAGGTCTATAAAATCTTCCTTATCTCGAATTATTCTCACTGCTATATCGGTCTTGTATATCGGTCTGGAATATATGAGTCGGCAGCCGGTTTCTGTTGATTTGGGTTTAGGATCTAGACGGCATAATTTCTTGGCTGATTCTACTTGGTTGTAGGCCCACAATCTTTCCGTTCCCGAAAACCCACGGGCAGTTGGATACTGGGAGACAGATATAACAGCATCTAACAGAAACTCCAGAGCTTCTTCCGGTTACCGCATCCCGTGAATGGGACAAACATAGTTTCAGCAGCAATGCAGTTTTCTGTACTATACATATAAATATTTTCCTTTGTTCAATCGGGATTCCGTACATTTTTTTGATAGAATCCTGAATTTAGATTTGCGGTGAGGAGGATATTATTACAAGAATGCATCGCTAATATGCTATACTTACGAATTCAAGAATTGAAGAATAATCATGTTGCTCAAGGTACTTGCAATTATTGATTAAATTTTAAGTTAAGTTGGACAGCGTATTGATTTACTTGGTGATTAATACTTGATGAGACAGATTGCTTAACATTCCAGTCTTCCTGCAACCAAGCGAGGTTCGCCAAATACAGGTTATTAATGTTATTACAGCTTTGCAAGCTCTGTTTAACTTGGGAATTTCCAACTGTAGTTTCGGTTTGATTCCTTCATGATTAAAATAAATTCACCACGAAATAAATAAGCATTTAAATATATACTCACATCATATAATAGTATAGTATATATTACATTCCGATATACCTAAAGATCAATTATATCTCTAAATAACTCTAGCCTCTTGTTGTAAAAGAGTGACATTCAAAGTTTAATGCAGAATTGTTCAAAAAGATGGGTGGTGTAATTACGTTATATCATGATAATAAAGAAACCAAATCTGCATCACCTCATTCCTTTCCTACTTGTTTCAATAGCTTGGTTTGTGTTGTCCCAAAATTGGATGCTTTGGACGATGGCTAAGGGTACTGCTCCTCCAATATTGTTTATGTTACGTTGATTGAGGATGAGAACAACTTACGACTTAGCCAGTACCAAACACTTATGGACGGATGCTTCATGTTAGATTTCGGGTACTCATCTCTATCAAGGTCTGCATTCAGGTTGCCTATGATCTTTCAATTCTCCTCCGTTCCACGACTTAATGAGTTTCTCTAGGTAATTTTGCCCAGAATTCTGTAAGTAAAGGCAAGGTGCAATAAAAATGATCTATGTTAAGTCTAAGTTATCTCCAAGACCACAACCTTTTATATAATGTTTTTCCATTAATAATAATATAATACCAATATTAATAATATTTGGGTAAATGAATTCAAGGTCCCAGACTCATACGTAGGGAACTACCGGTAATTCATTCCTTGAGTTGGTCACCTGATGTACCGTTGTACAGGCACCTACGTAATCATAAAGTGTTGGCTTGCCAACACTTTATGATTACTTTTACCTGTATGAGCTCGGGGTGCAGTACAGTCAGTGATGAGGTCACCATTTTCACCTCCCTTTAGAATCACAGTAACTGAATCCTTGAAATCTTCCGAATACTTTTGAAATTCCTTTGTCATTCTTGTAGGAGCTTCTTCGCACTTTAGAATAATAGCTAGTTAGTCAGGAATTTCGTCCATGAAACGACTGACTACCTCGTGCTATTGATTTATCTGTAGCACTACCTGATATCTTTTTCATGCATACGTAATTGACACCATTCAAGAGTTCGTTACCTGTTAATGAAAGTTAATATAAGTTCATAGCGAAATTAAGTGGTTGCTATGGAGATTTTGAAGGATTTTTTGTAGTTTATATTAAACTGAAATGGTTGTTTGCTATGCAAAATTCTAAGGTGTTTTAAAAATTATACATAATAATTCAGGAATGTAGATTAGATATTTCAATGATGCAAGACTACTCCCTCCAACCAATTCCTGTAATGGACGACAATTAACATTGCCAGGTTTTCGCTGTGTTCTTCTTGGTCAAATTATCCCACCCTCAATTTCTCGCTCATAATGAAAAAAAATTAGATATACGGATGCAGATAAAAATTTGAATATACAAAATGGAGTATATTACCTTCGGCGTTCTTTCGTAGGCGTCATCGGTTTTAATGAAAACTTTTTAGTTAATACAATGTTGTTGCACAATTTTAAATATATATGAGTTTTGAATCGTTTTTGGAAGGGTTTTTTAAGTTTTTTTATAACTATTATTGAATAAGCACTTTTTTCAGTCTCAAGTTCATTTCCAGTGTAAGAAGTAAATAAGAGACCCATCGCTTCACTTTTCCAATCAGGCGTTATTTGTTATTACACACTTGATATGATAGTGTTTCGAGTACATATTTACACGCCTACATTTATGAATACATACATATGTATATGAATACACGCAATATACATAAATGAACACATGGATAAATACATATACATATGGCATACATAAACGCATGCATATGTACATTCATAAACTCATACATTCATGCACATGAGATTGGGGCCTGTGTGTGGTGGCTCTCTGTGGTACATAGCTCACAATCTTATGGACAACCATTCATCCCTAACTCGATCGAACGAGAGATGGACGGACACGTCATCTACTCCCACAATAATGAGAGAGAGATAAACATGTTATGAATTTATGACCTTTTTTAATGGAAAATGATCTCCATGTTTTCATGAGAAAAATAATGATGCTATGTGAGCCGGAACAATGAGACACTCCTTCCACCACCGCGCGGTGGTGGCGGACCTGAACTTTGAGCAGCAGGTCACTAGACTCTTCTGTAAGTGAGAGTCTAGTTACAACTAGACAAGACTTTGCTGTTAAGTAAAGTAATTTTGATTGAATACAAACTCCAATTAAATATTTGAAATCAGTCAGTTTTGATTGGTTAGAGTCCATGGAAACCGTGATTTACGACCCCACTTAAGTTTTTAAGTCAAGTTTCTTATGGCACGCTATCATTCATTAGGATTGCGAGTTATGATGAGGCTTATCCTGCCTAGGGACCTAGGAACCTAGATAAACTTCGCGGCCGTAATAAACATAGTTAACTATTAGTTTGTTATTTTGCAATAATTATTTTCTGAATGTAATGCTAATTAAATGAAAAGCGTTTACATAGTTGTGAAAAAATACGGTTATCATCTACAATTATTTATGACCCATAATGTATGTAAATATATATTTTTATTTATAACAATTATTAACTTAGAAAAATTAAACACCGGATTTTTCTTTAATAAAAACACAGCTACATATGATCAGATATTTAACTAACAACGCAGACATTTTCCTTTATTTGGTAATTATGTACATAACTGACTATGTATAATTAATGAATTGCTAACGTGTAAACGAGTTTGGTCTGAAATTTCTCCGGAACGGTTTGGAGTGAAGATGTCGGATATTTTCAATATGAGACAGTGGCGGATGTAGCCCCACCGGGGCCCCTAGGTGAAATTTTTTGAATCTATTAAATAAGTATGTACATATTCACAGCATATATACAGCAAAACTGCGGGGTCGGGGAATCCGAAAATATTACTAGGCTATCACATCGCGTTGTCAGGCTATAGAGTAAAACGTTGGAAATGGAAAAATCAGGTTACACAGTGGAGCCTATTTTCTGACGTGCATCACCTAAAATCGCCATATTTTGAGTGAGAATCTGATGTATTTATCCAGTTTCGACTCCCGTTGTAATAAATTGTAAAATAACACAACACTCCTTATGTGTAAAACATGCATTTGTCCTTCGAAATAAGATAAAAAATATAATTTATTAGATACACGTCCAAAAAATGTACGATTAACACCCATAGCTCGCAGTTTTTCTATGAACGGCCCGTGGTCCATAATGTTAAATAAATGATGGACCACGGGCCGTTCATAGACAAACTGCGAGCTATGTTAACACCTCACTTCGTTTCGAAATTATGACAATATTTTCCCCTATTTTAACTGAAAATTGAATAGTACACAAATTCATACAATTTTCGGTCTCCATATTCTTTTGAAAAAATTATAAAATTCCGAATTTTAGCTGAATGTTTATGCAAAATGCTCACTTTCTTTTCTACAGCCCTGCCTTACGTATGCATGTACATACATATGTACATATGTATGTATGTATGTATGTATGTATCTCATTGGTAATGAAAGTTTGTCGGAAAGGTTTGTCATATCGTGTGTAATATCTCCTTACACACGATACGAGAAACCTTTCCGTAAAATTTTCCTCGTTGTTGGGATAAGTGGATAGTCAAAATTAGTTGTTTACCCCTGAACAGCAGCATTATTACATTATCATCTACTCCTCTGTTATCTTCCTCAGAATGGAATTGATTCCCGAAACGAAGTACGGGAACTGGAAATTCCACCCAAAGTACATATGTTTGTATGTATATACATACACGCTAAATAAATTTGATTAAAATTTACCCAAGTTTGATCACATTTTACCCAACTGTTGAGGCCGAAATGAGATGACACAACTGTTGTGTAAAAATTTCACTCAGGGGTTGAGTAATCCAATTGATCAAAAGTTGAGTAAAATTAACCCAACTAAATCGCGATACGAAAATATGGGTTGACAAGATTTTATACATTAGTTGAGTAAAATTTCACTTTTATTAAGTGAATTTTGCTGAATTATTTGGTAAATTCTGATCAATTATTGAGTAATTTTTTTCCAACAATTTGATAAATTGTGCACAATAAATGGTTGGAATTTAATAATTATTTCAGAGATGATGTTGTTTACCTTTAATAAAAAGTATTGTTTTTATTCATATAAGTCATATTTTAAAATTATTACATAATTATTTTGTACCAAGTTTAACAACTAGAACATGATTAGTACTTAATTTATAAGTCAGGTAGTTGCATATTAATAACTTAATCTATAGTTATTTGAGATCCAAGTGAAAGAACTGCCGAGGGGGGTGAACGAATTTCTTTAGTTTGATAAATCGAGTGATCGAAGAAGCACCAGACTGGGTAACATTCATCAGGGAATTGAAGTTGAAGCACATGAAACATTTTGAAACAGATATCCACAGCATTAATTAGCGACGACGCTTTCACAAGTTTCCTCTCCACCATAACGTAGGAGTCATGTATTATAAGGGATCCCAATTCTCCGACACACAGAACAAAGGGTTGTTTTCGTCTTGACTCAATTGTCCTAAAATTTTCAATGTCATGTGTTACCTAAATAAACATAACACCGTTGAATTACCAATTATTATTACCTAACAAATCAATAAAATAAATTAGCTAACCGGTACAACTTGTATGAAAAATTCAGCTGACTCTCCCGATGTTATTTTCTTCCTCTTTTTGGATTTCTTTGAATAGGCTGAGCTAGCAGTCAAATATGGCAGTAACACAAGCGCCCCAACCGTCTTGTCATCTTCGTGTAAATAAGTCAATATTAAAAACATTTACAAATCTCAAATTCACAACTAAAATTAGATGATTAACTTTATATTTCTTAATTATTAATTTCTAACCTTTAGACCAATTCGACAAAGGTTTTTTTATGCCGATTTCGTCCAAGTTGGTTTTGATTTTCTCGGCGTAACTGCAGATTTGTACTGAAACTGCTGCCCACTTCAGAAGCATCTTATCACATTTGCCAGGAAATAAAGTCTTGAAGTCCAGCTCAATCTTTGCATAAAGTTATAAGGTGTTCGATAGTTTTTATCAAATTTAAATTTAGTCCGCTTAGAAAGTTGTGACGTTACCATTTCTGGAGTGTCGAGAAGCCTTGGCCATTGGTCCAACATTTCCGCTAAATTATTCGTGTTCCTGAATTGGGATGTTCTCAAGCAGTAGGTCTCAGACATGTATTTAGTGACCTGAGATATGGGGACGGTAGAGTTGAGAAGCCAAGACTTTTTCTCCTGTTCGTCTACAGTTGGATCTGATAAATTCACAAAATTAGTAATTTTTCCCGGAATTTTAAATAATTGTCATGCATAATATGCCTACCCAAAACTTGGCACGATTCCACATTAGGCGGTTGGACTCGACACTTCACTTCATTCTTTCGACGAATATATTTCAATCTGTCCTCAATCAAACCGGATGCTGGAATTCTTCTGTAAATAATTCCATCTGAGCCTTCTCTCTTGGAGTTTGATAACTTCGACTCACTGTAGAATAAATTCTGAAATTGAAGCAAAAAATCTGAATTCAGTGGAAAATATTTTAAATATTTTAAAGTGTTGACATTTTTCTTACAATTATATCCAATTTTTGAGAGTCTGGGAGCGAAGGAAACAATTGAACTGCAATGCATTGGGCCAAATTTTCTTTCACGTACTTAGGCGGGCTAAAATTAATCAAAAATTAGTACAACTTATTACTTTGTAAAACATATAAGGTAACGCATAGTTTTGTGAATGATAATTAAGTATTAATTACTAATATGAGTATTGCTTAACAAGATGATTCACGGTCCGTCGTTTTATCAGATTTTTAAGGGCAAAGTTGATCACATTTGTTTCAACGCAATCATCTAAAAGTTTCCTTCCTTTGGTTGTTCCTTTATCAGCGTCAGATGTAAGAATAATCCGCTTAACGTCCTGCTTGACAGAAATAATTTCATTAAAAAGGATAGATTATATCTTACAACTAAACTTACAAATAAGGGATCCGCGACGTTGCAATCTGGAGAAACCGGAATATTTTGTAATTCATCCACAAATATGTTTTCCTCTTGGCGAGGTGGCGTAGCGGTGGGCGGAGTTACCTAGAAGTCATTAATATTTTTAAACAGTTAGCACTTAACCAAACAAATAAAGTTATGTTAACAAATTTACGAACCACTAAGTACTGAACAATATTATCCTCCTGGCTTGACTGGTCACCGTCGGAAATCTGTTGCACGCTGGACGTCACAGATTTCGAATTGGTTCGCTATATAATTAATTATTGAGAGCATCACGATAAAGAAGGGAATTATTATTATAAGCTTATAACTAAATTAACTCAATAGGACAACAAATATTATCCACCGAATCACACTCATCGAACGACCTTACCACTACCACTGGATTTTGAAGGTCAAGTTGTAAGGGGTCAAGTATTTCAGCCTTGTCTTTTTTTCCTACTTTGAAAATGTATGAATATTGAAATTTTTCAACATATTGAATACGAGCAACGGCTAATTTTACACTCTCATCATGAACAAAACACAAAATCACCTGACAAAATTGCAGCCCCGACTCAGAACTTCCAATAAGAAAATAGTTTAGTGGAGAAATCTTTGTACCATTTATTTGAACAAAATCAAGGCAAAATATTTTATTACACTGAGCTGACGATATGGTGGAAAAATCTACATCATCTTTGATGTCCCTAATGTCAAATGTATTGCCGGGTCCAATACTAAGTTGAACTTTTGGCTCAATGTTAATGGAACCAAGTGAAAACGCCATATTTAGGGACATTCGCCTTGCGACACTTTTGGAAATATTCTTGAAGTTGCACGAGTTTTTACCAACCGTTTTAGCAAATCTGTGCTTGGCTTCGAATCTCATACACCAGTAATTTCTGAGTGGGCCTAACTGATTAATTGCGTTTGGATAATGCAATAAGTGATGAAATTTTGGAGTTAAATTATTCCCCGTTAAATCAATATACATCTGATGATGCTCTGCTATTAAGAACTGAAGAAGAACTATTAAGAACAATAATTTTGATCGTGTTATGACTGGAGCCATCACGATGCGTATTATTCTCCGAAATTTAAGTATTAAGTTCCAATATTTATCGTCGGATGGAATTCGGTCACCAAAAACTGCAGGAAAGACGAGAAAGAAATTACTCATTTCTGACGCAGAAAAACAAGACTTTTTGTCGCCGTCAATAATATTTGAGCCTATTTCGGGAAATTTTGTTAAATGATGACCATTTCTCTTCAAGCAACATGACAATCTATGATTAATTTCAACTAGCGAAAAATAATTATTCTGTAAAATATGTTCGAGGACCAGCTTTAATTCAATTATACAAATTCCTTCAAATATGTCGTGCATAATATCGGGGGCAAAGTTAGAAGTAACGTGAAATCCAGCAATCTGATTAATTATGGATAGTTCTTTTATGCCAGTGAGACTAACGTTTTGAACCTCAACATCTTCAGAGTATCCCAATCTATTTCGAATCAACTCTTTTCGCTCCTCCACATCAACGTAGCTCTGTGATTTGGTTGCTTTGCAAAAACGGCAGCGGAAATTGGCGTTGAAACTTTCAGAAAATCCAAGGATTGCATGAAGCGCTAGATTATCACCACAAACTTGAAGTAATTGGACATTGCTAAAGGGTGAGTTTTCAAATTCCTCGGATTTAGGCATACTTTTGTTTAATTTATTAAGCTCATTTACAATTGGTGCAAGAATGGAATTCATCCCATATGATTTTATATATTTGGATTTAACAATTAATAGTGGGAATATTGCGGAAAGCTGTTACTTTAAATGAGGAGCAAAATTCGAAATTATGAAGTAAAACATTCCTAATTTGTGGATTTTAGCTTTTGCACCCAATGGATTGCAGATTTCAATATCGTCATAGTAAATTTGGATAAAAAGAGGATTTCCTGTAAAACTACTGACAAATTCCCCTGACTGATAATCCCGTATAATATTTTTATCCTGATTCAGACGTCCTCCGGCATCAGTGACCTCTCTATATTTTTTAAGGGCTACGGGAAGAATATCAGATATCCGGAAGTAGTACATATTGTCAAATTTCTCACGCATCGCTCCTACTGAATTGTCGAATTTGAAATGCGAACCAAGTCGTAGTTCCTGTGCTTCTATAAATATTTTTGTTTTCTCTAAATATTTTTCAATTTGATATTGAGATGAAGTTTGTTTCGGAAATGGTTCCTTTAAAGAGTTTAATTTGATAATAATTTCATCGTGGGAAAGATTTGGTTGTAGGAAAGTCTTAGCAATATCAACAATGCTATTAACCAAAGAATTTGCAGCACAAAGAATTTCCCCAGATTTTACTAGGGGAATTGATCCAGACATTTGAAGTGACCTCATAAATGACAATTTATAATCATTTGTCACTTCATTAATTATTTTGGCAGAATAATCATGACTAAAAAAACTTTCTTGAGACAAAATATTCTCATCATTAAGGTTATTTGTTATTTTTGGAAAACTAAATTGTGAAAGTAATTTTGGGCATATTTTGGCTTGCACGTGTTTTCTAAGATTGTTAATATTTGTGAAGGTCATTAAACACAAGGGACAATCTATTCTGGCTGAAGGCCCTGTTATCTCTTGAAAATCCCTGATATGATTCCAAAAAGATTTGAAAGAATTTAAGGAACGATGACACAAGCTACATATATACACATTTTCTTCCTTAACTACACTAACCTTCCTAATTGCACCAATTATTTTTAGTCTGTTTCCTATTGACGGGACCAGCGTGGCAAACAGATGTTCCTCAAGTGAACCAGCAGGGCAGTCGGGAATTTGACGAAGAAGTTCGTCGTCAAAATCATTATCTAAAATTGGAAAAATAAATAATTATAATAATGACCAAGCATTGCACGATTTTTTAATAGTTCGGATGACATAAATAGTACAACACCTATATTTTTCACCAAATATATAATCTTAGCTTTAAAAGTTTCCAATAATACTTCCAGTCCAACTGTCTGGAGAATTGATTCCAAAAATTTCGTCATTTCTAGAAATTTTTAACTAATTTGCAGGAACAAAAATCTCCACCTAACTAGAGCGGCGAGGTGGCAAGAAGAACTGAAGAATTTTTGTGCTCGCGGGAAGCGTCATCCAAGACCACACAACTGGTTTGTTAATTTTGATACAAGTGTTGAGTAAAATTTCCTCAACTTATGTATAAAATTTATTCTTTATTGTAGCGAGTTTTTCAACTTTTACGTTGGTTTATTTGTTGCAATTATTTGTAAAAAAAACTAACCAATAATTGAGTAAAAATTAGTCATACATGTAGAAAACCGATTTTTCACAAGTAATGACTACAAAATTTACAACGTTGGGTAAAGATCAATTTATACAACTCCGTTGATTAGTTTTTAGTCTTAGGTTGGAATAATTTGTACCAATGTTGTAGAAAAATTAACCAATTCCACTTTACTCAACCGGTTGTACACAACTTTATTTAGCGTGTGTATACATATGTATGTACATACATATGGATTTGTAACCAAGTATTTGCTGTGCAGAATTTCAAAATTTGAGTAGTAGCTGGTTAAATATGTTTCATCATAACTGATAATGTGTAAAATATCCATAAAAAATATGTTCCAAAACGTTCAAATGCATATTTTTGCATGAAATTCTAAAATTTCGATTTTAACCGTTTCCCGTTTCGTTTCCGTTTCGTTTCCGTTTCGTTTCCACTTGTGATCCGAAACGAAACGGAAACGAAACGACATCTCGCGTTTCAAAAATTTGAGAAACGGAAACGTAACGGAAACGCGTTTCGTTTCCGTTTCTAATCCGAAACGGTGCGAGCACTAGTGTACATAGATGGGATTTTGTCGTTTTTATATTGCTTATTTTATTGATTGAATGAATAACTTGATATTAAATATGGAAATAGCTTAATTATGTACATATGCGTGTATGTAATGGGAGCGACTAATCATAGACTGAATTTTTATAATTTTAGGAAACTTAAATTGTTATTTTTATGAGAGAGAAGAGTGAGAAAGAGAAAACTTGTCGTGTTCAGCAGACAGAGGCGTAGCCAGGATTGTGGTCTGGGGGGGGCTGACGGCAAAAAATTTAGAAATTAACATAAACGAGTCATAATTTTTTGTGTAGGTTATAGCAAATTAATTGCTGTGGTTTATTGCAAAATTTACTAAACACTTACAGCTAATATGCTAAATTATTTGATATTGTAACACTACATATGTCTGTACTAAGTACCTCATGTTAAAATTATTAAACAAGTTTTTGTGCATTAACATCTAACAAGTAAGCGCATAAAATATTATCACTGCAATTCAATACAGATTTAGTCTAAGACAACATCCAGCGGCGTTTAATCGTAACAAACTGTTCGATTACTAAATTCACGTCCACAGTGTAATTGCGATGAATATAAAGAACGCCCAAACTTGTTAATCGATCTTCACCAGTTGTGTTACGCAAATAATTTTTGAGCTGCCTAAGAGTGGAGAAAGACCGTTCTGATGAACATGTAGTGACCGGCAATGTTGCCAGTACTCTTAGCAAGAAATTAACGTTTGGAAAAAACATTGGGTCGCATTGGTCAAGTGTCTCGAGGGCATTCCGTGGTTTTTGACGTACTTCCACAGAATTCCATTTGGCCTTCCATAGTTGAAGTTCTGAGTTAAAGACTTCTTCTCCGTCAGGTACTTGATCCTGGTAAAAGTCATAAAGTTCGTTTCCAAAGTTTGCTTCACCCAAATAGATGGGAATAACCCTTTGTAGTCGACTAATTACATTTTTATGGTCTCGGTATCTTAGCGTCACAGATTCAATTACACTTTCCAAAAATGGTTCAAAGATTGTGGAACGATAAAACGACTCAGCATCTATTAGATTTTCTGACCCTGCCGCACATTTCCGGAAATCCAGTTTGGCTGACCTTGGGAGATCTACAGAGACGCATTGTTTTGCACAAGTTGCGGATACAACCTTGAAAATTTTTGAAAATTCTTGGGCAGCATTCTGTTGCATGTCTGTGAGCAGGAGCAAGATGTTTTCTGCCATTTCGAGGCACGCTAATAAATCCAGGTCAGGGCTTTGAAGCTGCCTGGACAGCGAAATGGTTATTGAAAAGATTTTTTCTATCACGCACATTGGTAAAACAAATCGAATATTTGTAATACAGACTAGAAGCTGATGAGCCTTGTTGGAAGTGTTGGCATCTCCCTCGTTTTCCAGTATTTCAAGGACATCGATTATGCAGTCATAAAGTTCCACGAAACGAAGAACCGAAGAATGTCGCTCAACGAATCGAGTTTCACAGAATGAAAGCAGTGTTGTATGGTTGAAGTTTGTCTGGCTTTCTCCTGAAATTTTTGCTAAAATTGAGGACCATTTTGCAGAAGAACGAACAAATTTAAAGACTTCATTGAGGGATTGAAAAGTGTTTCTGATATCCTTGATTTTGCATGCATCGGTGAGGGCAAGATTAAGGCTATGGCTGCTACAATGTACATATAAGGCATTCGGATTAATACGTTCCTTAACCTTAGCTTGGACTCCTTTAACGTTGCCTTTCATGGCGCTGCATCCGTCATACCCCTGCCCGTGCAAATACTTGGATTCGATCCCAAGCCTTTCCAGCTCGTTCTTCATTTTTATTGCGATTGCCTCACCTGTACCAGATTCAACTGCTGCAAATGTCAAGAAGCTCTCCTTGATTACATGGCGATTTTCCAATTTAGTCACGTATCTTGCACATAGCGCCATCTGTGAGATTCCGGCTACATCCGTTGTCTCATCTGCGATCACGCTGAAACACTTTGATGAATTAATCTCCTTCACGATTACGTCTTGAATTTGACGGCTCGATAAATCTAGCAGTTCGTATTGAATTTCTGGATTTAAGTAACTTGCATTTTTTGGACATGTCGTAACGTGATTTCTAAGGGTGGTGTCATCCCCGCTTTCAATCCGCATACGCAAGAGGGCACGAAAATTTCCGTCGTTTTCTTCAGGCTGGTCCAGCGACAATTTCCGGCTGTCTTGGTGACCCCTCAAGGCCAGGCCTTGTCTGCCACAAACCAATAGCGTCTTAATTATTGGACCCAAAACCAATTTCCCCTTTTATATTTCTTCTTCTGCTGCGTTGTTTAGATTAGCAGTAATAGGAAGCTTCTTCCCATTTTGAATTTGTACGAAGCAGTCAGCATCCAAAAGACTTGTGAGATGATAATCCAGTTTTTCGTGCTTCCTAAAGTTTTCCAGCGCGTTCTTCCATTTTCTGTATGGGTCAGCCACTAACTTGCCAAGGGGTTGTCCGCCAGTCGTGCTCGCGCCTGACTTCTTCGCGAAAAGAAAACAGTATCGACAAAACGCACCGTCCAGGTGGGCAGAGTAGGATAACCCGGAAAATTGTTGCAGCCATGCGAATTGGAATTTCCTATTGCCACCTTCTTCGACAAGGAAATCAAATGCTGAATCTGAAAATTTGAAATTCTGAGTACTATGGTGTCCCTCAAATTTAATTTAGTTCTGTAGCCAACCAGGCGTAACGCTTGCACTTGTCAGATTATTGACTAGCATTTACCTGGAACCCAGACCGAGAGCAAAATATCGAGACACGTGTGATCATTGGGATGACTTCCAACGAAATTTCCAATATCCAACATCCCGATGGTGCGTCCTACAAGAATATAAAGTATCAAAAAATAAATAAAATTGGCCTCGCACAATTTTTCCTAATTATGAAAAACTTATTAAACACAAATGGCACTAATTAAATTTAACTCACGGGATGATCTGGTATCGTCACCAGATGAAATTACTTCACCTTGATCGTCCACCTCAGGTTTATCTGCCATCAGCCCGTCAATAACTTGAGCTGGATTTTCCTCTTTTAACGTGGAATTACCTTTTGGTTTTTTTGTCACAAAATCTGGCAACGATGTTTGCCTTTTCTTCATTTTTATACTGGAGCATTTAATCCTAACGACAGATAGATTATAGGTCAAATTCTCATAAATAATATTTTAAACTTATATTTTATTTTAATATTTTAAATTTTATTTGCGGAAATTAATATTTTAAACGATAACTTTGACAAAGGCAAAAAACTTATATTTTCCACCGTAGTAGGTGACAAAAACTTGATCCAAGCGGTACGAAACTCCCGCAACTAAAGGAGATTGAGACGAAAAGATGCAATTGAGACTATTGAGTTTTTATTGAAAATATTTTGTATTGAAAATATTAATATGTAGTAAATATTCTTATATTATTGAGATTTGTAAATTTATTTAGTTTTTCATATTTGACGAGCCATACAGGGGGGGCTTCAGCCCCCCTAGCCCCCCCTTTGGCTACGCCCATGTCAGCAGAAGACTGGAATCGGAATCTTCGTGGTTGTCTCGCCGTCCTCTTGAACTTGGATCCAAAAGGGGGCGTGAAACGGCCACGTCTTATTTTATATATTTTTATTTAATTATATTAAGCGGGAACGGGGTGAACTCAGACCGTGAGCATTAGTGAGTGCACATTCACTAATGATTATGGCTGCAGTTTTAAACCAAAGTTGCAAAGAATGTAATGAACTACATAGTGCGTTTTGATTATTTGGCTCAATCGGTTAATATTTAGACCATATTTTGGCTATTTGAAAGTTGCTTTTTCCATTTTTTGACAAAATGTCACAAGACACTTCCAAATGTCAGTAAGTAATTTTGAAGATAATTAAATTATACGTTTTCTAAAAAAACGTTGGATAAAATCGGACGAAAATCGGAGGAGTTTTCCCTATGCAGTTCATTTTATTTACACCCCCACCAATGTTGCTAAAGACTGACTCCTAGTAGTTGTCCCACAAAAATAGTCAAATAAAAAATATTTAACAAAAGAAAAGACTTGGACGAGACGCACCGTAAAATTTTAAACAAGGTGCACCCAATATCTCGCTCGTGCCCACCCCATTACATATAACTTGTTTTCAGAGCATCATCATAAATTTAATCAGAAAAGTATTAAAATTGTATTGCATGAAATGTTTACCCGAAAACTTGATATAATTAACAATATTACATACCTATAATTTATCAATACTTGGAAAATAATTTTAACAAACAATATAACTTGTGTAATCTAGTTAGTAATTGTTACAAACTTATGATTAAAAACGTTAATAATAATTAGCAAATAATATTTAAATATTTTATATTGTACGCATAACGAATGATCGGCTCTGATTTCTTGGCTTTCTTTCAAATGGGTTAAATGATTAGTCGTTTCTAAGATACATACAAACAAACTTCATAATGTATAAATGTAAATATGTAGCAGAACCTACTTTAAATGTAAAAGTAAATAATTATTTATGAATATATAAACTTTTCGCTCATGCACAATGCACTACAGAGGGCGATCACACATTCAGTGTAAAGCTTAAATTACCTCACAATTCGTTGAAACGACGCCTGTGAATTGTTTTGGTGGTCTCAATGTGTTGCCCGTCCATCTTGGCAACGAGTCTCAGGCTCAGTTTCCAATTTTTGAACTCCTTTTGGCACATTTCAGGGACGAGAAGTTACCACTCCTTCCTCACAACTTTCCGGAGACCAGGAAAATATTATGTCCTCCTATTTCAAGGCCTCGTTTCAGGTATCCGAATCTGAAAAAATTCCATCGGACTTGTGTCAGGGGACTCTATGGGCATCTCTGAGTTGGTGATCGAGGTCATCCCGGTCCTTCTCCTCAAATCTTGGGCGCAATGGTGAGTTAATCTGGCCATGTGTGAGGATGCGGCGTCATGGTGGATGAAAACTTTGTGCACCTCCCTGGGCTACTTCTTTGGAATTTTGACATCCAAGAACTTTCATAAAATGTTGCCCACATAATACTTCGAGACAATCTTCGCATTGGACCGCACAGTTAGCAACTGTAACACTCCAGGGCCCGACATTGCAATAACTACCATCATTTGATCCGACAACTTTTCCTTTTTTTACACCCCGAGATGGAAACTGGGTTTCTTTCCTTCGTGTAAAAGATTCTTCGGATCTGGTTGCAGTCCTGAACGAAGAAGAGTGCCACGTCCGATTTCACCTTAAATTCGGATTTTCTACCTGCAAGATGACCCTCATTTAGTTTCCGGCAGTCGGTTTTTCTGTTTGCTTTGTGAAAGGGTTTCAGAGCATGTTCCATGGCCTTTTTCTGAACGGGTTTTCCCAAATCTTGGTATATTATTTGGTGGACAAGGGTCTGGGATATCTAGCAGTGATTTGCAATCTCTCTTTGACTCGAAGGATTTTCTTTATCAGTTAGCCGATCAAATAGCCGAAATCTTTATTTTTGGGGGGTAGCTATTTCGTGGTATTTCTTGACCTGATGCAACTGTTTGTCGCCGTTTCCCCTTGGAATTGATGATGTTGTATATTGTCGACACTGCGGGATAAGTTCGGGATTTCCTTCGGTGTCAGATATTTGTAGCCTTATGTTGCCCCAAGTATTTAAATGTCCCTCTGAGATGCTCCCTCCCATCCCTTTGTCTTTGGTCTCTGTCAGTTTTGAGCAGAAGAGAAGAAAGAGAGAGAACGTTTTTATATAAGTTAAATGTTCCACTTTAAATAATTAAAATAAAGTTAAAGATATAATCCTCTCGATTACATTTAATTAACTAATGTGTGGTGAATATTAATAAATCGTCTAGTTAATTCATTTAACATTAAGGTTTGATTCGTCCTATTAATTTCATACCAAGTTAAGGTTTTCACTGCCAGTAACACATTTAAGTTAGAGACCTCTTCTCGGGTAGAGATAAGGATTTCTACATTTTTGGTGACCTCTACGTGATCATTGGAGTGATCACCATCCCAGGAACCGGGGGAAAAGATAAAGCTGAGAAAGTGGTTTGCTGAAGCCCAGGTTATCTTCCCAAAGTTCAGCACTCCCAGGTTATATCGGTCCAGTTTTAAAGAGTATCAGAAAATACTAATTGTTTGTCGTTTGCTGGGTCTGTTGATTACCTGGAAATGAATAGCGAACAGAGGACTCCAGTGGGTGGGCGCCGTAGTGACCGGACCAGACGAGAACCCCAGCGCTACACTCCAGCTTGGGGCAAAGATGGAAAGAAGGCGACGACTTCACAGGAAGAAGAAGTGTCCCATTTACATTTTTCTTAAAACAATGTGAACTGCAAAATGAAAATTGAAAATGCAAAACAAACAAGTACAATTGTATTTATTTGTAAATGACCCCGACGACCAGGATCAAGACATTCAGCCGTCGACAAGTCCAACTAAAGAAGGACCATCGTTTCTTTCAAGAATGTGGCCGTTTGGAAGCAAGAAGTCTCCAGTACCGTCTACATTATCAAGTTTCGCTCGGCGAAGGGCTCAAGCTAAGGCCGAGTTGCAAAAGAAGATTGCCATCCTCGACAAGGAGATTATTGATCTGCAAGAATCAATGGAGATTGCGCAATGTGAGATCGAGTCATTTGAAGAAGATGTGAAGAGGAAGACGGACATTTGTGAGCCGACTCATCCCCTCCACAACCCTGAAGAACTTGTAAAGTTACACCAAGAGATTGCAAAATGTAGCAATGAATTGGCTGATAAGAAAAGTAAAGCGAAGATAGCCAAGATTCGAGCATCAAAGCGGATTGAAGCTATTGCATTGTAGAAGAAGAATTTAGAATCTGAGGGAGAAGTGAATCTAGCTGAGCTTGATGAAAAAGAAGAGCAACATCTGGGATCAGACGAAGAATTGAGTGATCCTGAACAAGAAGAAGTACGAAAATTGAGAAAAGAGTTTCATGTCTGGCGAAGTGGGTGTGGTGTGAGTGCGCCGACCAATAATTCTCCTCCGTCTGCCATGGACTCCATTGTGCAATCTCTCCAAACTCAGAATCAAGCATTAATGAAAGCATTAGGCAATAGTCAGTCGGCCCCGTCATTAACGGATAAGTTCCTCGTTCGTCAGTAAATTGGACGGGACTTGCCGCTCTTCAGTGGAAGACCTGAAGAGTGGCCTTCATTCATCACAACGTTCAAGAGAACGACCGTTTGATGTGGATTTACGGATGCAGAAAATGTGGAACAGATCCGGAAGTTCCTGAGGGGAGATGCAGCCAAGAGTGTTGAGTGTCTCCTCGTGTCGCCACAATCCCTTTTAGTGGACAAGATAAGAAGCATCCCTGTCCATTCTGTAAGAAGACCAACCACTTGGGCAGAGACTGCTACCGTGCAGAGAGGATGACTTGGGACGAGAAAAGTAAAGTGCTAAGTGAGGGTCGTCTGTGCTTTAAGTGCTTTACTCCCGGACATCGTAAGGACTCGTGTAAAGTTAAAATTAAGTGTGCGATTTGTAATGGACCCCATGTCAAGTCAATGTGTACAGAGTTTCCAGTAAATCAAGGAAGAGTTCGAAATGAAGATGTGCAAGAAGATCTGCAAGCTGTTATTACTACAGCAAATAACGCCAACCATACTTGTCGTGGAGATGTGTTGTTGAAGACGATCGTGGTTCGAGCAATTGGTCCGAAGGGGACCAGTTTAGTGCGGCTTCTGTTCGACGAAGGAAGTGAGCTCAGCAACATTGGAAGTGCAACTGTGAACACGATCGGAAGTCGACAAGTTGGTGAGGAATGGTCACGTAGTGTTTTGTTCGGAGGTGATGTCACTCATGCTAAGAAAGTGAAGAAATTTGAAGTGAAGCTGCAAGGTTTAGATGGGAAATTCACTGAGAAGTTAATTTTGAATGAAACTCACGTCATTTGTGACACCCTCCTTCGAATCCCAAACGGACCATGGGTGCACGAATTCAAAAAGAAGAAGATTTGGATCAGTGATTTGGAGCAGCGTTCTCTTCAATCAACTGATATGGAGATTAGGGTTCTACAATGTCGGTGTCAAGGACATCATGTCATGACAAGCCATATTTGTCATGTCATGTCATATTTGTCGAAAAATGTCATATTTGTCAAGTTAGTTAAAATATGACTTTACTGACAAATTTGACATGACAAATATGACATTTCTTGACAAATATGACACTTTACCCCGAAAACCCGCCAACTTATGAAAAATGAATATTTATCCCCCCAGTATTTCATCAACTATACAACTCGTTTCTCACACCAACAGAAATAATAATAACTCGTCACATGGAACCAAGGTCAACAATAGCTCGTCCCCTCTCGCAATCGCCAATAGGTCAATAATAATTTAGATAACAATTTAAATTGAAGGATTTACCAACATAATGTTAATAAGGGGAACCCCCCTAAAATTATTTCATCCGTTAATAAGTAATGATACTCAATTACTTGAGGAAGAAATTATAAATCCCGATCCTAGTTTTTCAAAAAACTAGATAGCAAAGGGTCATGAATCCAGTTGAATGGAATGTTCCGTTCGGATTTATAACTGCATTCACTTAATATTTTGAAGTTCTCTCTGCGAGATAGTATTAACGTAGTTAACGTTAACGAAGGTGTTTTTTATTGGTGCAGGGGGAGGAGGACGGATCGAGCTTGCTGCAACTGATGTTGAGCTGACTGTGATCATTTCAATATCCTCTAGTGAATCAATGTTTTCAATATTCGCTCCTGGGTTCTTTTAACGATATTGCCGCATTTTTAAACTTTTAAGGTCCGTAGCATACCTCTGTCGAGTTGCCTCTGGCGTTAAAGAACAAGTGTGCTAGTTTACCCTTTATCTGGTCCCACGATTAGTAATTGTTTTATAATGACATGGCAATGCAGACAGGTAGCTTTGACCCCAATACATTTCCATTAAATCAAATCTGCTGCTGTTTTCATCTCGCGTCCAGGTCCAGGCAGGTATTTTCTAATATCTTTTGTAAAGAATAAAATTAAAATTGCTGTCACAGGAAGCGACAAGCCACTAATAAGTCGGCCAACCCTTCCTCTGATTTGTTTGGTTGATTAACTAACCTACCTTGCTCTTGTTAATAATTTTGAAATTGTTTTCTCTATTTAAGTTTAAGTAGGATTGTTATTTGATGATGCAATGTGCAAAACACAACTTTAGCGGGGCGATGGAATTGCGAGACAAAATAATAGATGTCGTTGAAAATGTCAAAAATGTCAAAAATGTCAAAAGTGTCATGACATTTATGACAAATATTATTATGTCAATTTGTCAAAAATGTCAGACATTGACACGTCTCGAAAATGTCTGACAAATATGACATTTGACATATATGACGTACAAATATGACATGACAAATATGACATGTAGAACCCTAATCGAGTTACTGATTGGGAGCGACTACTGGGGAAAGTGGGTGACTGGCAAGCCATTACAAGTCTATCAAGATTTAAATGCAGTACCAAGTTTGGATGGACATTGAGTGGTCCGATTTCAAGAGAAAGTAACAACTTGGCCATGACATGTGCTAATCTGGTCGTGAGTCAAGCAAGTGTCACTGATCTGTGGGATCTTGAAACCATCGGAATTCGAGATCCGGCTGAAACCAAGACTAACGAAGAAAGTGATCAGGAAGCTAAAGAGAACTTTCTTAATACCATTACGAGGAACTAGGACGGACGCTATGTAGTGTCATTACCGTGGCTTGGAATTGAGCAAGAAATTCCAAACAACAAGAACACGGCAGAAGAGAGGTTGGTGAATGCAACCAACAAATTAAGTGCAAGTAATTTCAAGTTGTACGATTCAATAATGCGTGACTGGATGAAGGAAGGCTTTATTGAGGAAGTTGCGGATATAAATAAGAAGAATTTGTGCTACTATCTACCTCATCGCCCAGTGTTCAAACCGCAGAGTTTGACCACCCCTGTTAAATCTGAAATGAGTATAGTTATATGAAAAAGTCTTTGTTGTATGTATGTATGTGTCATTTGACCCCGGTGGTCGTTGGAGCGGCCGACCGGGTGGTGTGAATATTTTTAGTGGGACGTATGTGGCGTCTCTCTTTGTTCTTGAGTCGTAGTTAATCACTGAGGTAGAAATACGATTCACTTGAGTTTTAGTAGCCGTTGAAGTAAGTACTTGGAAGAATTGTTAGTTCTTTTTAATGGTTGAAAGTACTTATTCGGCATTATTGTTGTTGTAATTATTCACCAATCATCTCTTGTTGTTGATAGAGCTCTGGATTGGGTGAAATTAAAGTGTATTTGTTAATTTGGGAATAAAATCCAGTTTAAGTAGGAAAATACACGTTTAGACAACTTTCACTCACTCACTTGTTTCAAACCCAGAGCAAGGCACAATTAAATATAACGTAAAGACACTATACTCGGGTAGAGAATAGCTTGGTTTTTACAACCCCAGTCCGTCCAGTCCTTAACGCGTCATGCAAGACTGGAAGAGCACCATCATTGAATAAAAGTCTGGAGAAAGGACCGAATCTTATGGAATTAATTCCCTCCATTTTGCTTCGGTTATGAGAAAAGAAGATTGGTGCGGTATCCGACATACGGAAAGCGTTCCAAATGATCGAGGTGAAAGAAGATGATCGCGACTTCCTGCGTTTCCTATGGTGGGAGGACGCGACCCAAGAAAAGCTAATAGAATTCAGGCACAAGAGGGTTGTTTTCGGAGTTAATTGCAGCCCCTTCATACTTGCTGCTCTGCTGGAAAAACACCTGAAGTCGGTGAAAGCAGAGTTCCAGCCATTAGCAAATAAACTGTTGGGATCCCTTTATGTTGACAACTGTGTGACATCATTGGACACTTTTAAAGAATATGAGACGTTCAAGGCTTTATCCACCGAGATTCTCAGTGACGCCAAGATGAATTTGCGTCAATGGGAACACACTGCTGTGGGGACATCCGGAATCGAGTTCAACCGTTACTGCGGATTGGATGGCGGCAGTAGTTGTGTTCCACAGGATTCAAGTATCAAGATTACAACAATGGTTTTGGGTCTCGTGTGGGATAAAGATAAGGATACTCTCAGTTGTAAAATCAAGATTGCAGATTTGCAAGAGAAGTTGACCAAGAGGGTAATCTTATCGAGAATTCAAAAGATTTTCGACCCGATTGGCTTTAGGTGTCCAGCCACCCTTCAGCCGAAGATATTACTGCAAGAGGCTTGGGCACAGAAATTAGAATGGGATAAGGAGTTGCCTCAAGAAATGCAGCAGAAGTTTGTGACATGGTGTGAAGAAATGGAATGCCTCGCCAAGATAAAGATACCAAGATGGGCATCAATTTCAGCTTGTCGACCTCAAGATCTACAATTCCATGTATTTTGCGATGCCAGTCAAGCAGCATATGCAAGTGCGGTGTATGTAAGAATAAGAATAGGAGAACAGGTTCAAGTCCACCTCCTCCAAGCCAAGTCCCGGGTTGCACCACTAAAGAAAATGACGATTCCAACACTGGAATTATTAGGATGCACAATCGCAGCTCGGATGATGAACTCGGTCTCTGACGCTTTATCACTGGACGCCGGTGTTACCACCACTTACTGGACGGACTCCACGACGGCTTTAGCGTGGATCCAAAGAAATGATGATTGGGGAACGTTCGTCGGAAATCGCGTGCGAAGTATCCTAAATTTGACAAATTGTGCAGAGTATTGGAGACACGTTCCTGGTGTCATGAATCCAGCCGATCTCCCCTCCAGAGGATGTGATGCTAGAGAGCTTCTGGAATCCAAATGGTGGGAGGGACCCGCCTGGTTAAAAGAAGACGAAGACAAATGGCCAACCAGAGTAGTTGACCTCAATGAAGCGGATGTTGCCACAGAGAAGAAAATAACATCCACCCAGATGACCAGTACAAGTCAGGTAGCAGAGTCGTTATATGTGGAGCGATTCTCAAGTTTTCACAAGAATGTCCGGGTTATCGGATGGATTAGAAGATTCGTGAAGAATTCAAGGTCATCGTGACGTGAAAGATTTAATGGCCCACTTACCATTGAAGAGATAGAAAATGCTGAAAAGGTAATTGTGAAGTTGAAACAAAACAAGTCGGTCGCGGCATTAACAAAATTTCGTATTGCTAACAAAATTTCGTATTGCTAACAAAATTTCGAATTGTTAACAAAAATCTTGGTTGGAGCTAATAATAGGAATTAATCTATTAAACTCGGCAAATATTTTAAAAAATGGAAGAGCTAGAATAGATGATTTTATTGTTTACAATTGCATTAGTTATTAATAAGTTCCATATTTCGATCGTGAAAAAACTAATACGGAAAAGGCATTATTTAACCAAATTGGCCAATTTGTCAAACTGGCCCGCAAATTCGAGGCTGTAGCCAAATATTAGTCCAAAATAATTTTACGAATTATTTCGAATGATGTTTGACTAAATTCTACCCATGCTTTGGTCAAAAATTAAATTTTTCAAAATTTGCAAAAAATTCGCATATTTTTGCTAATATCTCGAAAACTGCCAAGGCGCCCCCCCCCCCAATATTTTTACGGATTCTTCATGTACACAAAATTACGGAAATGTTAAGGTATCATAGAGCAAAATCGTTGGAAGGCGAAAATTCGCGATCTGATTGTATATGTATGTCTATCTTAACTAATACGGAAAATGCATTATTTAACCAAATTGGCCAATTTGTCAAACTGGCCCGCAAATTCGACGCTGTGGCCAAATATTAGTGCAAAATAATTTTACGAATTATTTCGAATGATGTTTGACTAAATTCTACCCATGCTTTGGTCAAAAATTAAATTTTAAAAATCTGCAAAAAATTCGCATATATTTGCTAATATCTCGAAAATTGCTAAGGTGCCCCACCAATATTATTACGGATTCTTCATGTACACAAAATTACGGAAATTTTAAGGTATCATAGAGCAAAATCGTTGGAAGGCGAAATTTCGCGATCTCATTGTATATGTCTATCTTAATTAAGTTTTCGTACAGGGAAGAAGTTCAATTATGGGATTAGAAACCATTATGGGCGAAGATGGTATCATTCGAATGGTAACCAAGTTATTCCACTGTCAAGAACCAGAAGGATTCCATACACCAATGTTGTTACCAAAAATCCATCCAGCTGTGGAAATGTTGATTCGAGAATCACATTTAGAGAATTCTCATGCTGGTGCTCAATTCCTCATGGGGAACTTCAGAGAAAAATATTGGATTCTCCAAGGAAGACAAACAATAAAGAAAGTGATTTCGTCCTGCGTTAGATGCAGACGATTTAACGCAAAGAGACCAATTGTGCCATGTGGTCAACTTCCCGACAACAGAGTCAAGATGGGAAAAGTACTTGAAGTCACAGGAGTCGACTACGCCGGCCCCCTCTACCTGAAGGATAAGAGTAAAGTCTGGTTTTGTCTTTTCACGTGCGCGGTGTATCGATGTGTCCACCTGGAAGTCGTCGACTCTTTGTCGACGGAAGCATTCATTTTGACGTTGGATCGCTTTGTCGCAAGAAGAGGGCGTCCATCCGTGATCTACAGCGACAATGGAACCAACTTCGTTGGAGCTGTAAATTTATTCAAGAATATGGATTGGTCTCGAGTTGAAAAGGAAACTGGGACGAAGAGGATGCTCGGAAACGCAAGATTGAATTTTGACCAGTTGGTGTCTTGTCTTTGTTCCGTAGAAGCAACGGTGAACGGACGGCCACTTACATTTGTCACCGAGGATCCCACAGACTTAATTCCCATCACTCCTGCAATGTTCATGCAAGATGTGCAGGATACGAGTTGTCCCAAAGTTGGAATTTTGGAAGCTATGCAGGTTTTAATAGAACAGCTTCGTGGGAGGTTCAGAAAGGAATACCTCAGCCAACTCGTTCAGCGCGGACAAGAGAAGGAACCCAAGACGTTCAAGATAAACGAGTTGGTTTTTATCGGCAGTGATAATAAGAAGCGAGTGGAATGGCCTTTAGGAAGGATTATTGAACTCATCTCAGGAAAGGATGGGAAAGTTCGAGTTACTCGAGTTAGGACTCGTACCGGGATCTTCCTATGACCCCTGCAGAGATTGTATTCATTGGAAGTCAACGATCCCGCCACAGCACTGCCTGCCATAAGTCAAGACGACAAGAAAGACACGCCTGAGTCCAAGGATTTGAAAATGGAAGTTGTCACAAGAACCAAGAGAGGACGAGTAATCAAGAAGCCTCATCGATTTGGAGAGTTGTGCAACGATGAGTGAAGTAATAAGATTATGGATCATTTATAATTGTAATATTTTTATTGTTTAACTATTGAAGTATTCCTGTAGGATTATGTAAGTATGAATTTAGTCAAATTCCGGTAGGAGATGTAAGATATTTGTAGTCTTATGTTGCCCCTAGTATTTAAATGTCCCTCTGAGATGCTCCCTCCCATCCCTTTGTCTTAGGTCTTTGTCAGTTTTGAGCAGAAGAGAAGAAAGAGAGAGAACGTTTTTATATAAGTTAAATGTTCCACTTTAAATAATTAAAATAAAGTTAAAGATATAATCCTCTCGATTACATTTAATTAACTAATGTGTGGTGAATATTAATAAATCGTCTAGTTAATTCATTTAACATTGAGGTTTGATTCGTCCTATTAATTTCACACCAAGTTAAGGTTTTCACTGTCAGTAACACATTTCAGTTAGAGACCTCTTCTCGGGTAGAGATATGGATTTCTACATTCGGTCCATTTGCTTCGGAAAGCGCTTTCACTGACACTTCCTCATTCGGGCTAATTTTAAAGCCACCCTTTATTAGCACAAATTGGAAACTTCGTGAGTCTCACCGTGTGACCTTCAAACTTATATGTACCAAATTTGGCGCCACTTGGCTGGCGCGTTCTCAAGTTTCCCTTGAAATAAACTTTACACTGAATGTGTGATCGCCTTTAGTAAAATGCGAATAATAATGTTAATACTTTGCTATGAAAACAAATTATACTGGGGTGGGCACGAGCGAGACAGTGGGTGCACCTTGTTTAAAATTGTACGGTGCGTCTCGTCTAAGTCTTTTTTTGTTAAATATTTTTTATCAGATATCCGAAGCAGAAAAAGTCCTTTGGGCTTATGTCAGGTGATTTGACAGGGATTTAGTTATTTAAAATAATTTTATATCCGCAGTATAGCCTGTAGGTCCTTTGAAAAGTGAGAGGACTCCACGACAGATTTCGCGCCAGCCTCCTTAAATTTTTTACAAAAATTCTCCGTGTATGGCATAGGCCATCTTCTCGAATATAGACAAATTTAGTTATTTTATTTAGTCTGTGGTGTAGCAAATTTTGCGTTGGCCATTTTTACCTTGTAGGGAAAATAGTGCTTCGTCTAATGACACTACAAAA
The DNA here is from genome assembly GCF_002217175.1 of Folsomia candida. Classification (NCBI taxonomy): domain Eukaryota; kingdom Metazoa; phylum Arthropoda; class Collembola; order Entomobryomorpha; family Isotomidae; genus Folsomia; species Folsomia candida. Next base: position 359,768 of record NW_019091245.1, read on the forward strand.
TCACTTTTCTGATTTGTCTAAAAATTAGTATAAAAGTTTATGCAGGGATTTCGACGATATTTTGTTTGCATTTCTATCAGCTGATGAACTCGAATTTTCCTCCGTCCAATCTTCCCTAACCCTTTAATTACTCGTCAAGCAGTCTTTGAGACTATTTCACTACACGGGCAATTTACCTTTAAGGTGGTGGATTGTCTTTTGACCTCAGCAGGTAAAGTTTCTTGAGCACAGTCGCAGATAACACTTTTCGGGTGGTCGTCCATATTTGCACGAGCTTGCCGTCTTTCGTCCGTAATTTTCAGTTATTTGTGTATTCCCTCTTTGGAAATTTGAAACCCCTAACTTCGAAAGTATCCAATGATGGCGCTATACGAATACTTAAGTTTTGAAAGTATTTTGATGACCCCATATGCCTCTAGGCTCTGGGGGGCCCATCTTTTAAACTAAATGTGTCAATTTCTGCACACACAACCACAAAGGCCTCGTGCCTTTGTGGCACGGCTTTGTGGCGTTAGCTATAAACGTTAGTCTCTGACGACAATGAAGGTTTACGTTTATCTTTACGCGATCTTCCTTAGATAATTCTCATCTCAAAAATATGTATGTAAGTATGTATGTACATATGTAGCGTATAATTATCCCAGGAAACACGATAAGCACAAAATTCAGGCAATAATACTGATTGCTATGTAGACGTCCTTTATTAAAGATTTTACAGTGAATCTATATCCAGTAAGCTCGATAAAAGGGGTAACGCGTCGTTAATCAAATGCCAGGGTATCTCACGCATGCACTTGTGCTCATATTCATTCTTTTCCCCCAGTGTCAAATCTGATTCGAGGAACCAAACATCATAAAATTTGACCCCAAGGACGTCCGCATTCTCAACCCGGAAGAACCCCCCATCCGCAAAGTCTTTCCCCCACGAATTCATGAAAACAAGGTGATCCCGATAACATTCCACGAGAACAACGGCATGCCCAGTTTTCTCACTACTTTTGGCATACCCAATATCCCCCGATTTCAATACCCCGCGACGATTCTTTGTAAAGAATTGTTTAAAATTGTACCATTGATCTCCCTCAACTTCCTTGTCTTTCTTCATTCCAGTAAGAAAAAATGTTGCTACGAGGGCTCTCCCTTGCGCGATGGCAGTCCGGGCTTCTGCCTCACCAGATAGAGCTCCACTATGTAGCCGGTATTGTGCAGCATATTTTGGGAGCACCACGTCTACGCTTGCCCCATCGGACTTGAACTCATCGATGATCTGCTTTAACAAGGCACGAAAATCGGGGTAATTGCCGCTTCTCCCGCAAATCCTGCCCGCCGCGAGATGGATTACGGCAGCAATCGCGTTAGCATAGCAGGTTCCACCTACTTGACTGTTTGGCAGGTCTGTTGAAGGGGTGGTGTACAGGGACAGTGAGCCACGAAAGGTATGCTTGTCGTTCGGCAATCGCTCCGGTGCATGCTTGCGAGCGGTGGTATGGGCATCCAAGATTACGGTAAGCTCTTCCACGATAATCGACATCCTGTACAAAAGTGACACTGTGTTGCTAATAGGTTTAAAAAAAAGTGATGCAACCGACCTTCTCATGTCCCTTATGAGTCCTTGGACGAGGTCATATTCTCTGGCCCGTTCTAAATTAGTCATTTTTGTTGGGTTGAGCAAGCGTGAATAGTCGGGTATTTTCTCCGAGTACCAGGACTGGCGGGTTCTACATAATAGTTTAAAAAAGTTCTTATAAAGTTCTACCCATGAAAAATACCGTATTTATGTTATTTTTTAAAATCCTTATTATAACACTGCCGTGGTAATAATTAAAATGGTTCAGTAACTCTAAATCTAGAGCTAAATTTATGTCGGGAATACGAGCCAGGGTTGCATATTTCCCGTCCAAAATACTTTATTGACCGTCCAAAATAATTTTGCCCACTTGGAAATGGGAAAAAGTGGGAAAAGTGGGAAAGGGGAAAAATTGGAAAAACTATCGCCACCTAAAACATTCACATAAGAACTAACAAATTTCCCAATTTTTCCCATTTCCCACTGATTTTAGTTGGTGGTAAAAATTGAATTTTTCCCATTTTTTCCCACTGACCTGGGAAAAACGGTTTATATGTACCACTTGCAACCCTGATACGAGCTAACGGGATCGCGATCCCGTCCCGATCGATCGGGACGAATGAATTAACTTTAGTTCTAGTCACACAATACCAAGATGTCATTTTTTAACCGATGCGACAAATATTCAGTGGACAAAAGATTCGGCAAAAAGAATCAAAAATTAAAGATTACTGTTTTGTATTTACATACTTTCAAAAATTAAATTTTTAGATTATTTTAATCTGAAAATTATAAAAATCCCACCAAGATTTCAAAATCTATTTATGGTGGCTTGAAATGAGTAGAGAATATATTTTTAAAAGGTTGGCGGGAGATATACCAAATATGAGCTTTACTCCGAAATATGTATATGTAAATGAATTGTAACGAGGATTTTTGTACTTTTTCTATCACTAGCACAGCTGGTTCCGATTCTTGAATCTAGCAGTACAGATGTACACAAGATGAGAAAAAGGCTTCAAAGACAGAGGCCAACGCCGACCAATTTTTCCGCGGCGGCGGAAGCGGTGCCAATTTTTTTCGTGACTTTTTGGCGCGGCGGCGCGACGCGGAGTCTCAATATTGAATGTATAGGGAATTTTATTTATCGACAGCGGCAACGCCTAAAATTATGTCGGCGTCTGGCGGCGCGGCGGGGTACAATAGACGGCGTTAACCCCTGTTCAAAAAATCCTCAGAAATGGATTATGTGAAACATACGATCCTAGAAATGACACTACCGTAAATCTGGTAGAGTGACCTATGGATATACTCCGTCCTGATGTTGGTTTGATGATAACCCTCTCCTCATTGGTTGATACTTTTTAAATAAGTTCATATGTCCATATTTCGTTACCACCACATTACATCATCCCTCGTTATTAATACACCTTTAATAATTGGAGAGACAATTGCCACCGGTTGGTGTCTAAATATGATTCTACGGGTACTGGTAGCGAAGAGTATGTATGTATGTATCACCATGGTAGCAAATCTCCACCATACCGTTTCCGAATTTCTACCAACTGGGGAGAATATTTAACCAAAGGGTATCAAAATCAACACTATGAAATTGCTACCCCCATGACTCTACCGGATTATTAAGAGTGTATGTATGCAGACAGAATCAAATGCATACATACATATGTATGTACCCCGCCCAGTATACATATAATGGTCAACTCGCAATTTAATACATATTCCTGACACAACTTTTATCCCAGGGAAAAATTATCAGCCCGACGGTCGGGTGTTGATCTGGTCTGTGCATATTCATTCTTTGTATATTCAGCTCTGTTCAGAGTTCGACAAAAAGCAAACAAGCATGGAAAAATAAATGAATTTTTGCTTTATTGCTTTAAACTGCTTTTCTGCTTTATTGCTTTATTGCTGTTAACCCCTGAAGCTCCACCTATGGGCAAAAAGCAACACAAAAAAGGGCATAAGATACAAACAAAAAATTGTCACACCTGAAAATATTGTCCAATTAAATAGTCATGGATTCAATTAATTACAATTACAATGGTGCATGACGGCAAAAAATTAAGTTGTCTGCGCCGGAGACACCTTCGTGTTAGGGCCAACTACCAAAGTAATTCATTTTAGAATAAAAATTGCTTGCAAACCTGCTAACTAGTTTAATAAAATAGTAATTTATAAATTTTATTTCTAAATTATATCAACCTAATGTAATGAATCCAACGGCTTATAATATTTTTATCACTTTTTCAACGTCGATAGAATAAATCTGTGACCAAGAATAACCTCTTAGTTTTAAATCAACGTAAAGATTGACGACTTGGCGAGTGAAAACTTTCGTTAATTCACCCAAATTTGTGTTTCACATTGCCCCAAAACAGTTTACAGCAAAAAAGCAGAAATTTTAACTAAGCAAAAAAGCTGCTTTAAAGCAATAAAAAGCACTTTTTGCTTTAAAGCAAAAATCTGCTTTGGTCGAACTCTGGCTCTGTTGGTCTGGGATTGTTAAGATTTACTGCTGGGAGCTCACTCACCTCGGTATGTTCATACATACATACATAATAAGTATTTTTGAGTGGGTCTGATGTTTAACTATCAAAACCCTTAACATGCATAATTGTGCATTTGTGCATGGACATAAACTGTTCTCATTGTTATGAGTTATTTACATATGTACATATACATAATCACTTGGTGCAAATTTACATAAGAACGTAGACATTCATATTATTATGATTAATTCTCTGGTGTGGAATGAACATCAAAACCACTCGGTGGCGATTTGCGTCAATGCTGAATAAATGTGATAACTTATGTATTTATCTGCTCATCGCTTGCATATATGTACATATGTACGTGTAAGTAAATAACCAGTAATAAGTCATTAAACGTTACTGAATAATATCCAGGTAGTAGATAACGGCTTTATGTCGTGCTACATTGGATCATTCGAAGTATTTTTTTCCAATATTCATCTCATCACGATTTCCCCGAGGTTGGCAAGATCTCTCAGACACCAGAGAAAATCAAACATCACGATATTATCTTGATATTTGATCCTCGGCCACAACTTTTGAACTTGATCTTGCACTGAAGGATATTTTAATTAACATTAAAATTATGTAAGAATTCGGAGAGTCGTGTCCTAAAATGATTAAATTACAGGTGTTTATATTTTTAGAATATTTGCAACATTAGTCACAAACTCTTCTCAGAAGTGGCACTTTCGGTAAAATTATCCTTAAAATGAAGTCTGAAGCCGACCAAGGCGACGCTGAGCACATTTGAGATTTCTCCCAGTATGAATGATAATCACCATAGAAATTAAAATTCGCAATGTAAATATTTACATAGTCTGAAAAAGTCAGTGTAGCACGTGGAGCCGCTCCCGGTAAATAAGCGTCCTCCTAAACTACTTACGCTTTTAATGCAATTAATTGTTAAATATTTAGATAAATTGGTACTGAAGTTCCACAATGAGCAATCATTTCGTGCACATCGAGAGACAATTTCATAATTTTGTACTTTTTTTGGTCGTCGACATCGACACCATAGTTTACATACATATGTATGTACATATTTTAGGGCTGGGTAAATTCAACATTTTGACATGTTTCCGTGATATTGGGATAAAGCGTGTGATTGTATGGAAAGGAAGTCATTTATTTAATCCTGAATTATTCATACGTATCCTATCAAATTAAAATTATACTATTTTGTTTGAACTGATCCTTCACGACATGTTTTAAATTTCACGCGTTACGTACTTTACTATTACATACATAATTATGTACATTTATTTATTATGTAAGGGTGGTGGCTATAAAATAATGGAGTAAATAAATATGTAAGCATTTCTTGGAAATGTACGTATATATGTATTAAGATTTGGTTTGTAATAAAATAAATTTTATTCCACATGTCGCACGAGACGACATGTAAATACATACATACATACGCACGTCACACCAGTGTATCAACTTTAGTTACCAATTTTTTATAAGAATAGTCCTTGCATATTATTTGAATGGTATTCTGGTTGATTTTGTTGGCATTATCCCTAAACCTTTTTGCCATAACTGGTTTACCACCTTACTTAACTAAACATTCCAATCATGTTATTGCTAAATAAATAAACGATGAGTTACAGTAGTAATTTTTAGTTTTTAATCAGCCTACAAAGACTTTGCAGTCAACAGTTGTGAATTCAATCACCACTTATTAACATTTTAATAAATATTGCTAAAGTTGTGCTTATTATTTATATTAATAAAAATACAAGGACTTGAATAAGGAAACTAAAAGAGAAATTACAGCTTATAAATAACTCCATAAGGTAAACCTAATACATTGTAGAGTTCTTGTAAATATGTAGTCCAAGTATTTTGTCCTTAACCTAACTTCATTAACACCGCAGCAATTAAAATAAGGAGAAAAACCGGCCGCGTGGAGGGATCAACTTGATCACCATGCGACGTGGTCATTTCATCGTCACCAACTTCCAAACGGGGCCGATCCGTCTCCGTCGTGGTCATCTTTGTCATCACAGGATCAACGCTCTCTTGGGAAGAATCCGTCTTCAAAGGTGACCCCGTCGTCGTCGTCACATTGATCACCATCATCGTGGTCGCGTAGGTAGAGGACAATGTCGTCGCGACATTCTTCACCGTCGTCACCCGTCTTGATCTCACTTCCGGGCAGGAATATCCACAAAAAGAGAGCGATCGGGCGTTCACGGGAAGACCAAAGCGCGCCTCGGGAAAACCCCACCACCACAAATCGGACAAGTACGGATATCCCGGTCGCAATTGGACGGCATTCTTCCCACACGTGGTGTCATCATGTAATTCGACACAGGTGGAGGTCGCAGTCCCCGAAAGTTGGATGGATTTCGACAGTGGTGTCAAAGCAATGCAGTCCATCTCGGTAAGTTTGTTGATGGTTAAATTACCTAAATAAGTATTTTAATTGTAAATATGTTAATTTAGCAAATATTGAAGAATAAATGGCACTATTTATGGCACGTTTTTTGTAAAACTTTTGTAACTTGTTTCACTTCGTAAATAAATATTTTGTAAATCTAGTAAATCTAATATATTTTGTAAGGTTTTTCTAGAAAAGTTTAAATCTGGCAAAGATTGCATTATGTTTGGACACAAATTTTGTGTAAATTTTGAAAGTGTTTCGTTTTCGACGGAAATGTTTTGAAACGTCAATTTATGAAAATGTTGATTTAGGAAGTATTGAATAACATCTATTTACATTTTATTTTTGCAAATTCTGTACTTATTCCTCACCATAATAGTTTTCCTTGTCGAATACGGTGACCTTTACGGGGACCTTGTGCCCCATCCCGGCCCAATTCTTGGCATTGCATATCTTCAAACATGGCCCGATCGAGGAAATCTTGATGGTTTCGTTGGTCACTAAAACGTCGCCGTCCTCCAACCAGCGATGTCCCGCCATGTCACGAATCCTCGAGAAAAACTTGTTGGTCTGAAAACGGATAAATTTTCCGACACAGTTTTGTTTAGCGTAAACATTGAGGCAGTTCCCGTTGGACTCAATCTCGTAAATGTGTTCGTGACCGGCGGGGGGTTTGGGAAGGACGGGGGTGCAGTGATCCAGGGAGAAGATGAGGGCTAAATGTGGATTTAAAATAAAGATATAATTTAATTTATGCCACCAATTAAATCAAAATTTGTAATTAAATCGAAATATTTCAAGTTTAATGTGATAAGAAAATCAAATATTATTGTCTGCTTATGCAAAAATATGTCCAAAAAATTCTACTGCTACGCAAAAAAAATTATTGTTTTGAAACTTACGATCGGACTCCTTGTCAACACGAATTCCAAAAGTCCCCGAATTTCCGAGACATGGCCGAGTCCAGAAAAGTAAAAGAACCGTTGTGAATGCAAATTTCCTCGGAGAAGTAAATTTAGTGCACATATTGCAGATTTTTTTTTAAATTTGCAAGTTGGAAATTTGCAAGTGTGACGTGCGTGCGAAGTGAAGAATAACAAAACAACACGGGCTGTTGCGCGTTATCTGAGCGATTTGATTTGCCGGGGTACTCTGACACGATGCTGAGATTGTGTGTAGTGTGTAGTTGCAATGATGAATATGAAAAAGTTAATAAGCTCATCATAAAATTTCATGAAAATTGAAACAAATAGAAACAAATTGAGTACATAATTGGCAGACATAAAAAACTGTGTCCCGTTCTACTCAATTATTCGCCATGTATGTATGTACACATACATATTTACTTAAGTAAGAATTAACTGTCCCCCGTAATGAAATTGCCCTTCGTTTTTCTTCCTTCTAAAAAATTTTTGCAGTTTTGCTGTTTATTACGTTCTTTTACATTACACAAAATTTAACATATTTACCTTTTTCATTAAAAAATGGGGGAAGTTGAAAAACAGTTTTTCCAAATGGATAATTGCGAATTTTAATGTTTGGGATAGAAGTAAAATTAATGATACCAGTTGCCTAAATACAATTATTATTGCGTGTAACCTAATTTACATAAATCTTACGATGCCCATTTCAGCGATACGGGGTTTCATTATTGAGTAAACTCTATGTGTCTCTCGAATGCGTAAAAATATGTAAATGAGGTGACTAGCCGAAAAAATTCTAGAGATGTATGTATGTATGGCAGGGGCTGCGGAACCGTGGGGACATCGGGTACAATGTCCCCACAGAAATTTATTGCCTTTATAACACGACTATATGCATTTAATAGAAATTGTAACGTAAAATTAAAAATGTCATCAACTGTTTAATATTATATAATGCATACATATGTATGTATGTGCAATGGTTTACATACATACATATGTAAATGGTTGCCATGGGTGAGCCGGGCACCCGACTTTGTCGGGTTCGACCCGGACCCGCCCGAACCCAACGGGTTCGGGTCGGGCGGGTCTTGAAAGATTAAAGTCGGGTCGGGTCGGGTTCGGGTCGGCCGCAAAAGTCGGGTAACGGGTCGGGTCGGGTTTGTTTACTGACAAAGTCGGGTCGGGTTGGGTCGGGTCGAGAATCTGTCGGGTCCGGGTAAAATCCTACATTTTATTTTGTCTCACAATGAACGTTTCGACCTCTCTTTTTCACTTTAAACTTTCTTGCATAAAGTTTCAGTTAAATATTATGTCTCGAATGTTTTGGACGTCCTTAAAGTACTATTCTTACATTAATGTTATGTTAATTAGATTTCGACTTTTTTTCACTTAGTCATAAATATTAAAGTTATCTTAATCTTTCCCACGTAGGAAATATAGGAAGTTAAATTTATAAATGCCAATTACACACATTGTTCTAAATCAGGTAAAAAACAATTGAAATAAATAAAATTTATTATTAAAAAATTTGGAGAATAGATTCCAACTGAGAAACAAGTTGCTAAAAAACTTGCCAAGGGCAAATAAATTAAAGAAAATTGGGTTGGGTCGGGTCGGGTAAAGTCGGGTCGGGTCGGGTATTGTACGAAAGGTGAAAGTCGGGTCCGGGTCGGGTCGGGTCGTAAAATATTGAAGTCGGGTCGGGTCGGGTTCGGGTCCCCAAAAAAAGTCGGGTGATGGGCGGGTCGGGTTTCATTTTGACCCGACAATGTCGGGTCGGGTCGGGTCGGGTTTCGAAAATCGTCGACCCGACTCACCTATGATGGTTGCCCAAAGTTCAAACTAAATTCATATCATCTACATATTTATCTAGTAAGAAAACCCATAAATACACTGTGGGAGATGCGATACAAAATCTAGCCCGGCATTGGCAGAATATTGTGGTCATATTTTATGGTCAGGGTTGGCCAAGATACTACTCCAAGACTCTACTCCAAGATACAAGGTACAGTATCTTGTATCTAAAACGGTTTCCAACCAAAGTATCTTGTACTTGTATCTTACTAACATTTAGTTTGCTAGAAAGTATCCCAGGCACTTTTCATGATACAAGATACTTTTCATAATTTTTTCCTCCTTCAAAGTTTTATTGCCACGCAAAAACTGTTTCGAATTTCAGCGATTCCGTCATAAAAAATGATTATTTAGATTTTGAGCATGCTGAAAGTTCTGAATTTGTTTTTCGTAGGGTAATTTTAATTAAATTTAAAATCAGTTAAGACACAGGAACTACCGAAAAGTTATTCGATCCTAAGCTATGCTTGAAATGTTTATCGAGGGCCGCATGGCATTCATTCCAGGTAATAAATTGGATTATAAAATAAAGATTTATACAACTCCTTTCTAAGTTAATGGCTTACAAATCTTCATCATGCATACTATTTCCAATGAAGGGCAAGGTGCAAAAAGGCAGATTTTTGGCGAAGCTTTCTTACTGTTTAATTTTGAAAGTTATAATCGTATATTTAAGAATAAATCACTATGATAAAGTTGAAAAAGATTGCCCCCAACCACCTTTATAGGCCAAAACCTGAGGATGAGAATCTCGCTCTGTCGGTTTTTGATCGAGTTTTAAAATACAATATTTCTGTATTGATCGCTTTGATTTCAGTCAAGGTCTATGTTTCATTAGATTGATCACATAATTTGCATGAACTTATTACTAAATTCAAATAAAATAGATTTATTTATATCCTAATGTAGGTTTATAATTTTTTTTTTAAGTTTCGAGCGAAAGTCCTCCTTTCGTCATGCAGGAAGTAATCGGCAATACAAATTTCAAGCCCATTGGACCGCAGAATATTCTTGGATCACTACTTTCGTGAGAATAAAATGATTGTTTGCTCAATTTGCAGCAGAGCCAATGATTTGAAACTGTTTCCATCGCATCACGTTTTGGATCCTGGCTTCGTCACCGACGGCTACTGCAATTGGAAGAAGGGCTTGACTTACATGACTTTACTTGGAAGGGAAATGAACGCGTTCTCACCCAATCGAAAACATACCTGTTCACATTCACTCAATGAGGAGAAAATGAATAATGAATGAATGAATACTTCATTCAATGAATGAACGGTGAGTGAATAACTCGCTTCAACTTTGAGTTTGAATGATGAGTGAATGAAGGCTTCATGAATAATCCTTCGTTGAACGGTGAATGAATATTTGTTCATTCCTTCACTTTTTGTCCCATGCTTAATATATGGGGTGAATGAAGACATTTGCTCAATGAACAATGAATATGAAGGAAACGACTTCATGTGAATGAATATTTTCTTCATGAATATAAATAAATGAAGTTTGAATGAATAACTCGAATCAAAATTCACAATGAATGAATGATGAATGAATAATTTTTTTTTGAACAGGTATGATCGAAAAGCAAGCAACCCCAAATTGCCGTCCAAGCTCTTAAGGTTAACTCGAACTGGACAAAGCAAATCTAAGCCCAACTATCGGAACAATTGGCTGAATCACAAATCGTTACCCGCAAGTGCTTGAAGACAATTTTTATTGAATCAGTTAGGAATTGAAGGGATCCCGATGCTGGGCCATTTTTTCAAGATTGACATTTTGTTAAATTGCTTCATCTTCGATCGGAGGAGGTTCCAGAACTGAAATTGTGGCTGAATAAATTTAAGCCCATCACCTGGCACGACATATAAAATTAAATTTTGCAGATTTATGCTCATGCCATCCTACGAAGAATTGTATGCATAACTCAAACCTGTGGAATCTTTAGTCTAATCGTTAGTGAAACAATCGATTCGTCAGTTAAAGAGCAGGTCAGCATTTTTATCCGAATCGTTAATCCGGAACTAATGCCAGAAGAACTTTTTATTGGATTTTATCAAACTACTTCAACGAACGGAGAAGCCTTGTTCCATCTTATCACGGATGCCCTGTGCCGACTGAGGCAGGGTATATGTGTATATATAATCCTCGGGGACTATGCCATGACGAAGATGCAAATATGTATGTCAAGGCGATTAAAGGGTGTGCAAAGTTGAATTTTGAAAAGGGAGCCGAGGGCAATATAAGTATTTACACTGCAATAATCACTGACTTAATCTCGCGCTCCAGGATTCGGTCAAACCAGTCCCACTTTTAAGTGATTGTCTGCAATATATTGATGATGTTGGGTTGGTGTCCTAATGCATTAATTGCCCAAACGGCTCAACATAACTCTCAATCCATAATATTATTTATTTATCACGCTTAGCCATTTGCAACATTATTTGTTGTTGATTTTCTAAAGTGGGCGCTTTGAAGATATTGGCAGAGGTGGTGACTTAAACATTCACTGGCCAAGGGCTTTTCCCGAAATGTTTGAATTTTTGCAAGATGAGAGCAACGATGAGTGTGCGTCAAAATCCAGAGGCCTACCGGACCAATTTGAAAAGAGAAAACGCTTTTCACGATTTTACGCTCATGTGATCTTCTTGGGCCTGCAGAACTGCTTGCGGTTACGGTACAACGTCCAACCCTTTCGGTCGACGGATTCCCCGAAGTTGCTTTTTCCGTAATTTTGAGTTTTGTTGAAGCAAAAGCATTCGGGTTCGAAGCCCTTTGGAACGAACTGAATTCAAACATAACTATGTAGAATTTGGCAAATATTCGACTCCCCCGAAAACGCAAAGTGCTTGTCAAGATTTCTGACTCGGCATCAGACGTGAAACAATACCTGATTTACATAAGACTACGACCAAGGAGAAATTTATTTAATTATTTACGGAACTAGCAGTCGAAGCTCGAAACCTTTTTCCTGAAATTATAGGCTTGCTTAAATTACTTTTTGGTTATCCCAGCTTCTTATGCATCCGCCGAAAGATGTTTTTCAACGCTTCGTCGTGTCAAATTGTACTTGCGATTGATAAAAGAAGAGACTCGATTAAATTATTTGTGTATTTTATCGTCATGTCGTCATATCGTCGTATGATATCACAATCATTAACCTCTAACCGCTGTAGCATTTTTACAATCATCCTGGTCAGTAATTTATCTGAAAAAGGTCATTTCCTGTTAAACAGTTTATAAATTGTGTACACTTGTTCAAAATTGTACTCTGTTTGTTTGGCTTCACGACACAAACCTTCAAACTAACGACTTTCATTGGGTTGGACTAGATTGGCACTTCATCATAATCAGGGCCCGTTCTGCCCATGGGCAAGTGGGGCAACCGCCCAGGGCGCCAGAATTCTGGGGGCGCCGAGAGGCGCTAGCTTTGCACTGGATAAAACTCAGAAATTCGAGGCTCTGAAAATAAAAATAAAATATTCGTTGAAAAACCCAAAAGCAGAATACTGTTGACATCCAGTGCATATACATACATAAATCCCAAATTCGGGGGAATTAAAAAAGTTTTAAGAATAAATCGTTTTCCACAAAATGGAAACACCGTTTCGACCCTCACTAATTCCCACTAATCGACACTTTCTAGGGTTATTTTTAAAACACTTCTGGAAAACAGTTTTCCAGAACCCGTTAAAAGTAGCTACTTTCCTTCGAAAGAAAGATTGCATCTGAAAATTAAAGTAAAGGGGCGATTTCAAGAGAGATTTGCGTGACGGATAAACATTTTCTGCTCGTCGATTGAAGTTAACGTCGCAATTTCCTTTTCAACTGATAGTACCAAAGATGGTACACTGACGAACATGTATGAGTATGCACGAACGAATGCAAGGGTCAATATCGATCCACTGCTGAACTACTAAGAACCACATTTTGATCTTATGCCCCTGCATTAATGTATTCATACATAATACGGAAAATACATTATTTTATCAAATTCAACAATTTTGGAATCTGGCCTCCAAATTCGAGGCAGTGACCTATTAGCAGTTAAAAATAATTCCAGTGATATTTGACCAAATTTAGACTAGTGTTTGGTTCAAAACTCTAACTTTCCAAGTATAGCAAAAAAGTCGCACGTTCTGGCATGTATGTATCTCAAAAACTAGTTAACTACATCCACCCATATTACAGATATTGCAGCAGTGCTGCATTTCTTTGGAAATTTGTCTTTTTTTCGGACTTTGTCTTTGTAATCCACTTCATCGGGGTTGGAGCTATGATAAAAATGCCTCCCCGGAAGATTTGAAGGGTCAACGGTCACGCAGGTCTCATCGTCCATGATGACCACATTTCAAGGCATTTTCTTTAACAATTTCTATCAGCATTCTTGAATTCTTCCTGTTTGGGTTGGTTTGTAATTTGGGGCTGGTTTTTTTGTCCTCGTTTTAATGCCAAGTTGATGGACCTTAATTTTGTTCCGATGGCTTTTAGAAATTTTGACCTCACTAGCAGCTGTGCTCGTTGAAGTAGTTAGATGATTTTTGAAAATTTTGTGTATCATATTTTTGACTTTGGGCGTCGCTAGCTTTACAGGTCGACCACTTGGAGTTTTGAATTTGACATCGTTGGATTCCTCGTACGTTTCTATGTAAAAGTAGATATTGGACTTGGATATACCTTCTTGTTTGAAAAATTTCCAAGTAATTTTGGAATCACTGTTTGCTTGATTTTTGTGAAACTGAATTACTCTTTTCGTCAAGTCTTGTCTTTCAACCCGAGTTCTTTTTGCTTTACCTATAACTGAAAACTTGTCGACTTATGTCAAACGACAATTTATAATTTGGTCTACTCAAAAATAATTTTGGCGCCAAAAATATCAATGCGTTCCCGCGAAGCACGCTATTTACGGGGTAGTCCAACAACTTAGTGGACATACTTTAGTTAAGTTCTAACTACTTTTTTAGCTACTTTCTTCTAATCGAGTTACTAACTATTCACTGTTTCCACAAAAAAATCACACTTGCCCCACACAGCGGGGCTAGTGTGATTCTCACGTTTTTTGTCCCTCGTAATTTTTCTCTCAGGGCAGGCAGCTAAATTTTAAGTTATTAGTTATATAAGTTAAGTTACAAGTTAAATTTTATCAGTTATTGTTATTTTTATACACCCTGTAAGGTATAGTTTCAAAATTTATATGTAGTACATGCATCTTGTTTGCAATTTTTTAATTATAAATGAAACAATTCTCAATAGCTTCAAATTAGATCACACTTAGGAGGGGAGCTTCACAAAGTGCCCCTCTCAGATCTTCTTGAAATTTTTACCCATGATAGTTCCATACCAAAGGAGGAAGACCCTTGAAGGTTTTGTTGCCATGGCCATAATCGACGGAGAAATTAATTCCGAAAGTTTCGAATTTTCGCCACTGCTGGATACTAATACGAGATTTACTGCTATATCATGCAACGTATTGGCATAGCGTAGGGACAGTTTATCCAGACAAAAAATATTTATCCAGTTTTAAACGTTGGTCATAAAATATTTTTTAATAAGGTATTCTCAACTATGACCTTTTTATGGGATGATTTTTTAATTTTCATAACTTCTGTTCCTATTTATGGTTTATTGCTAAAAACGGGGACCTTTTTGAATTCATGGGAAATTTTCTCAAAAACATAGAATTTGAAATGGTCACCACTTTTTGAATTCTTGGCCGGTGTTCGAAACCAAACCGGTTTTGGGCTTATAGGGTCTTTGACTCAAATATATAATTTCAGATTTTTAAAGACCACACCCACTATGGTCGAAGACAAATTAATAGACCATAGGGTTTTGCATAACTATTAACATGTAAAGTTTGAAAGTTTGCTGCGCTGTAAATTCTTGACGGAATTTCAAAATTCCGGATGTTTTGGAAACTTTGAACGATTTTACGAAATATGTATTCTCAATTTTTTTTAATTCGGCCCCAACCACCTGGTATTAAGGTCACAAGTTCAAAAACAGGTTGTATTTTTTAACGAAGTTTTAAAATTCTGTGGGAATTCGAATGATTAATAATTGTAAATTGCTTGAAAAAATGAGTGACACTTGCAGGGAATTGTGGTCCACGGTCACTGCACCGCACCCTCTGATTTGGTGCAAATGTGGGTGTGGTCGACTGCAGTAAATATAGAAATGAACCTATTTTTCAAATTATTTATTACATCTGTTGAACGTATTAAAGAAAAACTAGAAATGTATACCACACCTCAACACCCTGACCTTGCCAATGACCATATGGGGTAGGAGGGGTGTGGTTTTCTGCGCTTTTGTGAAATGTTACCCCAAGCATGGCATGCGACATATCATTTTTCTCAGGATGTCAAGGGGATTTCGATGGTATACCTTAAAGTCGGAAACCACCCCTCCCGGGGGTGTGGCTATCTGCGCTTTTGTGAAATGTTACCCCAAGCATGGCATGCGACACATCATTTTTCTCAGGATGTCAAGGGGATTTCGATGGTATACCTTAAAGTCGGAAACCACCCCTCCCGGGGGTGTGGCTATCTGCGCTTTTGTGAAATGTTACCCCAAGCATGGCATGCGACATATCATTTTTCTCAGGATGTCAAGGGGATTTCGATGGTATACCTCAAAGTCGGAAACCACTCCTCCAGGGGGTGTGGCACTCTGCCCTTGTGTGAAATGTTACCTGAAGCCTGTGCATGCGACTTTTTCAAAAGTGCTCCAATTTAAAAAATTCCAAGTGTTTTGGCAACTCTAGGCCAATTAGCGAAATGTATATTTCCAGATTTTTAAAATCCGACCACACCCACAGATGTTTATGTCATAACACGTGTTTTTGGTTGAACCCAAACAATGGCATGCGACATATCATTTTTCCCGTCTTATCGAGTGGATCTCAACCGCCTCATGGAAATTCAGAAACCACTACTCCAGGGGGTATGGTTCATGGTGCCCCTCCAATTTTACTCGAAGTATTAGATGTGACATGCCATTTTTCTCAGTAGACGGCGTCGATGTCAGATATCTAATTCCAATTTAGAAACCACGCCCCAGAGGGTGTGGCCTCATACGCCTTATCGATTTCACTCGTTTTTATTTTTCAATGAGCTGGAATTTTACCAATCATGGACGCTAATTGACATAGAGTTGCCAAAACACTTGGAATTTTTTTTAAATTGGAGCACTTTTGAAAAAGTCGCATGCACAGGCTTCAGGTAACATTTCACAAAAGCGCAGATAGCCACACCCCCGGGAGGGGTGGTTTCCGACTTTGAGGTATACCATCGAAATCCCCTTGACATCCTGAGAAAAATGATATGTCGCATGCCATGCTTGGGGTAACATTTCACAAAAGCGCAGATAGCCACACCCCCGGGAGGGGTGGTTTCCGACTTTAAGGTATACCATCGAAATCCCCTTGACATCCTGAGAAAAATGATGTGTCGCATGCCATGCTTGGGGTAACATTTCACAAAAGCGCAGATAGCCACACCCCCGGGAGGGGTGGTTTCCGACTTTAAGGTATACCATCGAAATCCCCTTGACATCCTGAGAAAAATGATATGTCGCATGCCATGCTTGGGGTAACATTTCACAAAAGCGCAGAAAACCACACCCCTCCTACCCCATATGGTCATTGGCAAGGTCAGGGTGTTGAGGTGTGGTATACATTTCTAGTTTTTCTTTAATACGTTCAACAGATGTAATAAATAATTTGAAAAATAGGTTCATTTCTATATTTACTGCAGTCGACCACACCCACATTTGCACCAAATCAGAGGGTGCGGTGCAGTGACCGTGGACCACAATTCCCTGCAAGTGTCACTCATTTTTTCAAGCAATTTACAATTATTAATCATTCGAATTCCCACAGAATTTTAAAACTTCGTTAAAAAATACAACCTGTTTTTGAACTTGTGACCTTAATACCAGGTGGTTGGGGCCGAATTAAAAAAAATTGAGAATACATATTTCGTAAAATCGTTCAAAGTTTCCAAAACATCCGGAATTTTGAAATTCCGTCAAGAATTTACAGCGCAGCAAACTTTCAAACTTTACATGTTAATAGTTATGCAAAACCCTATGGTCTATTAATTTGTCTTCGACCATAGTGGGTGTGGTCTTTAAAAATCTGAAATTATATATTTGAGTCAAAGACCCTATAAGCCCAAAACCGGTTTGGTTTTGAACACCGGCCAAGAATTCAAAAAGTGGTGACCATTTCAAATTCTATGTTTTTGAGAAAATTTCCCATGAATTCAAAAAGGTCCCCGTTTTTAGCAATAAACCATAAATAGGAACAGAAGTTATGAAAATTAAAAAATCATCCCATAAAAAGGTCATAGTTGAGAATACCTTATTAAAAAATATTTTATGACCAACGTTTAAAACTGGATAAATATTTTTTGTCTGGATAAACTGTCCCTACGCTATGCCAATACGTTGCATGATATAGCAGTAAATCTCGTATTAGTATCCAGCAGTGGCGAAAATTCGAAACTTTCGGAATTAATTTCTCCGTCGATTATGGCCATGGCAACAAAACCTTCAAGGGTCTTCCTCCTTTGGTATGGAACTATCATGGGTAAAAATTTCAAGAAGATCTGAGAGGGGCACTTTGTGAAGCTCCCCTCCTAAGTGTTACACTCTCCATAATCCCGAGATTTTATTGCTAGGCAAAATATGTATTAATAAATTAATATACTCCGACCGTACGTAATTCAAATTAAAAGCCATTTTGTGGAAAAAGGAGGTATGTGCAACAATTTTAATTTTTATCACGTTTGTCATTGGAGGGACCCTTTAGTGAGCACATTCTAGAGTATTGTTGAAGTGTTCATCTTGAACATTGATAACGCCAGAAATATGAAATACGGGAGAAAATTATCGGAATTTCGGCTAGGGGCGCCATTTCGGTTTGCCCATGGTGCACGACCACCTAAAACGGGCGCTGATCATAATGCCAAAATTTGTAGCAGCAATATTAGATTTCACTTAAAAAGGACTTCTGGTCTAATCCAGCTTTAAGAGGGTTGACCTCCAAAAAAGGACTGGAATAATATGTCTTAAAGATTTGGAAAAAGTGATAAATCTGTGGAAACGGCGACATACGCTAAATTATAAGATTGTTTTCTCATTGTGTAAATTCTAAATAGATATGTAGCTATGTTTGGTATGCATTGGGAGAGAATTAGCGAGCGCCGCAGGCGCGACCGGCTTACATTTGGGTGATTATGAAATGTCCCCACACTCAAAATTATCTTCCGCAGCCTATGATGTCATGTAATAAGTCATTAATCTCTGTGATACACAAAATCAACAAAGGAATAAATAACAAATTACTAAGTCCACCAATTCCTTCAAAGTTTCTGGATATCTTGGACTTTTGAGGGCACTCATGTAGGAAAATATTGACCCCGTGTATAAATTATCCATAATAATGTAACGCCCACAAAGCAGCCAAACTAGTAGGATCGGTACACCAAAAGCGCGCTGATTAAATATTTTTAAATTGTCGACATTAACCTGACCGAGTAGGATGGCCGTTGTATTTATCCCAGCTAAACAAATATTTTTCAAAATTTCGGCCAGATTTCTGGAATCATTTCCCATTGGGCAAGTAAGCATATTGTCACACAAAAGGTTAAAAGTCACACCCAAACTGGGCCGCTAAGCGGGAGTAGAAATGCGTTCATGCCCTCCAAAGCGCGGGGGTATTGTGAGATCACGGAAAATTTTATGTAATCCAACTCGACGGAAAATGGTTCCACATAATTGTGCCGGGTTGTCAGCAGATTAATATTTGATGCAAGAGAGTCTCCCATTAGCAATGAGGATATTGGAGTTGGGCCATCTTTTTTCAAAAGAAGAATAGAAAAGTTAAGGTTATCCGAAAGGTGGACAATTTTGCAGTAAGCGGGCGACGTATATTTGTCCGGGACATAATTAACGAGACAATTAATCCTAGTTAGGTCACGATTTTCCCGTACGTGGACACTGTTTTGGTTAGGGGTGGGAATCCGTCGGATCGGATCGGATCGGATAATTTTTAGCTGATCCGGATCGGATATAAGCAACCACCGGATTATCCGACCGGATGTGACGTTCAATTCGATCCGGATCCGGATGATCCGACGGATCCGGATTATCCGACGGATCCTGATAGGTCGTATCTATTCAACATGTTCATAGGGTGGATAATTATTAGAGTCGAAGTTGTATTATCGATTCTGATTATTTTTTACATTTTTAAGATGATAACAATATTAATTGTCAAAAATACTACTTGTTTAAGACCAGTCTAGTAAACACATTAAAGCTCTTATCGTGTCAGGATTCAGCGAATTTCGGTTTTCTGAAATGACAAATTTCGCTCTAGAAAATGCTCCTTCTGATGTATAGTGGTAGCTGGAATAGCTAAAAGATGTTTAGCCATCTGAGATTTAAGGATGCATCTGTTCATCTGCGTTTATTTAAAATAAAACAAAACCTACTATTTAAAAGTAATCAGTGACATTTAATTATCGAAGATAAAAATAACCAGCTACTTTGATGCGGGGCACTGCGGGATGGAGAATGGGGAGCATGACATTGAGAACCAGACAATTACGAGAAAGCTTAGAAAATGCATTTTCCAAAAGTTTGAGGTTGAGTTGAAACAGCTCTTTAAAGAATACAAGAATTATCCGGATCCGACGGATAATCCGCAATGTTCTTCGGATTATCCGGAGCGGATAATTACTCTGATCCGATCCGGGTCGGATCGGATCGGATAAAAAAGACTCTTATCCGATCCGAGTTTATCCGGGATAATCCGGCCGGATCGGATACGTCGGATCGGATTTCCCACCCCTAGTTTTGGTGGAAATTATTATTTATGGAGGACCAAACTGTGTCAATTTCCCGGATTGGGATCGTTTCTATTGCTACACTGCTGGAGTCGGGGCATACCGCGCCGGGCAGGAACATGTGTCGGGGCGCGATAAGATTGAAAATGATAAATTTCGAGCTTCCCGGATTGTCTGAGTCGTACTTGAAATGGACGAGATTCCACTGTTCGTACGTGGGTTGAAAGATATATTTACCGTGGATTGAAATATTGTACCACGCGGTGACGAATGTAGTAGTGTAATTCTCTACCATCATTAGCCATCTTGGACGACGGGGTGTTATACGAGATGTGGAGAAATGCCACGGACCAACGACCCGATCGCGCATCCCGTAAAATGGCTGATTTACTAGCCAGCCCCAACAAATTTGTGGTTGTGAGCAGTGCCGGACCGCCCAGGGCCCGGCCCTGTTGTAAATTAATTTTATTTACACATATGTACTTACAAGGGATGGTTCCCGACTGCTTGTTGAGTCCTGGGTACCCACTATGCTTCGTAGAATCTACCAGGGCCCCAGATGAAGGATCCATTCACATTTCCGTGTAAAACTCACATTTGGCGCCGTGGCGTGGCGCCAAATTCGCCATATTTGCATGTTTTTGTTTTTAAAACCGCCATAACTGTTGAAATTATAAACCGATTTTCATGATTTTTACGCTAAAATAATCACAAAGAGTTAAATTTTTGTATGCTAACAAAAATTAATTTGTCGCATTTTTTTGAGAAATTTCGATTTTTACTCGGACAAGGGTGTTGTCGAAAAAATATTAAAAATATGTCAAAAATTTAAAAAAATAATTTTTTAATTATCTCTTGAAATATCGATTTTTGTGATCATTTAAATCCAAAAGTTTTGAAAATCGCGCTGAAACTTCAAAAGTTATGAAGGTTCTAAATTGGTCGAAAATCTCATCTAAAAGGTTTGGCGCCTCGCCACGGCGCCAAATATGAGTTTTACACGGAAATGTGAATGGATCCTTCATCTGGGGCCCTGGTAGATTCTAAAAAGCATAGAGGGTACCCTGGACTCAACAAGCAGTCGGGAACCATCCCTTGTTAGTAAAACGAAAACACATTTCCTTTATTGATTATTTAATGTTAATATTTCAAGCTAAAGAGTGTTTAAAACAAGTGTTTCTGAATGGCGCCTAAAAGTGCTTATATAAGCACTTTTAAGCTGACCTTCGTAAGCAAGACATTTTCAATCATCATATCCCCAGAAACGTCACACATCCCCAGGAAGAACTATTTGGTTCCCTCTCGGGACATACGGGAATTCCTCGAATAAACTTCCTACGAATAGTAATAGGACATCCAAATGAGGTGCTGGTAATATCCTAGTGAGGATTCCTATAGGACTCCTCAGGGATTCCTTTGCATCTGGAAATATATGAGTGTTTTGGACATCACAAGGACTTCCTGTGGTGTTCCAAAGCACTTCCTTTTTAGCACGACATATTGAAGCACATGATTTTCCCGACCGCCCGATTTAATATAAGTCTCGCATTCTAACAAATCACTCGTCCGATTTGGTGAATCCCAATCAAATTTACAAAAATTAATTTCTGTCTGTGTTATCCTTAAAATCTCTCATTATTTTTGGAGTTTGGCTCCCCTGGCCAGGTAAGTTACTAATATGCGAAAATCAATAGTTGGAAAGCGCAGAATACAGCAACTGGCTAGGCATGAGACATTAAATATAAGTTCTGTTCAAATTGACAATTCCACAAAAACTAGTGAAACTAAAGATATTCCGTATTCCGAAAGTGTTGCATTTCTATCGGAGTTAGATATAATTTGCAATGATCATGACGGGATCGGACAGGACCCTGAGTTCAATTTTAATTATTGGGAAGTTGACAGTTCTGACAGTGAAAGTGAAAGTGGCTGTGATGATGAATATGATGATCTCTCAGAACTCAAAATGTGGGCAACAAATACAAACGTTAGCCAACATCAATTTACCTCGTTGCTTAAAATTTTGAAACTGCATTCATGTTTCAATAATTTTCCTTCGGACTGTAGGTCGCTTGTCCCTGTTTCAAAATTCTCAAACGTAAAGTCTATAGAGGGTGGGGAGTATGTGCACTTAGGTTTAAAAAATGCTGTGTTAGAACTAAATCCTTGTGAGGGTCAAATATTAAAATTGCAAGTCAGTGTCGATGGATTGCCAGTCTATAAAAGTACAAACAGTTCATTTTGGCCGATCCTTGGATACTTTGCAGACATTTCCTGTGCCCCATTTGTCATAGGACTTTTCTTTGGGAAACAAAAGCCACAAAATGTGAATGAGTATTTGAGGGAATTTGTGGATGAATTCATTCAAGTGAAAGCCGAGCTAAGTGCCGTAAATATATCAATGCACATTAATTGTTTCGTTTGTGATGTACCAGCCAAGTCGTTGATAAAGTTTTCGAAGGGTCATGCTGGATACTTTGGGTGACAAATGTGAGGTCGAAGGAAACTACGACCAAAATCGCATGTCTTTCCCCGACATGAAATGCCGACTGAGGAGTGATTCAAATTTTAGAAAGAAAACTAATCCTGAGCATCACCTTGGAACATCGATACTACAGGAACTTCCAGGGTTAGATATGATTAAACATTTCCCCTGTGAGTATATGCACCTGGTAACTCTTGGGGTAGTAAAGAAACTTATTCATATCTGGGTAGATGGAAAACCTGGTCCACATAAATTAGCAAGTAGCAAAATAAAGGACCTCTCAAAGTTAATAGTGTTAAAATCTAGTGAAGTTGTGTCCGAGTTCTCAAGAAAACCCCGAGGTTTGAGTGATTTAGCCAGATGGAAGGCTACAGAATTTCGTCAATTTTTGATGTATCTTGGGCCTGTTGTACTAAAAAACATTGTTTCTGATGATGACTACAAGTTATTCATGTGTTTGTTTGTTAGCATTTCACTTTTATCCGGTGAATCGACTCATTTAACATTTAATGATTACGCCAGTCAATTGCTTCTGTTCTTCGTAAGAAATTTCGGGATCCTATACGGTAAACACCAGATTTCCTATAACGTGCATGCTCTAACGCATGTAGCATTAGATTGCAAAAACCTTGGACCCGTGGATAAATATAGCGCCTTTAAATTTGAAAATTATTTATTTCAAATAAAAAAGTTGGTTCGCACGCCCAACAAGCCACTTATTCAAGTACTTCATGGCCTGGAACGTAAACGAGTGTATCGTAAAAATAATTCCCCCATATTTCCATTTTCAAGATCTCATCGTTCAGGGCCACATTTAGTTGGATTTAATGGACAGGAGTACAAATGTGCTAAGATTAATTTGTGTACTATTCGAACAGATAGAGTTGCAGACTCTTATATTCTCACAAAAATATTTTCTTTGTGTCAAGTTAAAAACATATGTTTTAATCCGGCAGATTCTGAGTACGTATTTTTTGTGGTAGAAACATCAGAGAAAGAAAACCTATTTTGCGAAACCTGTGACTCAGTGGTTCTTCGAATTTATAAATTCCAACATTTCAGTGAAAATAGTGATCTCAAAGTTATAAAGTTGTCCGACATTTTATGCAAATGTCAAGTATTCTCCGAGGATAAATATCTCATTTCCTTTCCCTTATTGCACAGTTCAAGTTGATTAAATATGTTCCTGGTTCTCGAGTTCGAGGATAAAGCCGGAAAAACAATAGGAATTGTCCCGGACACATGGCTGGATGAAGAAAGTGGTAAATACTGGTGGCCACCCGTGAAAAATCCTACTACATTTGTTAAATCTAAGAAAGTTCCGCAGCAAAACTGGAGCAAATGTGTGGGAAGAATAATTAAGAAGTATGGTATGTCTACATATTTATATTTAACTCCAATTAAGCGTTTTTACCATACCAGTTAATTTAGGATTTTTCGAAAACCTCAGGTACATATGAAGATGCAGCCAAGAATCTCCGAGGTCACGAGTTACTGTCAGATTTGAGCTCTGAGTCAGAGGATGATCGAGAAATGATTCGAAAGCACCGGTCAAACCCCCAGGCAAAGTTCACAAGCACCGAAAAAAATATTGGATCGACATCAAAGCTGTCAGAATTTCCGACGTTGATATGCGTGGACCATTCAACTGGTAAAATTTCACTTGTGTTGCAAGATTGTACTTAGTTAAATGTGTGAAAAATGATAATTTCGGAGTTTTACAAATCTTTTTTAACAAAACTTGTCAGGTAATACAGAAGAAATGACATTGGGCGATGGCAACAATCCACAATTTATTATTCCCCGTGATCCTGGATGTGTCGGTGCGAATATAGCTTAGTGATTCTCAGGCCTTATCAAATATGTTAAATATTTTGTCGCTCCATAGCTAACGAGAGCGTTGAAGCTGCTGGTAATTCGAATGATTTGACGAGTCAAGCTAAAAATCGCGCTGAATTACTTCCAATACCATTCGATTTCCACATTGATGAAACGGCCAAGGAACGGAATACAACATTGGGTAACAAACGAAGTGTTCTACTTTAATGTTGAAATAATTATTTATAGTTCACAAATATGTTAATCAACTATCTAGCTATGCTTCAAACTCTGGTGCAAGATAAGAAAAGTGTGAAGTACACTCTTGCCATCGAAAATAATTTGGGAGCGTCAAACGAAACTCATCCACTCCCAACTCCATTATGTTCAATAACCGAGTTTGAAAATTTTGATGCGTCTCCAGAATCCGAGTCCAAATCATTTGTATTATTTTATTAAATTTTATTTCACTCTCATATGGTTAAGACAAAAACTAATTATTCAATTTCTCAAATTATTATAGAAACGATTTCTATATTTGTCTGGTGGATCTTCAGTTGGTGATATGATGGGTAGGATAATGGTGAAGATATTATCAGAAGAATTGGCAATCAAATTTAGTCTTTGCGGGATGAAGGGAAATCACAATTTCTCAACAACAAAAGTTTATGGAACGATGAAAAGTATGTATGCAACGGACAAGCATACATCGCGTCAGGTCTATCGTATCATTAATTATTTTATTTATTTCCAGGCGTCGTTCTATCTCGCACGGACTTGGATGGTGACGAAGAAAAAATTGAGAAAGCAGTCCAAGGATGGTTTAAGCACGCATCTGACCGTCTAAAACTCAAGACAAAAAAAACAGGCACCCAAGATACATAATAATTTAACCAAATTTACTTGACGGAATTTTTTGTTATATATTTATCCGAAAAAGTAGTTGTGAAATAAATAAATGCATAATTTAAAATTTTAAAAGTACCGCCCGAGAGAAATTATTTAGATGTCGTCCTAGGGAGTTCGATGGGAATTCATACTTTGGAATTTTGCAACATACTACGGAATTCTTTCGGAACTTCCCGATTAGTTCCAGATCGAGCGAAATAGGCACTGTCAGGGAAGACCAGACGAGTTCCGTCGAAAAATTCTGTCCTTTTAGGGAACTCCTTGGGATATAGAAATGTCCCAAAAATACAGTTCACGGGACTTCCCTGGAATGTGTGATGTTTCTGGGGATGTAGCTCCGCGTCCTTTAAGGAGGGTCGAAAAGGACACGGCTGCCATGGTAAGTCACCATTGGTGACTCAAACTGCCTTGCTTCCTTGTTGGTAAATGTTTAATTACACTACTATTTTGCTCATCTCACGTTACAATAAATTTCACACAATAACCCAACAAATAATAAACATTTGGGAAAATTAAAAGTGATGGACTTGTAAACCACTAATGTAACACAAATTACCAACGGTGATGCAAAGTTGAAAATAGGAAATAAATGTTATCTGCGATTAATGGTGGTATTTAAAAAATGTCTTCGTATCCAGCTTTTAGTAGCGCCTCAACTAAGTGTGTTTTTTATAATTGTTTTATTTACATGTTTTTAAGTGATCTTAAGCAATTCAGTTTAGTGATCCTCGAAGCTTTGGTTGCCAGTAGCAACCGAGTAGTTTAACGTAATGATAGCCAAGCATTATTAGCTGCCTAACCACTCGCAGATGCCACCAGGAAAACTTTCTCATTTCTCAACCGATCAACTCCGAATTCGTTTCAAATGAAACTTGATTAAATACCACTCAATCAAAACAGCCAAAGACATTACTTCTATGGCAAGAATTTTTCAAACATGGATTTAAAAGTTTAAAATCGGTTTAAAATGCACTTAGTAAAAACTACAATATCATATAAAGTGAAAAAGTGTGAAAACATGTTCACAAGTTGCGAGAGAAGTAAAGGAGTGAAAATTTGTGACCTCCCGCACGGTTTTATCAGGCATTTTATCAGGCATTTTTATCAGGCATTGAAAAAAATCAGGCATTTTTTTCAAACTTTGGCTCTTCATAACTTATTTAAATTAGCGCATTCACCCGAACACCCGAGCACGTATCTAATTATTCTTGACCATAAACATATTAAAATTGGTCCGGTCGAAATATGAGGTAACCCACTGACACCTTCGCATTGTGAGATATCGAATTAAGTGATGGATTGGGTTAGGATGTTTACCTTTAAGAGCCACATGTTTAAATTGTCATTGCTACACACGTCTCGCTTTTAAGATAAAATTCCATGGACATTGCTTCAAAATAGTCCTTCGTACTATTTACACTTATGTAATTCTAGAGGTTGTCCTCTATTTGACGCCAATTTCTTGCAGTTACATGCAACTGAATGAAAACAATTTGTTCGCCTAATTTCTTGCATTAGTTTTTTTCACAGGAAATATTGTTCTCTCAGAGAACAGTACATATTTAAAGTACAATAAGAACTTCTCTCTATGCAACAAATACTTATGCACGTATCCCTGTTTTATTTTTCTCGCTGACCCTCACGGCACAAGTTCTCGGTTAAATAGGGTAGATTGTACAAAGGATCAGTAGTATTTTTAAGCTACCCTTTCCTCAACAGTTACATAATTGTACTCCCAATGTGTGCTAATATAATTTAAAAGCATACATACATAAATTAGAATTTTATAATTTCACCTTGACTTAACTTTTACATATATGTATTTAAAATAAATCCCAAGATTTACACTTCCCGTCTTTATCTAATGATTAGATACAGACTGGTTTTACTGATTATGTAGATTCTACCATTAGTAAAACCAGCTTGCACAATGTAACACCTAATTTGCTGATTCCAGGTAACGAGGTCCCCGCGCCGAAATCCGGCCTGGCTACAATAATGGACCCAGAAGAACACCAAACATTCCTCGTTGCCTTTCTAGACAGCCTTGATTCACACAAGGCGGAGAAATTACATCGCCGTCGTCGCCACTCTCGAGTAACTCGGTCAACCCCATGTTATTGAAAAAGCTCAATAACATGGGGAAGAGCGAGGGTAGCAGCCGTCCACATCTGCTCTCATTAATAAATATTAAATACTAAAAATTTAATTATAAAATAGCTCATATGTTATTAAATCCTAACCAAACGTACACCCTCGGTGCCCCCTACAACACAACATCTTAAATTTCCTCCGGGGATGCGATTATAACTCATTAATTGACTTTAAATTAATAACTCCTGTACGGAATGGACTCCCCTCTAAATAAATAAAGTGGACTCGTCTAACTTCCCCGTATACCTATTATACAGCAAGTGACCTCGTTCAGAGTTAAAGTCTCGGGTGTGGCCCTGCGCCCTTTAGATTATGGTGGAGCTTGAACCCTCTGGTTTAAACGGCTGCCACACCCGCCTGGCTCAGCGCCAGGCAAGTCTAAACTTATTCACTTGACATGTTCCTGATCAGAATTTGTTATGTACATCACTAACCATTTTTCTTCCCATTATCCCCGTTATTTACTGATGTGGAGTTCAACAATTTGGCACTGAGTTTGGCACTTTCGGCGCCATCATCGTGTTACCATCGTTGTTGCTGGGACCTCATTTCATCATCGTCGTCTCATCATCGTCGTCGTCTCATCATCGTCGTCGTCTCATCATCGTCGTCGTCTCGTCATCGTCGTCGTCATTCTCATACCACACAATGTGGTCACCGAGGGAGCCTACTACAACTAAAACTAAAATCTTGATTTGATCTTGTTTTATTTATTAACGTTATATTATCATTCCCTTATTAATGGCTGTTCGGTTTTTTATTTCGAGATGCGCCTCAACTGTTCATCATGTCACGGGTCTTTTAAACCCCAGCAAAACAAAATTAAATGTCAAAGTTGTGGTGAAGTTTCGCACCGGATCTGCCTTCAGATTATAGTTCCCCCCAAGAATTGGACGATCTTCAAAGCGAATTGGGCATGCCCCATTTGTGTCGATAACCCGCAATCGATCGCTACACCTATTCTGCAAACCTTTCCGTTTTATGAAGAGCCCTTACCGGGTGAAGACGACGAATCTGTTAGTCCTGCAAATTATACTAACTATACTAATTTTCCAAGTATTGTCCCGATTCCTAAATTTGTTGAGGGCTTGAAATTTGGGCAGCTTAACTGCAACAGCTTATGGGGTAAGAGGGACGAAATTCGCCACTTTTTGGAAACCGAGAATTTTACGATTTTTTGTATTAATGAAAGTAAACTTGACGATTCGATCCCCACCTCGTATGTAAATGTCCCAGGATATTCTATTGTACGATTTGACAGACAGGGACGAGGCGGTGGTGGTTCGTTAATTTATATCAAGGACGGGTTTAGTTTCTTACCTTTAAATTATGAAGTAACTTTTCCGACAGAAGTAGAGGTGAATTGTATTCAAGTATTTCCCCCCTTCCACAAATCCATTATCGTGGTGTTAATTTACCGTCCTCCAATTGATTCACTAAGATCCAGTTTTGTTCGTTCATTTGAATCTCTTCTCTTTCAAATTGAGCGTGACAACGTAGAGTCGATTATTTTGGGGGATTTCAACATTGATCTTAATGTCAAAGACAAATTTTCCTCCTCATTAGTTAGCCTTGTCAGTTAATTCAGCTATAAGCTGGTGATTTCTGAGCCAACGCCTGTTACTTCGACTACGTCAACATTAATTGACCTTATTTTTACAACTTTCCTAGAAAGGATCAAACAATCTGGTGTTTTCTCTTTGACAACTTCAGCCCATTGTGCCACGTTTTGTGTTAGCTCATACAAAAAAGATAAGGTTCCCTCCAAATTAATAACTTATCGATCCTTTAAAGATGTCAACTGGGTAGATATTGGTTTGTACATAAGTAAAATAAATTGGGATGGAGTTAATGCTAGCAAATCTAGTGATGCTAATTTAGAATCCTTTGAAAATGTTGTGACTTTTGCCTTAGATCAATTTTTTCCGGAAAAGAAAAAACGAATTAAAGGAAAGTCTCCATGCTGGATGACAAACGAAATTCTCTCGCTAATTAGCGAAAGAAATTCGTTAAAATCAGAGTACGAATCAAACCCATCTCCTGATTTATTGAAAAAATATAGAAAGCTCAGAAATTATGTAGCTTGTAGGGTTTCAAAAGAAAGGAAGAATTATTACTTTCAAAACTTTGATAAGATTGATGACTCAGCATCAATTTGGAAAACTTACTATAAACTATCTGGTAGGGATATTAAACGCAGTGCTGATATTTCATTTTTAAAAATTAATGATAGCCTTGAATCTGATAGTTTAAAAAAATCCCAAGCTTTAGCCGAATCGTTTGTAGTCCCGGACTTAACTCCACCGGAAGTAAGAGATAGTTTGCTGCAATCGGTGAAACATCAAGCTATCGATGAGGATGACTCTTTTAATTGTACTGCTTTAGTTGACGAGTTGGCGAAGTTTTCCTCTCGAATGAAATGGAAGTCTTCGCCCTCGGATTTTATACCCACTGCAGCATTAAAAGATCTGCTACCTCATATTTTAATACCCCTATCAATTTTATTTTCTTGTTTTTTTTGTGTCAGGGTCAACCCCAACTAATTTTAAGAAAGCTGTTGTTATCCCGCTCTATAAGGGGAAAGGCTCAATTACAGACGCTGGTAATTATCGTCCTATTCCAATTCTCTCGAACCTGAGCAAACTTTTTGAGTATGTGATTAACTCGCGTTTAATGTTGCATGTTGAAGGAAAGGGCCTGCTGATCGATAACCAACATGGTTTTCGATCTGGTCGATCATGCACAACAGCCCATGCAGTTTTTACGAATGACTTGTACACAGCTCTCGACAAACGTAACACAATAGTTATAGCCTGTTTTATTGACAAATATTTTGCATTGTTTATTAATCGAAGATCTCTTAAGAATTTTTAAACTTAGTGCTAGAATAGTTTTACTTATTTTTAGTTTTTTATCTGATAGGCAATTTATTATACAATTAGGTCAGTATAGGTCGACAACATACTTTGATAACCGTGGAATAGGGCAAGGTACGGTTAACGGTCCGGCCCTATATATTCTGTTTTTTAATAAGGTCGCAGGTGTGCTGAGAGATTGCAAGTTCCTAGCTTTTGCCGATGATTTGGTCATATATTTTGAGGCCACCAACTTAGAGGCCGCATGTGAACGTATGCAAGTAATTTTAACTCGACTCGATGTATGGTGTAATTCGGTTGGTCTTCCCGTTAGTTTTTCGAAGACAAGGTTTATGATTTCTAGGAAATCCGGAGCAAAACCAAGTACGGAAATTGTAAACATTTCAGTTAATAATAATGTTGTGGAAAGAGTGTCTACTTTTAAATATTTGGGTTTGTATTTTGATGAATATTTAACGTACAAACGTCATTTTGACCATGTTTACAAAAAAATCAGTGTAAACGCCGGACTAATTTGTAAAATCAGAAAAAATATTGCCCCTAATGTACTGACGTTAATTAATGCTTATATTAACTGTCTTATAGATTATAGCCTAATTGTATGGGGAGCAACTCGCCAGAATGACTTTGACCGGCTGCAAAGAGTTACACGCAAGATACAATCCGGGACTTAAAACGTGGACATGTTCAATTTTTCGAAATATCTTGGCGGTTTCTCAGACTATGGGTTTGAATTTTTTGTCACTTAGTGCCAAGGTAACGGGTAATCTTGGCACAAATTTTCATACAAATTGGAGCAGCGACAGAGCTACTATCAACTAATATGCTAAAATCAGATGGGAACTAAAACATGGACATTTTTGGAATTTATGCAATTTCTGCTGTTTGCTTCTAATTTTCTCCATGAATTCTCACAGTAATATTTAGTATAACTTCAATTTCTATGAATAAAATCAAAAATTCGGTTTCTCATCAACCCCACGTGTTTATGGATAACGCTGTTTGCCACGGAACCCATGCGGCAATGATTGTTGGTTTACGATCGGCTACATCGGAATACTGCCAATTATTTGGGTAAACCTGACGTAATACGTATTCCTAAATATTTTCGACAGGATTTAAATCTGAGTTTCTCATTGGTAACGGGAGAACATCAATTTTGTCAAATTGAAACCATTTTATTGATCGTCTGCATGCACGGAAAGGGGCATAATCTTGTCGGAGTTGCCATTTTTTTCCTACAATGTTGGTTTCATGAAGTCAATGTTGTCCCAAGATGTTCTGATAGCCATCCAAGTTCAGTGTAATTGGAACGAATACGATTTCGGACATTATTCCTGGACTATGAACGCCCAAATCCTGACGCTCCCCCCACCATTATGTATGTGGGTACATGTGAGGTCTTCTCTGCGAATATCATGGAAATTGTACATATAACTATCGGGCCCATCCAAGGTCGATCGGTTTTCGTCACTAACGACTACGCTTTCCCATTTTGTAGTCCAGGTCATTCGATTCTTCGCCCAACGAAATTTCGCATCATTTTGCTATTGCAACAACACCGGTTTCATCTTCACAATTCGTCTGGTGAAGGTGGGGCAAGCCGAACGGACATTACTAACTGTCCGCCAAGACAATGTAAGTTTAAATTCTGCTTTTATCTGGTTTGAAGTGATAAATGAGTTGCAAAAGCGCAGAAAAATGATGGATCTCTACCTCTTTGCAATTTTTGGCATGCGTCCTGGCTCCTTTAGTCCACCGCAAACAAGTCCCTTGACCTTGAAATTCGTTATGGAGTGTTTACTGATATTCAAATACTTCGCAATGTGCGAAATACTCCACCGTTCCTGGAATAAGGCTTCGATTCTTTCCATCTGCAACAGATCGAGATATTTTCCCTCCGCCATGGCATACCGTCTTAAGGACAAACTGAATTTGCACCAAGCACTACTTAACATCCTTAGTATTTTACTACTTACGAAAATGAAAAATATCCGGGATAAATCTTCTGACTATAAAAATTGGCAACAGATTTTTTAAGAAGTGTCCATGTTTTAGTTCCCACCTGAATTTCATAGTTTTGCGTTTTACAAAGTTGTCACAATATGAGCAAACATAAAACTTGGCGAGAAGACAAATAATCGTCATAGCACTTTATACCAAAAAACATTAAGTAATAGTTTCAACGACAGATGAGAAATTTCGAAAAATGGCACATGTCCACGTTTTAGTTCCCGGAGTGTACTTGCAAATTATTATTATCCAAAAACTAACAAATACAAACATAAAAGGTTCTGGGCAGATTTGTCGTCAAGCGAAGCCAGAAAGGCTCGACAGGAATGCGACAAAGCATTCAAATCCATTGACTTCACTCTGCTCTTGGAGAAACATAATTTACTAACGGTTTCCGAGAGATTTAGCTTTTTCTCAGTTTGGTTTGTTTATAAAGCTAGAAAATATGGGTGCAGAGTGTCAGCATTAGAAGAATTATTTTCCCCTCATGCAAATAATTGTAGCATGGTGACAAGAAATTCTAGCCTCTGTTCAGTCAAGAAGCACAACACATCGATGTATCAAAATTCGTTCAGTTATTCGGCCTCAAAATTATGGAATTCTCTTCCACGCGAGTTTTGTAATATTAATGATAAGAACCTGAGCTTTAGAAAATCTGTAAATCAGTGGTTAATAGAGAAGAGGTCCTAGTATGATTTAAATTAAGGTTTAGTTAAGTTTAGTAATTAGTTAATCAATATGCGTAAATATATGGTTTGATTTTATTGTGATCAGTCGTGTCACCCTAGGGAGACCAGTCTAATTTTGTACTGATAGGTTGAATGACACGTGAAATAAAGGCTAAACAAACAAACAAACAAACCGAAACTGTGAGAGGAATTGGAACCAGAAAGACGAAGAATGCCAGAGAGTATGATCTTCCGGATGTATTTGATCCACCAAAGAACTGTCAAATGGGAACGTTGTACGTCAACTTTGAAGATTTGGGGTTGAAAGATTGGATCATTGCTCCAGGAAAGTTTGGTTCTAATAATTTAACTGGGTTTGCATTAATGCCATTAATATTCATACCAGTAATATTCATTAATACCATTTTCACTTAACCCGATTTTGAACTCGTATCGTATTTATTAATGCAGATGGATTCATTGCCTACTACTGTCACGGAGAGTGCTCTTTCCCCTTAACAGCGAGGTAAAGAATGCTACCGCACTTATACGAATCAATATTTCAGTGCATTTATTTTGTTTCACTAGCATGAATGCAACAAATCATGCAATCGTCTCCACCTTAGTTCACACAAGTACTTAAAAATGATGCATGACAAATGCACTAGCAACAAAATCATATGCTATTCTCAATTCTTTAGATTACCCCATGGAATATCCAAAGCCTTCCGGTTCACCCGTGAAGCTGGGTTCTATTCCCATGCTGGTATGTATGTATATGTACATGTACATATGTGCATACGTACAGTTACCCCAATATATTATGTAGTACAGAGTAAGGACGCTTGCTACATAATCGTATGTAACTTTGTTTCGGATGGTAATTTTCTTATGAAATTTTCCGCACTTTACAGTAAAATCGATTGGGTTTCCAAAAACCATAAACACTTTTATATTAATCTCTTGGGCTTCGGCCGTCTTAATGCAAATAATATAAGCAAAAAAGTACACGCCAAAAAAATAATGACACCCCTAACGTAATTCGTCACTCCTCTTTCGAATTTCTTTCAAAATTATTTCATTTAATTTTTTTCTAATATGTTACATTGTCCAGGAGTTCAGGCCGACTATTAGGGTTCGTCCTGCAGAATTAAATATCCTAGGAAACGACCATTGCATCGAGCAACTGAAGAAAATTATTTCAATTAATGACCAGAAACAAGGCAATTTAAGTGACTGGGGCAAATCTAACTTGCAAGTAACTAGTAACTACAGTAGTTAACTAAGTCTGATACAGATTGAAATTTAGATGTATATAAGACGCCGAAATTGATATGATGAATAATGAGACCTATATCACAATGTAAACCGGTGACGCATAGCGGGGCGGTATTATATTTTGGGGGTCAATGGCCTGAAACTGAATCGGAATTTTGCAATTTATCGGCATTACAAGTGTGTAACGGTACTTCTGATGATGATTTGTTACAAACCTTTTGGCAACGCGCCCCCGAAAAAACTTGTTACTGCAAAACGACAACGTCCCCACACTAACGCGCAGATTATCAAAGTCTAATTTGGAAAAGGTCGAATTAAAGTTTTGCCATGCTAGACCCAAACACGTAACCTAAGTAAATTCAGTACACTCTCAAAAATGTAGCGTACTTCTCGAAAAGTAAAAATGAATGTAACCCTAAACCGAGAATAAGAAGGTATTTTAAGAGTA
Source organism: Folsomia candida (assembly GCF_002217175.1). Classification (NCBI taxonomy): domain Eukaryota; kingdom Metazoa; phylum Arthropoda; class Collembola; order Entomobryomorpha; family Isotomidae; genus Folsomia; species Folsomia candida. The sequence goes on from NW_019091245.1 coordinate 394,564, forward strand.
AGTTCAGTTGCTCTAAATCTAGTAAGCGATCCTTCTAACTCTGAAAAAACCATACTTGGCAATAACTTAAAAATGAGTCCACATCTACCCCCATTAAAGTTAGGAGAACTTCATTGCGAGTAAGCCTACCGCAATTCACCCGCCCTTCTTGATTTGCACTTTGGACTTTATTAGTCTATTCCAGATTTACACATTTCCCTCATTTATTCCGGAATTTACATTCCTATTTTTAAAATTCCAAAATGTGTGATGCGGAGATTCAAAGATTGTTAACTCAACTTAATCTTGGAAAATACTGTCAGTTGTTTAAAGGTAAGATCTATTTTAAATTCCATTCTACATTTTTTAAAGTTAAAACTCTTAGTTTTGCACGTTTTTTTAACAGACAACAATCTAACCGACGATTCTTTACAACACCTTCAAAAAGATGACCTCATCCACGTCGTTCCAGTCCTTGGTGATCGGATTCTGATATGGAATGGAATAAATAAGTTGCAGTCTGGTTCGGTATATGTTTGTTTTGTTTGTGAAAAGAGATTTAAACTTTTAAAATTGTATTCTGATCACTTAAAAAATGATCATAAATTACTGGGAGCCGATTCACATAGGTGTGTTCATTGTGGTGGCTTATATCAAAGAAAGCCATACATCAGCCATTTAAAAAATGCTTTCAAGTTCCATAAGTTGCTATTGAGTGAAAATTTTCTCCCTGAAAATTACGAGGAAAGAAATCCACCAATTGAAAATATGAAAGTAGTTCACGCAGATTTTCTTGACCGAAGTTTCACAAAAGATTGCGACAATGATATTAACAAAGAACTTCGTGAATTAATTTTCAAATTGATTGCAGGAATTTTGCGTTCAGGAAAGGTCCCAATGAGCACAAAAGACGAGATTTTAACTTTAATTAAGGAGTTTACCGTAATGATCTTAGGAGAGGCTGTTTGCAGATCCATTATAATATTAAAAAGTAACGAAACATTAAGTGAAAAGTTATTTAAGCTTGAACAAATTAAAAACTTAGCTCACGTGTTCTCTTCGTTTGATAGTAAACACAAGTTAGACAAGCTTTTAATTGACGGAAATTTGTTTATTCCTGCTCGAGAAATAGTTTTGGACACAGATTTACATTTTCCATTAAAAATTGGGAACCAGCGACAAGTTTACAGACCAATTAAGCTTCAATATGTTTCAATACGTGACTCAATTTTCCAATTATTACAGAAACCAGGCTTTTACGACATACTTGACAAACAACAGTCATATTCAGGGAGAAAATTTTCATCATTTCGAGATGGAAAGTTTTTTCGCGATTCCAACTTTCCATCTCAGGTAATTTTTATAAATATATACTTTGACGAGGCTGAGGTTGCTAATCCTTTGGGGTCCAAAAATGGGAAACATAAGTTGGCAAACTTTTACTATTCAATCCAAGATATGCCTTGTCATTATAATAGTTCAATTGAAAACATAATATTGCTCTGTTCCCTTAAAAGTGAGGATTTAAAGATATTATCTCCAAACTCGGTTATGAATATCATTGTCAAAGAGCTTTTATTTCTTTGGGAAACTGGGATAAATTTCAATCACAATGGCAAAACTATTAATATCAAAGTTGCATTGTCCCAAATATCGGGTGACAATTTAGGATTGCACACCATATTAGGTTTTTCCGAGGGATTTAATGCCAATTATCCATGCAGGCGTTGTAAAATGCATAAGCATGATTGTCAAACCGCTGTGACCGAAAACCCCGGAGTATTGCGATCAATTGAGAATTATAATCAGGATGTTGAATTTAGAAATCTTTCTGCTACTGGTATAAATTTTGAATCCGTGATAAATTCACTTCCATATCACCACGTAACGAAAGTGTTCGTGTTCGATATTATGCACGACCTACTGGAAGGGGTAGTTCCTGATTTACTCAATTTAATGATCAGTTTAGGAATTAAAAACAAGCGTTTCAATTTGGATAAGCTGAATTATCGAATTGAATCCTTTGATTATGGACGGCACTTCCGTAGAAGTAAACCGTCTCAAATTAAAGCCTCAGTGCTAAAGGGTGACACAAAGTCAGGACAAAATGCTTCTCAAAATTTGTGTTTGCTCGTCTCTTTACCGTTAATACTTGGCGATTTAATGCCACACGATGATCCTGTATGGAAACTATTTTTGCTATTACGAGAAATTTGTGACATAATTCTTTCGCACATTATTACGAAGGGTGGCCTTATTTACTTGGACTCTCTTATTTCTGAATTCTGTTGTAATTATCAAGAATTATTCAAACGAAAACTGAAACCTAAACATCATCATCTTCTTCATTATTCAGGTTCAATTGTTCAAATCGGTTCTCTAAGGCAGTACTGGAGCATGACTTACGAAGCTCGACACAAAGTATTCAAAACTACAGCGCATACGGTGTGCAATTTTAAGAATATACCCAAAACATTGGCTTATAGGCATCAGCTTGGGCGATGTTTTTCTTTAATCTCAAAAAATGTATTTTCACCGTGCACATTCGTAGTCCCTAAATACGAATTTATTCAGTTGAATGACTTTGTGCATGCTGAGCTTGTGGCTGATCATTTCCATTTCCAAGAAAATCCTATAATCAAAATATCAAATCTTGTTGAATCCAATAATTCTGAATTTAGAGTAGGAGGTTTTGTAATATTGAAATATTGCACGCTTTTCCCAGAGTTCGGGAAAATTGAAGGAATTTTATTAGAGGACGACGATTGTACTTTCATAGTAACCGAATTTTCTAGCAAGCTTGTGACACATTTGTCAGCCTACCAAATTTGTAAGTCGAATAAAATTCGATTAGTAGATCTGCATGCAATTAAGCATTACCAGCCCTTATACACAATGCATTCGTTTTTTGACAATGATGTCAACGAATATATTAGTGTTCCATTTAAATTAGTTTGAGTAATTCAATTTATTTTTATTACCAAGGTCTGACGTAAATGAATACCGAACTAATCCACTAAATTAACATAAATTTTAAGTACTTTGATATAATATAATAATTTATTTTGTGACAAGCGCGTCGAAGACGACAATCAAAGTTTGTTCACTTCCTCATTGATAAGCAACCGAGAACTTCTTGAACGAGGACTAAGATTACCAACCGACATTCTGCTATCCAAAAGGGCAGAATTATCCTCCCCATCATCTTCTATTACTCATCAGGTACGAATGAAAAATAACCAAATTTTCTAGCTGCTCAGTTTATTAATTTGTATTATTTTATATTTAGCAACTACCTTCAAGTCAAACGATTTTTCTTGAAGTAATCAGAGAGAACGAACCGTTAAGCCAAAATTCCACTGCATCAACTTCAGATTCCATAGAATTGGCCACCACTTCTGGTTCCTCATTCACAAGACCAGTGGAATCCAGCCCGGTTATAAATACTAAATTAAATATTTTAAGTACATTGTTCTCTTCCATATTTTTTGTGTGCTCAATACGATTATCTGGCTTCGTCAATTTCAGAGCGCTCCCATACATGAACATCGATTTTATAATTTCGTAAGTCTTCGACAAGTGTTGCAAGTTTCTGGGTTGCTAAGCTTTTCGTATACAATTTTTTAATGGGGGTAATATTTGCAGGATATTGATGCGGTTTTGCGAAAAAATGATGCAGTGAAGCATATACTATTTCAGAAGATCCCAGCCAAGAAAATGGTGGTTAAGGATGACCGTCAGACCATCGCCGCAGTACTGGTGGATGCTATCATTGAAAATCTTTGAACATGGTACGTTACAGGCAAACAATAAAAGATTTTATTTGATTCAATTAGTCGCCGTTTATAGCCCAAGTAAGCAAGCAATGGACCAAATGGCAAAAGATCTTGTCGGAAAATATCCAGCCCTAGGGGACCCCAGACGCAAGCATCTCGGTTACCAGATGTGGTTCATGGGTAGCAGCGATGGCAACCCGGCGAGCGGATTTTTGGAGGAAAGGCTTACAAATAAGCGAAAAAAAATCTCCGATAAAAAACTTCTGTCTACTTCAGCTACAAAGTGTAACGAATTGGATTTGCCCGTTTTGAATTGGATATCTGATGACGAGGATGGTGAGATTTTTTAACCTTTATAACCTTTAATGACCACTTGACTTCTCGCCCATTTGGTAGCCAAAACACTCTGCAAATTTTGCTGTCATTGTAATACCCTGTTAATATATAGATGATCCAGATCCGGAGGAAGGAATTCTGGAGTATATTCGCCAGAATTTTGGAACTGATGTTGACTCGGCAATGAAAAATACCGTTTTTCAACGTCGCACAGTGATACGCCGACTTAACGCGGTAAATGTAGATATTCTGGATAATTTAGTAGTATCCATGCCTCGACTTTTCGATACAGAGGGGATGGTATGTACAAATTATGTTATATGAAAGTACGCAAGAGTTAACTTAACAGGATTACTTTATCAAAATATATACATATATAGATAACTCAAGATTTCGATTGCCGTCATCCTGCACTGGCCTTCGTGATGTACGACCGGTGGCCAAGGGTATCTCGAAAAATCCTGGAATATGCAGAAGAGAGTGGAATCGACTACTTGAAAAAATTCGGTGTGATGAAGAGTCGTTATGACCTGTCCTCCGGTACTTTATTACCAAATAATTATTTTTAACTCAAAGTTATGTATTTTTTTGTTCCTTAGATGACGTTACAATACTGGCTTATTGCGTATTGCCGTTTGTGCTTCCATCGTGTGGCCGACGGGCCGCATCCGACAACTTGGAGGACCAGTTTGACGATGGAGAACTGCCTATGGTGACTACGAGAGGAAAACGTAAGGCAAAAGCCGCTGGTCGTCCCCCCAAGAAAACCATGTCGATTCTGAAAGCGTCGGACTTGGACGTATACAAAAGCATGTTTGTTGTAAAACCGGTGCGTTATCGTTTGTACTATAATCTTAGGGCAATTATGTATAATCTCATTCTAATTAATATGCAATCTTCTTTTTGCCAGAAAAATACTCATGTAGCCGAAATTCTTAAGATGAACACACACCAAGCTCCGTTTTTACTTGCCCTGGGGACTATGGCCGATCTGCAGTTTGATTCATTTTTTATCATCATTCATAAGGTTGCCATTCCATGCGGTTCAAAATTTTTGAAAGCCTTTGACTCATTGACTAAGATTTTCACCGTGTTGCCACTTCCGTTTCCAGTTGAATCGTTTAACCATTGGTTATTTATTTATCACGGTGTATTTGGTAAACCTTGCCAATCAAATCTTCCACCCGTTGTACAGGCGTTGATTGGACAAATTATGCAGAATATTTAACTGTTTCAAAGCTTGTTTTACTGTTAATAATATTTCAAACATTTTTTGCTACACTGTAATATTATTTTTAACCTACCTATGAAAGTAATTGAATTGTAAAACTTAATAGTTGTGAAATAATAAATCGCACTCACACAAATAAATATATTTTTCCCCGTTTTTAACTGAACTTCTAAATTAGTAAGGCGAGCCCCGGACAGAGTAAGCCATATACTCAAAATCGTGTTCACTTTTACTTAGAATCGGGCAGAATTGCATCATATCGAGTAAAATCTTACTATGTATCGTTCAAGCCCTATGCATAATTTGGAGCATGCTACAACTCTGAGTGGAGTAAGTACGCTTACTCCAGACTAGTTGCTACACGCATTACTCCGGGCAGCGTCGAAGCACTTTGACTACCTATTGGAGTGACATTTTACTCCATTCGAAGCGAAAATTTTTAAGAGTGTAGAAAATTTGTATGCAAAATTAGGCCACACAATTTCCAATCGTTGTTTTAAATCAAAAGATACCTTTACGCGGTGACATCATCTTCGATGTGAAAAATTGAAATGAAATCAACAGAAAATTTGGTGGATTTGGTCGATCCAAAAATATATTAAGGAAGTGATTGAGTATATACCAATCAAAAGCTGTATATAAGTTTAAACAAGTTGAAGTCGAAAATTATGAAGGGGTGTAGTAACTTTTTTTGTGTTCATTTCCATGTAATTTAGCTTTGAAACCATGCATCTTGGCTAAACAAATCTATGATATCTTGAAATATAAGTACTTATTCTGTAAAATTCAGAAAATTTCATAAGAAAATTACTATAAGAAACAAAGTTGCACATGATTATGCTATGTAGCAAGCGTCCGTACCCCGTACTAATATGTATGTATATTGGGCTCACTCTACGTATATATGTACATACTACCCTAACTTGTTGGTTTACATTAAATCGTGACCATTTTTGTTTTCATTTGAATAATTTCAGTATTATGATGACCTTTCGAACGTAACTATTAAAAAGTACAAGGATATGGTGATTAAATCTTGTGGCTGCAAGTGAATAATGTATGTACATACAACTGCGGTGTTGCAGATATACATACATATTTGTGTAATTTGCACTTGTTTACATACACACGTATCTATCAGTATATATGTGCGCAACCTTAAAAATTTATTACCACTTTTGTTATTTCAATTTTTCTTTTTTTATAAAAAAATGCGAATCTTTGTACTATATGCATTATACATGTACCTTTATGGGCCTAAAGGCCCCAAAAAGCCTTCAATAAATCAATCCATCAATATGGCGAGTTATTAGGGAGATTGGGAGTTTACGTTTACGCACAAATTTTAACACGTATGTACACGTTAAATTCCCATATGGTTTGGACAAGTTGTCCATTAAGAACAACAGTAATTTATCTGTTATGGTTAGATAGCCACACACAATTTATCTTAATTGAGGAACTGGGTAATTTGTGTGTTGTTCTTATTAGTTGGCATGCACACCTTTGCAATTCGCCGAGATCCCTTCATGAAAATTTTACAAACTGACTGCATTCATTTTGAGCAATCGCAATGTAGGAAACTCCTTTCATAGGACAAACTTTATTGGTGATTACAGGTAATTGCTTAAAATAGGGATATTCACCTTTTCGGGTAACACAATAACGGATCCTGCAGGTTAACCCGGTGGGTTTCAATTAGTTTTAATACTTGTTTATCAGCGAAATCGGTTCAGTTGCCGTCCTACCAGACGAAATCAGGTTGAGTGTTACATGTCGAAATTCCACCTGGACAAGAATTAAATGAGGTATACTACTTCAATATTTCTACATAGGTACATACGTATTTAAATGATTTTTACATTTTACGTAATTTTTTCTTGATAGGTTGAAAGCCATACACCGCCCAGTAGTAAACTGCCCAGCAAGATTCAGCACTAGCTTATAAGCCAATTATCGCGACAAATATCGTTAATTGACAAATAATGCATTTCACTCATTCCCCTTCATGTCCCTTCAGTAAAATAAAGTAAACAATTAGCTAAGTGTGCATCACATCGAATACATAACTTTGTTGACATGGTCAATACAATTATTTAGTCATACATAGATTAATCAATTAATCATTCCAGTCACCATTTGTTCAGTTGGAGAAGTCGTCGAACATAATGCATCCTTAAGACATACAGTCAGAAATAATGTGGTCACTTAAAAGAAAAATTCCAAAAATGGGGAAAACCGTCAGACCGCTTTCAAAATTGGAAACCAAGTCAATTTTACCTTCCCTCCTTACAAAACAACTTTTACCCTTATTTGTCATCCTGCGTATTACGGGGCGCTGTCCGTTGGAATATAACACTTTCGGGAATTACACGGACTACAGTTTCAGTCGGAAATGTCTCAAAAGTCTGTGGACTCCACTTGTTTCCGCGATCGCGTCATTGTTCATCATGGCCATCGGTCTACTTCAATTTGGTGCGCTCGGGTATCAGTACTTTCCAACAGGAGGAATGTACGTACGTATGTCCATATTTATTTTATCAGAAATTATTTCGTAATTAGCTAATTAACCTCTTGGGTAGCTTGTCAAAGTTTATGAAAAGCTAACCATTCAGTACCTAGTTCTTTCACTGGTGAAGGACATTTTCTGAGTTCCGAAAACTCAAAAACCTTGAAAATTTCACTTTTAAACCCAGCGTACATAGATTCAGAAAAGTTGAAATTTTTGGAAGAGGTGGCACAAACGTCACGCTTTCCTATGGAAATTTTTACCTTTTAGCACCGAATGTTTTAACATTTTGCATATTTATTTACAATTTTGGCGGGTCTAGGGAAAAATTAAGACTGTGTCAAATCGGAAGCCAAGAGGTTAATTTGTTTTCCTAAATACATATGTAGCTGGCCCGTAGTCGCTAATGGAAATGCAACCTGGATCGGCACCACGAAATCTCCCCGTCTCGCGTTAACCCTTGGGTTGCTGTCTTCCGCCGAAATCGTGTCCATTTTGCACATCGCGATGGAATACTTCATCTCGTGGTGGACAACGCCTCAACTCGTAAAGTATCTGAATGACTGGAACCCAACCCAGGGATCATTTTCGGAACAGAAATATGGAAACGTGGACATTACCAAATTTCGGAATATATTTTCCACCGCGTATTTTATCGGAACGGTGCCATTATTTTCGGTTTTAGTTCTAATTTCAGATATACGTTTTGTCCTGGATTTTCCCATTTATGTCGTACTGCATCAACTCTACTGTCTAATTTCAACGGGTGCCTATGTTCTGGATGATATTAAAGTTGTACTGTTGCTGAAATGTGTTGAGGGATGTTTTTCAGAGGTTCGCATTATACAAACAGTTCTTAAAATTAGACACTTGTGTAATAGGCAAACTCACGTCAAACTTTCACAAATCTACCATATTTTACAAACTTCGCAAATTTTATCACATCAGCAGAACTTTTGCGAAATTTGGAAAGATTTCGAAAACTTTTTATGAACAAGGATTGCATTTTGGGTTACAAGTTTACCCAGGTGATAGGCAGGCATGTTTTTCGTACATATGTACTTGCGAAAATTATTTCCCAAACTCTCCGTCAGAAATTACGAAATTTGTGAAGAAATATTTTGCAAAGTCCGCTATTTACAGCAAATTTTTTAGGATAGACAAATTCGATAAATGAGTAGCGATGGGGAATATGACGTTGTCGTAAGTACGCCACAATTTTATTAAATTTTGCATCTGAACAATTTTATATTTCAGATCCGCAAACAAATTCAGTCGACTAGTTTCTCTGATAAAGTCCAACTTCGTAATTTGCAAGGGCTTCTTGTAATGGTGCGATCACGAGCAGAGTCGTGTGGCCGATATTTGACCATTTCTCAAATTTTGTCAATCCTTTTCTCAATTTATTACACGTCCGCAACCCTCTACATTTGCGTTACGCTCAGTTGGAGTCCGAAATACTTTGTGGTGTTGGGACAAATGTCGTTTTTCAGTTTGTGGTCACTTTGCCGGGTTGTAATAAAAATTTGGGCTGCGACCGACGTGACGGAAGAGGTAGACAATTCATAGTTTTTGAACAAGGAGGAATTTTTTAAGACAAAAACATGGCACGATTTTACAAAATTTTTAGGACAAGAAAATTGCCAAGATTATCAAAGACAAGGAATTATTGATGGTGGAGGACGATTTAAATCGGGAGGTACATATTTCGATGTATTAATCAATTGTTAAATTTTCTATTTAATGTAAATTAATTTAATATGGATTTTATGAACAATTAATTACTTAATAGTTCTATTCATCTATTTATGTAGCTACAAAGTATTTACACCCTTTTGACCACGTGTCCAACGGAAATTTCATTAAACAATTATGTGACATTGAACAATTCTCTGATTTTGGGGGTACGACCTTTTAATTTGTTTTTGATACGAAATACAAATCTATCTGTGTAAATAATATGTACAATTTTGTTCGTCTCGGTTTTCAGATCTTTGGCCAAGCGTGCACACTTTTCATAGTGTTTATGCAATTCAATGCTTCTTAACATACTTTATTTTTAGTGTGCATTCTTAGTATAGGTTAATTGTGTATACTGATCGGTTGTCATTCGATTAGTGGCAATTATTTACATATTTAACGACTAGAAATTATTAAGTAGCCGAAGGAACGTTATTGTTGCGAGGATGACAAAGTAAATAAATCATGCATACCGACAATTTTATAGCATATTCGATGAAGAATTTAAGCACTTCGCTTCCGCTGTTAAATTATGTATAGATATTGCTGAAGTTAATTAATGATCTACACTAATCGAGATTTTATATTATTGCGGAACAGTGATTGTCGAGAGACTCATCTACATAAGTTGGGCCCGTTAGACGGGCCTACGTAACTTGTACATACATACACAGTTAGAAATCCGGTATAGTCACGCAGGTATTGATTTCTGGGTATTAAATTTGGTATTAAAATTATACCGGGGGGTACAGAGTTGCTAACTCCATGGTAAAGGTTTAATAACAAGATATTACCATACGGTATTATTAATTAATACCACTTTGGTAGAGTCATATATGAATACTGTGTGGTACTAATTTGATACCGGATTTCTAAAAGTGTACATATGTACAAAAATTAATTAATTAGTGGGATATGCACGTATGTACATACAATTCGGGATATTCATCATTCCTAAAAGCGAGACACTAGTAAAAAGTCCTGATGCCAGTTCCATGGATTTTTTTCCCATTTGTACTATTAAAATAAAGGCTTCATTTAAGACGCGCTACCACTTTAGATCATAGCTCGCAGTTTGTCTATGAACGGCCCGTGGTCCATCATTTATTTAACATTATGGACCACGGGCCGTTCATAGACAAACTGCGAGCTATGCTTTCGATGGGGTTTGGAAAGTTATAAATGATGAGTGGAAGAAGATTACTCTTGCAGATATAGGAAAAGTAATGAATTCATGAAAACGACGATTATGCTTGGTTGGTTATCCAGAAGTCTGGGGAACATGTTGAACAAACAAAACAAATGCATAAACGCCGGATACAATAATAATAGGTAGGGTTATCATCTATGTAGAAAAGGATGACTCATCCCCTCCCTGTACGTGGAAATGGTAGTGAATATGTATTGACCACGCGGTATTGGAATTATCCAATAAATTCCTGCAGCAATACACTTCTGTATTATTTACACAGGCAGGATGTAAATCATTGACGTGAGCAAGTACATATTTACATAACACACGTTCAATACAATCGCAGTTGAGTTGGGAATCGAATTAGACTTTGTCACTTGCCATGATAATGATAACAAGATAATTAAATTAAATGGATGAGGAGAATATGTAAGGCCGACAGTGGGTTATAAAAATAACAAAATATTTTCAATGTATAATTTTTGTAGCAATCTGAGTATCAAATTCACGGTTTAGTCTAATTTTTTGTAATGCTATATATTTTTTACGAATGAAAAAAATTTAAAAAATTGTCTGAAACAAAACAAAATTTTTTTTTGTTTCAGACGATTTTTATTTTATTAAATTTGTAAAAACTATATAACATTACAAAAAAATTAACCAAAGTGTGAATGTGATTCAGACGATTGTTAAATTACATGAAAAATGTTTTGAATTAGATTTTCTCTGATGTGCACCACATCTAAAACACAATCGCTGTCGCAGAAACAAAATTAAACAAAAATAAGCGATTACCAGCCCTAGAGGAGAATTTTCTAAATACATCATTTACTTTAAAACTTACTTAATTTATTCTGAAATTTTGTATTAAATAATTTGATATTTCAGAGCACAAATCTTTGCATATCTACATACTTTCCACGAATTTGAATCCGTACGACCTTACTTACATACATAAATACATACAGGTATGCATTGCTGAAACGTTGTGCATATGGGAAAAAATGATTTTATCCAGGGACCGCAGAAGCTTGGGGACATAGGGGACAATGTCCCCAGAGACATGCAACTTTTACTACACTTGCAATTTTATTGGGCTTCTCTCTTCCTGTGTCACAGTCCTATTTATGTTGGTATCATCCCCATAATGCCCTCACAGCTCTGCGGTCCATGATGCAATCAATAACAAATTGTTATTAATTCCAGTATCGGTATTACATCATCACACCCGCATCATTCATACATACATAAATAATTAATTAATAATGAAAACTTGTCAATATATTTACATACTTATCGTTGCTGAAGTATGCAAAGGAGCCATGTCCATTTTTGGCTGGTGATATCCTCTAATTGGAACGGAAGCCCATGTTGAAACTTACGAGAAAGTAGGGACAAAAGTGGACATGTCTCCTTTGGAAACTTCAAAGACGATGTGTATGTATTTCATACATAACGAATCGTCCAGTCGGGTCAATTACAGCTGCCTATATAAACACACATTACATATGCACATATGTACATCAATCAATCCCCATCGTGAAGGGCAGATAAACAAATCAGTCAACGTTTGACACTGGAACATAACAAACACTAAATTGGCTAAGCTTTAAACTTAGGATTAATAATTCATCATTACATACATACATATGTATGTACATAAGTGATAATTATTATGTACGAATGGAGAAATGGGTAGACAAGTCGTACGACAATGTGACGTAAAAGGTGTCGTAGAGATCTGATTAAGGAGGGGGGGACCTCTACCCCTCACCACCAGATTTTGATCTCCTTTGGATATGTGGGAGGGCCCCATGAGTCTACTAAAACCCTGAAGTGGTTTTATTCCATGGCCCCATTTGCGCCCGCCACAGCCCCTCAACTGCTTGAAAAACACTAAAAAAGCCCTGTTTTCGTTCGTAAAAATCTTCACCAAAAATCGAATTTTCATCCGATTTTGAAAATTTTTGCATCATTATAGTCCCAGATAGTTGCTTGATCATATCCAACAACAAACTCAACTTTTTCAAAATTTTGATTTTTTCGAAGACATACCCCTGGTCAGGAAATTTTAGAAAATATTAAAAAATTTAAAACAGCCGAGCTTGATATCGGATGTGATAAAGCAACTATTTAGGATCACAATAGTGCAAGAAATTTCAAAATTCGAACAAAATTGGATTTTTGGCGAGCCTTTGAAGATGTTGATTTTTGTATATCTTTTCCCTTTCAGGGGGTGTGGCGGGCGCAAATGGGGCCATGGAATAAAACCACTTCAGGGTTTTGGTAGACTCATAGGACACTACCACATATCCAAAGGAGATCCAAATCTGGTGGTGAGTGGTAGAGGTCCCCTCCTCCTAAGTGACAAAGTTCTACTCGATAACGTGACCGTATTTATATACGCATTAGACATTCGGGTCAATCAGGTACAAATGAATTTTTACAAAAATGGAGTGTCCACCCCGTACGACCTCTTGAAGCATGTGATACAACAATGGTTGAAAAAGGGCGGGGTACTACTACGGGGTGCGACTAGTCATGCGCTAATTGATGTCCTAAACCAAAATCGATTCATGCGTAGTGCAGGTACATAAATATTTTACAAGTTAAATAGGATTTGAGACAGTTAACTGACACAATCATCATATTTACATATGTGTGTAACGCGGTAGTTAAACAGTTAACTATGATTTTATAATTTTTTTTAGTCCAATTAGCTAAAACTGTTGCCGTCTTGTCACAAGATGTACCATGTCCGGACATGAAAATAGGTGTGAAGCCTCCAGATGGATTAGCGCCCTTGAAGGATTGTTGGTTCCACATCCACAGGTATACAGAGTGATTGGAGATTTCGAGAACCCTTGCAAAATGTCTCATATTGCCACACCCACTGGCGGGATTTTGATTTTGCGGTCGGAATTGTGTTCCTCCACTCAATTGCAACACACTTGCCAGCCTCAAAAATTTTCGAAATGGCGTTGGAAATTGATCCTTTCCTTGAGAAGACCGTCAAGGAGTTTTCCAACAATGAACTTCGATATAAAAAAATAAGGGGAACTTTGTTGAAGGGGTGGGTAACATTAGTTCGACATACATACGTAATATTATTTAAAATGTTGAAAAACGGCGATAAAAAACATCATTGGACCTCCCCCACACACGAAATGCGTAACCATCAAGAAAGGTAAATCCGTCATCATTGAAGAAATTGGACCTCATGACCACGAAGGAAACCCCATCAAGTCAGCGACAAATTGGAAAGTCTTTGGGGATGTGCCAGGGTTACATTAACACTACATATTCACCATAAACTACTTAAACAAACTGTGAAAAAATATAAAGTTCAATGACTAAAGCAAAGTCATAAAGTGACCAGGAAATTAAATTTTCGAAGCCAATAAGGGGTCACCTTGCAGGAAAAAGGTCCGAATTTCCTGTCACACTTGACGAGGCATTGTGTTATTTTCAGGATTGCAAAATAACACGACAAATTTTCTACACAAAGGACTGCAAAAACCGTAATAATTATGTGTGTCAGAAAAGAGAAAAGTTTAGTGACAAACTCATGGTTGTTGGTGCAATGACTGGCCGGGGGGTGGTGAATTTGATTCCTGTCCGCACAAACGATTAATTAGAAGATTAATTCGAAGGACTATGTGGACAATAGTTTAAAAATAATTTTGGAGAAAAAAATTCCATCTATCCACCAGGGCGAGCTGGAGAAAGTGTAGGATCATCACGATGCCGCATCATCCCATACTGCCAGATTCACCCAAGCGTATGCGGCGCAGTTGAAGGCGAATCTCGGAGTTACTTTGATAAGTAACGAAGATATACTTGTCAAGTCACATGATAGCAGTCGCATGGATTTTTTTGAACTTGGGTACTTGAAACAACGACTTTTCAAGCGGCGAGGTAATTCCATTGCAGGAGTTCGGAAACTTCTCAACGAGGAATAGGATGTAATTACACCGGAAACGTGCCGAACTGTGTACGCCGGATGGAAGCGACGACTGCAGATGTTCGGCATAACGTACGGAGAACACATACAAAATGTTTAGATTGTTGATAGACATCAATTGCAATTACAATTTCGAAAATAAGAAGGGTTCTCGTAATCTCCAATCACCCTCTGTACATACATACGTCTAATCTTATTTACATAAGCCAGTTCCATGCAAATTTGCATATCAGGATCCGATTTTACAAACTCATTAAAATAAATTTTTAATACTTTTAACAAATGTTTCCAGAACCATTAAGCCCAGGAAAACAGATCGAACGGCTGCAACGTCTCGAAAAGTGGAAGTCTCACAAGGTGATTTCCTTCCTGAGCGCGGGATCGTTTGGTTTTGTTTTTAAAATCGCGAAAGACAAGACGTCTCCGCCAACCGCGGTGAAACTTGTGCTTGACGAAACACATCGAACCAAATTGGATGAATCGGACGAGTTAAAGAGGACCAATTGTGAGCTGCAGGCAATGAAGACGTTGCGTGGACATAAAAACGTTGTGCAGCTAATCAATAGTGATGTCCTTTTTCCATCAGGGGGGATGTCAAAGGTAGGTAAAATTATGTAAATAAATATGTCTGTTTTTAACTGGACCTTATGCAACCATACTTATGTCCGTCTGTCTGTCTGGTTGTCCCCCTTCGCGATACTTCACTTCTTTACACTTGCTTACAAGTATCCAATCTACAGAGCATTAGTCATCCTTATTTACACAGTGGATATCATACCTTATAATTGTATCCGGCATTTATGAATTTGTTTTGTTAGTTCAACATGTTCCCCAGACTTATGGGTAAGCAACCGTAATCACGGTTTCCATGAATCCATTAATTTCCTATATCTGCAAGAGTAATCTTCTTCCACTCATCATTTACAACTTACCAAACCCCATCGAAAATGGTAGCGCGTCTTAAATGACGCCTTTGTTTTAATAGTCCAAATCTGAAAAAATCCGTGTAACTGGCATCAGGACTCTTTGCTAGTGTCTAGCTTTTAAGAATAATGAGTATTTAGAATTTTTGTTTCAAATCAGCTGCACACTGGGTCGTCAATCTGGAGGTGTATCAGGTAGCGGCGTCATGGTAAAAAAAACTTTGTCGCGCTACATATGGTATTTGCTTGTAATTTATTGTTCCAAAATTGGTCTGAGAACCTCCTCACTATCTAATTCTAAATGAATCTTAACATTTTTGGGCACTATGATAAGTGTTAGTGGGCCACGCCCAGTTATTGCTATGTCCACCATAAACTTTTTACAAAACTTTTCACTTTTTTTGAAACAAAAATTCAGGGTCCGATTCCCCTGGTTTCCGATAATAAATTTTCTTGAGCTTTTGCAAGCTTGAATGTAGATGCGTGCCTCGTCCAATATAACGCAAAACTCAAACTTTTTACTTGCCGGATGAATTTTGTAGAGCGTCCAACAATTGGTCTTCGGTGTTTGCTTGGGATTCTCGTTTAGAACGTGAACGCTTGTCTTTTTCTTAACAACTTTTTAAAAATGTTCCCTACTGACGCTTTCAATAGTTGACAGAGATATTGTTAATTGTTTTGCCATCTGATCTTGGCTTGCAGGATTTCTTTCTCTGGAGATTAATTTTCCCAAGAATTTTACTGTTTACCACTTTTGGGGGCTGTCGCATCTTCGGCTCTGGCATACCAGCGCTTCAATTTTTTCTCCCAATTCCAGTTTGATTTAATACATTTGACAATGCCTTATCACACACAGTGTAATATGACTCCATGAGTTTATCTGAAATTTGCCTACACTACGAGCCAACATCGGAAAGTAGTTTTATTAGATGGTCATCTTCAGGAGACAATTTCTTCCGAACGTTTGAACCGATTTTGGTGAAACAAAATTTTTCTTGAATCTAAACAATTCAGCCACCCGAATTAAAAACGTTGGAAGTGTTTACCGCGCGCGACAAAATTAATGGCCGGTTATCCACTGTGTAAATAAAAATGACTAACGCTGTACATACAACCTTGTATGCAACCTTGGAATTTTATACTTTCAAATAGTGCTCGGACCGTTTCGTTTCGTTTCGGATTTTGAAGGAAACGGAAACGAAACGGAAACGTGAATTTGGAAACGGAAACGAAACGGTGGAATTATTTTGGAAACGGAAACGAAACGAAACGAAACGGAAACGAAACGGAAACTAAACGGAAACGAAACGATAAACGGTTTAAATTAGGCCTCAATTTTTTTCCTATTTACTTTGACATTAGAATTAGTTTTTCTTAGTTCTTTATCCGTCAGTTTCATGGAAATAATTTTTCTGATAGTTTCGGCTGAAATAAAAATACTTCTGACGGTAAGAAAACATTTAGATCAGACGGAGAAATGCAACTGGCTGAAGTTGGGTGAAATTCTAAATTCAACTAAATATGTAACTTTAACAGTTTAGTATCCTGAGAGCAAAGTTAATGGGTTAGCTCAATATGCAATACTGAGGTTAGCATTAACAAATCTCATTTCTAAATTTGTTGGAATATGAGTTGACCCTCATAAACTCTTAATGTTTTACCTGTAAGTACCTAGTCCACTAACACATACATGTATGTATACATATGTATGTGCCTTTGGTTGACCAAAAGAATTAGAGTGCATAGTAAATGGGTTTACCATTTTTACATATGTACATATTTAAGTATAACGTTAAAATCAAACTGGAATATCTAATAATCATATACATATATCGAATTTAACGTAAACTAATAATATTAAAAATGCTTGCGGTATTGGTGTTGCGAAAATGTTTTATAACCCAGTGGTGATAAATTTTTACCGTCTTACACACGCATCATTGGAATCATTTCATAATAATTTCTAATTATTGTGAAATGATTCCAAATTATTAATTATACAAATACAACGTATATACGTTGTAACATATGTTATACAAATTATTAATTTGTATAAACTAACCTCTTCGTGTATATGTACATATGTACATACATAATTGATTTGTAACCAAGAATTTGCTGTGCAGAATTTCAAAATTTGGCGAGTAGCTGGTTAAATATGTTTCATCATGACTGATAATGCGGAAAATGTTCACAAAAAATATGGTCCAAAACTTGCAAACGCATATTTTTGCATCAAATTCTAAAATTTCTATTTTAACCGTTTCCCGTTTCGTTTCCGTTTCGTTTCTGTTTCGTTTCCACTTGTGATCCGAAACGAAGCGGAAACGAAACGACATCTAGCGTTTCCAAAATTTGAGAAACCAAACGGAAACGGAAACGCGTTTCGTTTCCGTTTCTAATCCGAAACGGTCCAAGCACTACTTTCAAAGGAAAAGTTTAATAAATACTTGTCTCTAAATAAACACATAATTAAGAATTGCAAAATTGGGGATGTAAGCGAGTCCGAGTAGACTCGACTCGATCGATTCCGAGTTCCAAGTCGAGTCCGAATTTCAAGATTCAAAAATAAAAACAAGTCGAGTCTACTTATGGCGTCATAGTTCATTATCATTATCTCACCTACCTGCAAGACAATTAGAAGCTTCGATATTTTTCTTGTTCAAATTTTTTTTTTGAAATTTTTTTTCTGCAATAGCCTGCCTCAGTATGTTGTGGGTCCCCCTCATGCTTTTTGCATCTCCAGAATTCTTTTCCTGAAACTTTCTGCAAGATTTTCCAAAGTTGTTTTCGGAATCTCTTTCCAAACTTTTCGAAAACGACGAATTAAACTGGGACGATCACGTGGTATTGGCTCCTCATATGCTTTACTTTTGAGATATGAACATAGATTTTCAATCGGGTTCATGTCTGGGCTGTTTCCTGGCCACACCCCCTTTCCCCATGCGACGAAAGACGTCTCCTCAAGTTGGGCCATGGTGGGTTTTGCAGTGTGGGCTGGGGGGCCATCCTGCTGGAAAGTTATTTTTGTCTTATTTGGAAAAAGTAGCTTATCCTCCATCGCATTCAGGCAGGATGTGGTTACGGTAATAATTGCCGTCGATATTTTGACCACGAGGAACAATGTGCAGTTCCGTCACGCCTCGGGAGCAGAACCCACCAGCAACCATTACTTGGAGGCTTTTCCTCGGAGTCTTTGAAGGTGGGACCTGGTTTCTTTCTTCCGTTCGGTACCTTGTGTTCTGGGGGTTCACGTGGGGATGTAGATATAGCCACGTCTCGTCGGTAAATAGGATATTTCGGCGCTTTTCTATACCTGCAGTCAAATACCCGTTTTGCTCTGCCATATCCCCAAATTTGAGTCGATCAGCAATATTTTTGGCACTCAAAAGTGGTTTCATCGGACTCCTGAATGCTGTGTGGCCCCAGTCAGTACTTTTCAAATGATTCTGAACGGTGGAAGGGCAGATTTGCTTCCCCAAACGTTTGAACCGTTCTGTGAGATTTAGGGCCGCCGCACACTTTCTTACCGAACTACCCGGTTTTCGGTACATTCTTTTTTAAATCATGTTCTTCGGTGACTCTCTGTTTCTCCACAACCTGACCGTGTTTCGATCAACTCCCAGTTTTCGAGCGATTTCTCTCACGCCTTGTCGCTCTCCCAGTAGTGTCTGGATTTCGATCCTAGTTTGCACTCGGGAAGATAAAGGTTTGGTAGACATGTTTAAAAAAAATTATTGATCAAAACGCAAAAACAAAAAAGTTACAGCTGCTTTGCCACGTTGGCGGGCAAGAATTTAGGGTGGGTGAGATAATAAATACACACTATGTATTTTTAATTCGAAGGGGTGGTTTCAGAAGTATCCTACTCAAGTATCCTACTCGCAAAATTATCCTACTAAACATGGAAATGGTAGAAAGAAATGGTAGAAATGTATGGACATATTTAAATAAAAATATGTACATATATGGCAACTCACAGATTACACTGAATATATCTAATCCGGAGAACAATTATTAATTTCTATATTTACATAATTACTTAAAGAACGTTAAACTACACAATTTTATCGTTGTAAAATATTTACTTACAATCAGTAAAGACTTTGCAAAAATTGGGATTAGCTTTTTCCTCTGTATTTCAGTTACGGTTAGCACCATGAACCCGAGTAAAGTAGGGCCGTAATTATCTAACGTAGGATGAAGGCGATGCTTTATGTATGTACTTCATTTTCTTATCGTTGTGGGGAACCCGGGTATATGTAGGCTGTCCGTCCGTCTTCGATAGGGATCTGAGACATAACTGTAGATATGAGGGCCCATAGTGCTATCAGATCTCTGCCGTGCATGGGTAGCCGATACTGAAGGATTGCTTGGCAACGGACATCGTCAACTCGCGGCGCCACATGATTGACGTCGCCCCACATAACAATAAGTAAAGACATATGTACCTACCAAAATATTCATGCATACCGGTTTCTTTATATATGTATTTCCCCAAGAACTGCGAGATCACGCCAAGCTACATATAACCCTTAACGATCTACACTACTTTTGCGAGCCATCTTATGCGAGATCATGGGATCATCAAGAATATGAAAAACAGGGGTCGCTTGATTGCACTGGCGATGGACTGAGTAGTCAGGCGACCTCTATTTATGATGACCAAGACTTGTATTCATAAACATACATCAGCTGATCATAACAGCCAGTGCATGTTGAGCAACAACAGAACCTGAGCTCCATGTTTATTTTTTGTACACTGTTAAAAATATTGAGACTGGATTATTACCAGGCGGTGTAACTATGTGACTCTACCGCTCTGGTAATGTTGTATTACTGGACGGTAAGAAATCAGTAATTACCAAGACGGGATTAACACACATTACTGCCTAGTACGGAATGAAACACGGCTCAGTAATAACCAGGTACTTATCGCGGTATTGAGTAGCAACCAACGGGCAGCATGATCACTACTCCCCAGTGTCAACATTTAATACGGTTGGTGAATTAAATGCATACTATGGTATTGATTCATTACGTACTGGGCTAAATAGTCGAGTGAAGGAGGTAATGATTTTCTAGTTTATTAAAAAGGTTTCAATACTATGCAGTAATAAGTGCTCCATGCAAATAGTAATAAAAATATGTAGTACACAATGCAGCTTAGTATATGTATTAAACATATATTTTTATTTATAATTATTCAAATCAACTATTTACAAACATTTTTTGTAATACACATATAGTTACAAGACAACATTTTATGAAACATTTACAAATAATGTCTAAGAACTAAGTGCAAGGAATCTTGTTTACAATTTTTCTGCAATTCAACACAATCATGAATTACTAAGCTACTTATATCGACCAACTCATACAAATTATCCGACTGGGTTACAATAAATGAATAAAAATGTCGATCAAAGTACGTCACATTTAGCTGCTTCACTAACAACAGGCAACGAGTTTCGTCTACTAAAATAAATTCACAAATAATTCCAAATTTCGGAAAAACCTCACCTAAATCATAGCAAACCACATAATCCAATCTATAATCATACCCGCGATACCGTACTTGATTAGCTGTCAAGACCTCTGTGTCCCCGTCGCACGATTCAAATAAATCAAGAGATCTCAATTTTTCTATTAGATCAAAAGATTCAAAGAATTGACTTAATTTGGCTGATATTATATGCTCTGCTCTGATTCCCTCATTAATGTCAAACGATTTGAAAGCGTGCGAACTGTACTGCTGATGCCTCATTGCCAAAGAATAACAAATGTTACGGAAATTTTTAATTTGACCAGCCAACTGAGAAAAATAATAATGCTTTCCTTCATACCGCATAGCCCAGAGGGAAACTAATGGACCACTTTGCCTAATTACATAGGAATAGTGACACATAAAATGGTGCTTTGGGATCAACTTCTCATTTGGAAATAATTTACGAAACAATTTGTGGTGATGGATAATGGTCTTATCCATCATGTGCAAAATTGCGTCGGTGAACTTTCTGCAAAATGCGTAGCTCATTATGTCCAAAAGGAGTAGCAAAAGTTCCCAATACATTTTATGTTCGTCAAGAATAAGATCACCAATTATGACCGGGATAAATCTAATAAGGCACCAGCATTGTGCTGCTTTCTGGCCTATTTTGTTGCCTACACCGTCCAATCTAATAGGACTGGGACGATTTTTTGATTCTAAGTACCCAAAATCATGAGCCAAAAGCCTCTGATTAATTGTTTGTAAATTTAAACATCCCAAGTTTATCAGCTTTTGTAAAACTAATTTAATTTCATATGGAACCACACCTTCCAATAAATCATGCATAATGTCGACGGAAGGACTATCCAAGAAATTAAAATATTGAAGTTCATTTAAGACACATTCTGATTGAACTCCTAATGACTTCTCATTAACATGCTGAGAATGTGAGGTCTTATTCCTAATAATCATCAAATTGTGATCAAATAATTCTTGGGCTTCAAATTTAGAAGTGCAGCAAATTCTGCAGTAATAGTGGGCATTGAAGGATTCCGTAAAACCTAACAAGCTATTTCCACCTAAATTGTCAAACGACAAGGAACATAGCGTCCCGAAAATTGTATCTAATTTATTAATTTTAATTCCTGTGGTTTCAAGTTTCAATAGGTCAGGAAGAATTAAGCGTAAAATTGAGTTGATGCCATATTTTTTGGCATCCTCACTGTAAAAAAGTGCCAACAAATGTATTTCACTTAACCGAGAATTGACAAAATCGGGAAAATTTTTAACGGTAAAATAAAATGCACCCAATTTGTGCACGCCCCGCTTGGATCCTAAAGGGTTGACAGTTTCAAAATCGTCGTAGAATAATTGTATTTGTAAAGACTTAGTGTGTTTTTGAAATAATGAATTATTTTTAAAAGAAATGGTGTCCGCAAATGTTGTAATACAATTTGAACTTTCACCATTCGAAAAGCATTTAAAGTGCGCGGGACAAGAAATAATTTTCTCTAGTGTTTTAATGATCGGGACATACATAAACGTATCCGATACGATAACTTGTTGACGTTTGTTATATCTCACTCGTAATTCTGTCCTGCTTCCTAAAGATAACTCTTTTGGTAAAATCAAATTGTCGTTTTTCTCGAAAATTTTTTGTCTTAGGTACATTGTCCGGACATGACTAAATGCTCCCAGTAGCGACATTACCTGACAACTAAACTCTTCATAATTTTCATTGCAAAGAGGTTTTCCTAAATTGCATATTATTTTTGAAAACTGAGCAAACGAATTTTCAAGGTCTTTAACCACTACATCAACTGTTGAGTTTGTGACTCCTGTGGCTAATAAAGAAGAACAGAAAGAAGATAAAATATTTTTCATAATATCTATACAAGAATTTACAGAGGTGCGGCATGAATTAATATCCTCCCCGAAGCCATCATCTTGCAACTCATTAATAGTATTGTCCGGGGGGACAAATGCGTTTGCATCATTAATATTTACATCACAAAGTTTGGAGGATATTAATTCATGTGACCTGATATGCCTTAAAAATCCACTCCAAGAATGTAGCTGGGCTACACAAGTGTGGTATGGGCATATCGATATTGGAAAATGTGCGTTTCCGAAATTGTGGATATACTTTAAATGAGCTTGAATTTCACTAGCTTTACAAAATATTCGGTGGCACTCTTCACACTTAAACATTTTGAGAACTGGGCGCCGTATTTCCAAGTTGAAGATAAGTTGAAATTTGCTGGAAAACTTGTTTCACTTTTCTAGGGAGCGAGGACTCGACTTCATGTTGATAAATATGGACTTGGATAAATTTCCATAACCCGGAGAGATTACCGTCGTATTCAGTCCCAATCACATAGTGCGCTTTGAAAAGGGAGTCGATTGCTTCCGTTGATGTTTTGGCATTCAGGGGAATAATAATTCGGTCGCAGAGTATGAAGAATGACGTCAGACTTGCACGCGTGTCCCCCAGCACGATTAGTGCGGGTTGAGAAATTTCTTCGTTCCACGTATCTAGAACTGATTGAAGTGGAGTTCCCGCCTAAATTTTTGGAAATTTTTAGAAATATAGTACTTGAGATACAAAATATGTTGATAAATATATATCAAAAATCGAAGAAACCTTGTAGTACGTGACAAGTCTGTTTTTCGCATCCTCAATTTTGCAGCGACCACCCTTGCCTTTTCCTTGGGCTGATGGAGGGATTAGATGAAGAAGAACAAAAAGAGCTGCGATAGATTGATCCCACTTATCTGGAAATAAAGTAAAAATTTATGAATTACCCAAACCAGACTTTTTGCAGCTCAATATTGAAGTAATATATAACAACCTAAATCGTTGCCAATAAACTTTAAAAGTGATGGGGATTTGGTTATGTTCTTGCAGAAGTCTATGAGATTTTTTGAAAAATCAGGCCAAATATTCAAAAAACGCTGATCAATATCTGGGAACATGAAGGAGAATTCCAGATTTACCTAAAACAATCCGAGCAAAATAAAGTTAAACTAACAATTTCGATATAATGTATTTTCTATAATTTCTGGGAAAGTTATTTTACACATACCAAATAACCCAATTCTGCGAATTTCGGATAAATTTTCAAAATTGATTGCCCGGTTGATCCTCTTATTTGGTTTCTGTGTTCTATGGTTTCTTTCATAAGACGCGAAATTTCACTTTCGCTCGTGCTGGAATTTAATTCTGCGATTAACTCGTTATTAGGAATTGTAGCGCTGCTAACTTTAGGGTGTTTTGGCCGTGGACCTCCGTCGTAGTAAGTTTTCCGCGGAGCCCTCCCTGGTTGGTCTGACTTGAGATTCCGATGGATCCATCTCAGCCGCATTTGGATAAGGCCACACCTGCCAACTTCATCGTATAAAATATCCTACCAAAAAACAGAATACAATTCGTTATGCAAATATGCTAGAATATAAAACACAAGTTTCATTTTTCAAGACTTACAATCCCGTCAGCGGTCTCTGGGTACCTCCAGCACGGCAAAATTTTAATAATTGCTTTTGCGAGTAATCTTTGGTCTCTTGTACTTGGTGAATCTCTAGGGAAATAAAATTATTGCTAAGCATCTAATCTTTTCAATTTCCCTTAAAACAACGTTTTACCCCTTTAACTCCACCAATTTCGCCACGAAATCGTTTATAAGTAGAGTTGCGGCAGCATTGTCGACCAGAGATTTTTCGTTGCAGTCAGAGATTAGATTGGTAAGCTTTGGATTGCTGTCTATGTAGGATTCCAGGATCTGTAAAATATTAAATTTTCAAATTAAAACTGAAATGTCTTTGTGAAGATACTTATTGGTGTGTTTAACCTGCTTAAAGGACTCAACGTCATTCAATAAGCTTGGCAACGACGATGCTGGCGATGCTGGCTGTGGTGAGCATACAGGACTAGGAACTGAAAGAAATAAATAACAAATTTACTTGCAATTTTTAATTCCTTCTAGATAGTGTTTGTAGAAAAAATGCAAATTACTATAAAATATTTGCGGATTCGCTGTTGCGTCATCCGTTGGTCCTTCGTCCTTGACGTTGAAAACAATGTTTGGAGTTCCTCCTTGCTCCACAAAGTCGGGAATACTTCGTCGTCCACCTCCGCACCGTGATCGTCCTCCAAAGATATTACCACGTCGGGTTCCAAATTAAATTTTACTTTGACTAGTAGGAAATACAAATTTAATTATTTTCTTATATAATGAACTGAATGCATGAAATTTAATTTATTACTCACCTTTGCTTAGAAAATCATCGTAGTCACCAGGTGAAAGAATTAATTTTTTACCCCTGAAAGTGTTTGAGACTCTAATTAATTTTTCCATTTCTACTAGAAAATCGAACAAGTTAAGAGTATGATGTGCGTTGCTCCAATAAATTGACACCGTTTTATAATTATTCAACACCGAGGGGTGAAATCACAACACCAAATTCATTTAATTATGAATACTGGCGACAGGAAAGGAATCATTACGAAGTAGTACTGATCGTGTATACAATCCCGGGTTGAGTTTTTACCGCTCAGTTGTGAAATATTACTGAGTTCGCTTAAAGTGAGATTACCAAATTATGACGATGCATAAACTCTTATGATATTGATTTTCGGTAACAATATTTATTACCACATTATTTTTTGTACTATTACCAACTGGCCGGTAATAATTCATTTTCTCAAATTCATTACCACATTTCGGAGTGTATTTGATGGGTTGGTTGACGGAAGGCAGAGTTTAGTCACCCGGCGACTTTGACAAGTTGCAATTTTTTTCAGGAGATTTTGAATATCTTTGCTTAAAAATGGAATTTCATGAAGTTTGTTTTTGCATATGGAAGATTAATAGTTCCAGGACAATAGCTAGGTGTGCACAGGTCCTAAATTCATTTGCACATAAAGATATGAGGCTCGACTTTGTCCGTCCAAATATGCATCCCATTTCGAGCTTCATATCTTTATGTACAAATGAATTTAGGACCTGTGCACACCTAGCTATTGTCCTGGAACTATTAATCTTCCATATGCAAAAACAAACTTCATGAAGTTCCATTTTAAAGCAAAGATATTCAAAATCTCCTGAAAAAAATTGAGCCATAAGCTCAGCATTGAGAGGCATGGGGACAGAGATGTCGTCATTTTCTCATGTTGCCCCTTAAGTATGATAATCTATTTTGTGTTGACAAGATAGACAGTATGACGTACCGTGAACTTTCAAAACATTAAAATTAAGCCCATCTACTTTGCTAACTATGTACTAACAGAATTGTCATATACCTTTGATTTTTACAACCGCATTGGCACAACTCTGCTAATGATTGTTTCATTTGAACTATTAATTCGCCAAAAGCAAACTAATCGTGTTATCGGTCATTCTTTCAATATAATTTGCAAAGTATTCCATAACCACCCCATTCCTCATCGTTTCGATCGAAGTGACGAATTCCAGGCTCATATAATATGGTAGGAGACATTTAAAAAAAATATAAATTATAAATTAAATAAAATTATAAATAATTTGGTTTAATTTGTGCTTAATGTGCATAAATCTTTGTCCCCCTCTTATGGGAATCTAATCAACCGAGAGCCAATTGAACGAGCGTTTAAATTTACCTCTGAATACAAGCTCAACAGTTTTTATATGGTATACATATGAAATACCAAGGGATATATGTATGTACATACATAAGTCAGTTACACATTTAATATGAAAAAGCCATAGATTAATTGTATTTCTATTAATACGGTCCAAACCTAATTAAACTTTAGAATTTTATGAAGGACCGGATAACTAGCGATGGATAGTATTGCTAGATATCTTAAAAACATATAAGTTTGCATAGATACTTAATTTTCTTCAACTAAGGAAGCCATCATCCAGTTCCCCTGATAAGAAATTTTTCCCGACCAGTTTATACTGTTAAGATGATAATAACGAGCTGGGAACTATGTAGCCTAGCTCTGGGTATGTAGGGAAGTCTGTCTGCAGTAATTTTTCCTAGGGTTTGATGACCCTAGGAAATTTGATGACCCTATTCTAACATTTTTTTCGTTGAGTGGGCTAATTTAAAGGTCAAAATGTCAATACAGTACGTGCTACAAATACCTAGATGGCATATTAAGATTCAATCTATGAATTTTACGACTAGTCTTACTAATACATACATACTCATGTCGCGGAAGAACCTCATATTACTATACCCCCATATTAATTTACCATATTAATAACCATATTAACCATATTAATTTTTAATGCATGCCTAATATCACCTTTTAATTCTATGATATTAATACGGGGTTCTTCGTATGCACAAAACTTAAATAGCATTGAAAGCCAAATACGTCGTACTGCACGTTATATATTTGGAATGAAAAGTAATGAGCCGATCAGTGATATTATACAGCATGAATTAAAATGGCTTTTTCCTAACCAAAACTATTATTATAAAGCTTTTTGTTTCTTGCATTCGCTAAAAAACAATGAAATTCCTTTTCGAGCGAGCGGTAGTTTTCACACATACGCAACAAGAGATGCATGCAATTTGAGGGGAAACTTCTGCACAAAAAATAGAATTAGTGAAAGGAGTATTCAGTTTCACCCTGTTAGTGCATGGAATAGACTACCAGTAGATTTAAGAGATTGTAAGGATAATAAGATGTTCAAGATAAAATTAAAGGAATATATTCTATCCAATAAGGACAAATTTTAATGTTAAATGACTTAAATTAATGACGAATGTACATGTGTACGCAATAATATATTATGAGTTAATTGATTGATTGCATGAGTAATACATATGTAATGTAATATGTATGAGTATGCCAAACGTAACAAGCTTTGAGAAAAAGCAAGTTTGGTCTAATAAATAATAAATAACAATAATAATCATGTATCTAAGCCTAGTTTGCTAATTATATCTTTTTGTCGATTTTGCTGGCAACGTATTACGCTGTTTGCCTACCCATAGTTTTTTTGCGATTGTAACATAAAGAAAATAATTTTATTTACTTTAATAAGAATTATTTAGATATTGTTTAGGCTCCAATATTCGTTCGGCTGGAAAATACTGCATTTTGAAAATAAACCTTACATTACCACGGAATAGCTAATGCAAATTAGTAATTAGGATTAACGATAGTTCGCAATCAAGATATTTTAAATTTATATAAAAAATTCATACATATGATATTTATAAATGGATAAAAGCCATTGCTGAAATGTATGTATTAGAAAGACTCGATATCTAAATGAACAGTAGTATGTATTCAAAGAGCATAACTCATTCTTTGTTATCGAAAATTAACTTCAACTTCTCCGGACAAGTATGTAAGTTGGGTAGCGAGTGGTATAAACCATTTTTTCCAAATCAGTGGAAAAAATGGGAAAAATTCAATTTTTACCACCCACTAAAATTAGTGGAAATGGGAAAAATTTGAAAATTATTTACTACTTACATGTGTGTATGTATTGCGCTAGGTGGTGCTAGTTTTTGTTGCTATGGTTTTTTATGTCCTGCATGTCATGTGGTTTCATAGGTTCCATTGCATTTTACGAATTTCTGCATTATGCGGCACAATTGCAATTTCACGCGCACCAAACGAAGCAATAATTTATTTTTATGTTCGTATGTATATGTATATTGTGTCTCTAACCTAAATACAGTATAAAAGATGTTATCAGACCCCACCACTTTTTCCATGGGAATTTTTATAACGTCTAAACCGCTTCATGGAATTGAACGAAATTTTGCACATTGTGTAAGTATTAAATACTCGATTAATTGAGATAAGCATTAATCTGCCTGAGTGACATGTATTTATTATATACATACAGAGAAATTAAAATAATCTCCGTCAAAAAAGTAATCAGACCCTCAATAAATTTGCAATTAATTGTTTTACATTTCATATTTTAACAATATTTCACCAGTACTAGTACTTGGTATGTCCACCTTTAGCCTTCAGGAGGACCACGACATGTCGTGGCATTGATTCCATCAAAGAGTTTGTAAATGATGTGTCGAGTTGTTCCCACTCCAGTTTGATCGCTTCCTCAATCTTTTTAAATTTCCAGGATTGCGTTTGGCCATTTTTGGTTTGATAATTGACCACAAATGCTTAATTACGTTCATGTCAGGAGACTGTGGAGGCCAATTAAGAAATTTAATGTTACTAGAAGTGAGCCAATTCTTCAATAAGTTTGAACTCTGATCACGGTCCCTGAACCGTTAAACTATGAAATTGTTTCCCAGCTGAAGCGTGTTTCTAGATGTTATCAAATTTCTTTCCAGAATATCGCGATAGTAGTTGGAGCCTATGATACCATTCATAATTTCAAAATTTCTGACCGCTTTCTAGGATATACATACCCAAACCTTACGACTCTCACCACCATCTTTTACCGTAGGCTAGCAATATTTCGTTTCATCGGCGTTGTCGTATTTTCTCCACACTCGTGTCACCCCATCAGCACCGAATAGGTTAATCTTGGTCTCTTCGCTCCACGAAACCCGTTTCCAGTCTGACACGGTCCAAGGTCCGGACTTTTTTGCCCATGCAAAACACTTTGCAATATGACCCCCTGTTGAGAATGGTTTTTTCCGTACAGATCTGCCCCTAAATCCTACTTGATGGATGCGATTTCTTGTAAGTTGGGCAGAAACATCAAGTCCACATTCTCCCGTCATTGCAACAGTCAAAACTGGTGCAGATAACTTCGTATTTTGTTCGATTTTTAAGATTATATGACGATCCATCCTTCCCGCGGTGCATTATGACCGACCAAGTTTTGGTAAACTCGCCACGGTGCTAAATTTTTTGAATTTTTTTATGATGCATTCAACTATACCCTTGTGTATCATAAGCTTTTTGGCAACCTTTTTATATCCAAGTCCCTTCTCGTAACGTTTGACGACGTTTTCTCGAAGTCCAAGATAAATATTTTTTCCACGAATTCTGTATAAATTGTATTGCAAATTAACACTATGGCAGGTTCTACAATAATTTACGGTTGAAGGATGATTGCCTACCTGACAAATTATGCTGAATTTTATAAAAATATGAAGGAGATATTTGCAGGAGCACAAAAAACACGCAGGGTCTGAAAACTTTTTTGACATGCGAATTTTACAAATCACCCCTTCGTGTCTCAATTTGACCCGTTGGATAATCCAGGAATTAATTAATCTGTACCTTACTTCAAGGTGAATAAATATGCAAAATTTCATCCAATTCCATGAAGCCGTTCTGATGTCATAAAAATTTGTATCGGAAAAGTGTTGGGGTCTGATAACATCTTTTATATATGTACTGTACATACGTATATATAAAAATTAAGGAGCAATTGTTCAAGCATATGTAAATATTGAAAGCACGTCCGATAAATCGCTCTGACCCATGGCTAAACTGTAGTACGCGAATATCGTAATGAACGCCATTCCTATTTCTATTAAATGCCTTTTAAGAGAGTGGATATTACACATACAATCAATCCCCCTGGCATTAATGTCACAACCAGCCTGAACTCCGTCGGTAATTTCTCAAATAATCGTTTTTGCTGTATGTAGCGAAGTTTTGAGAGGGGTGTGCCATACGTGCACCCTCGTGGCGTAACTTTTTATCATTTTGTTTTTGTATTGCATAAATCCAGGTTCAATTCCCACGCATTTAAGTTTTTCCTCCTTTTATTTTTTGCTATTTGTTTGTTAAAATGTAAAATAGGCATGTAAATGCAAAAATTCGAGTAGTTGTGACATTACCTCATTTTAAAAATCATTCTTCCTAGTCCCTTCCGGTAAATTTAAAAAAAATTATACATCGTTTTAACAAAAACCATATGTGATAACCGTTTAACACCGACAAATTAACTTTAAACTTTACTTTTCATTGCAGAAATTGCAAAATTTGAATTTAATTTGTATCCCTCAAAAACTGGTTGGCAACTTTTATGATTTTTTTAGCAAAAGGCGTGCAATAAAAAAATATTTAAAAATTGACACATATTTTCATCAAATTTATCCACGTATTTTGTGCACCGCCAATTGGCAGAAACGTGACCGCGACGGGGAATGCTGTTCAGACTGGTGTGACGTAAGAAGTGACAAGATCCGCAGGCCGTGCATAATGTACGGTACATCATAAACACATAAATACTCGCGGAATTGATGTCAGGGTCAGGAGTGGACTAATTTTATAAATGACTCCACGGTTCCTTTAAACAGGAAAATTGCAGAGTATGTGAACACGTTCGGATCTTTTTCTTTTCCAAATAAATATCAGAATCATGCAATTAATATTAGCTAATTATTATGTTATTAACTTACCAACAATTTAAGGATAACAAAGCATATTCTCGGTATCTTCCTACATACAAACTTAACTGTATGTATTGACTGGAAATCATTATTATGTTATCGCATTGATCAATGTAAGGATTGAGTCATAAGTTGTGGGACTGTGTTTCATGTACTCATACATACATACATACATACGCTAAGGAAAACCAATATTTTGTTTGATTTCTTTCACGTTAGATACTTCACGTTATGTTTAAACCGATTTACATATGTACATAGTAACAGAATTTAAAGTCAAGAAGGTTGGCAACTGAACCGTCTAAAACGATAAGGCTAAAAACCAAGCCCCCCCCCCCAAAATCGAGTGGTGCACCTTTGCAGAAACGGTGACAACATGGCAATAATATGTATGTCGTGCCACCACTTCAAAAATGATAACATTGCAAAACTCTCGTATATATCATGTGAATTCATGTACTATAAAATTAGCCAACAAAAATCCTAAAATGCCCCCAATGTCCTTCAAGCTAATCAATTATCTGTAAGATTTCTGGCCTTGTGTAAGAGCAAGTTTTCATGACGGCACGGAAAAACGTCACGTTTTAAACGTGCAACGATTTCGACGTGTCATGAGTCAAATAGTGCAGAATGTGGCGACAGAGTCATGAAATTTACCATGCTTTGAACAACAGGCGAGAAAGTTGATACGAAAGGACGACCGATAGTACAAACACCGTTTAGTTGTATGTTTACAATCGAATTTGTGATAGTGATAGATTTGCAAATTTGTTAAAATTTCAACTTCAACACTATCAACTTTCGCGCTCCGTAATAAAATGGTTTTATATGTTCCAGAACTTTTGACTCAATCCACACATATGCAAATATGTATCTCGAACCGACCTTTGCATCAACGCGTGCATTAATTTAAATCAATATTAATTAATTGATTATGAATACACTGTAAGAAACTGGGTATTGATTCTAAAAAGAATTTAATACCAACATCGCAGTATTAAGTTCATAGCACAATTTCGGTATTGAAACAATACTACAAGTTAAAACCAGACGTAACATTTTCAATACCGAGAGAATTTGTATAGATTTTACTGCCCATGGTATTGAAAGACTGCAATATTGGTATTGATATAATACCAAATTTTCTTGTCTCATGTTTGGCCGTTACACGACGCTCGCCCGGGAGCCAGTAGTGACTCTCCTTCATTTCATTCTCCTTTATTTTTTTCCATAATTTTTTTCACAATGAGTTCTACTAAACTAGTTCGGGTTTCAAATAATATTAGGGGCAAGAAATTAATTTCATCCGACGGAAATTTTGAAGAATTTCTATCATCAGGTAAGCAAACATATCCTTACACTATTTTTAAACAGTATTTATTGGGATTTATTAAAGTTTTGCGAACTTTTTCTTTGTATTTATTAGTAAGAAGCAAATTTGAGTTGGATGAAGCAGAAAATATTACTTTCGTGGATGAATACGGTGCCGAGGTGGACTCTGATGTTTTCCCAATTTTGGTCAGCCTAGATGGGATTCAAAATATCATATTCAAGCTAGAAGAAGAGTCGTCAGTATTGGAAATTGACCTAAGCTACAATAATACATCGTAATCAAGTTATTGTAAGTCTTTTTCGAATAAACACTTCTAGTCTAGTATATTACCATTTTCAGTTTTTAAGCTATAACTGTTGAGGAAATTCCATTGAATAAGTGTGATATTTTTTTAATGAGTGAAAGTTATCGTACTAATATGCAATAATATTTGTCTGTAGTTTTACCTGCGGCAGGAAATATTGGGCTTTCTCAATCGTTTGGAATAGGGGATAATTTTAAACAAGTACAGTACATACTTAGTTAATTGTGCCAGATTATTATAACAACTTTACTAACTATTATTTTAGATTCTCCAAACCACGGTTCAACAAAACAATGTAATACACGGTATTGTCGAAGATTGCAAGAGTAAAGGCTTCGTGGACGATAAATCTTCGACAATTCTCATTAATGAATTTGTGTCAAAACTTATAGAGATAAAGGGGTAAGGATATAATAAACAGTTTGACCTGAATTTTTATTTTATATTTATTGCAACTAATTTATCCAATTCCAGAGACTCACCTGCGACGTCGGTGCAAAAACAATTCGCCGCAGCAATTGTTGAAATTCTCCCCTGCTGGCGTTATTCTGGCTCAAAAGATGGCTTGGTATGGTAATTTTTTTGTGTAATTAATACATAAATGCGCTAATTAATATGTTATATTACATGTATATGAATAAATTTATTTTAATTAATTTCAGGACATTTTATTTGACGAAGTCAGCCGGTCTGGACTTATTCAGACCAGATTGAGACGAATTCATCAAATTCTCCACACGTCTCAAAAAGTGAATTCTGCAAAAAAAACAAAGAAAAGATCTACTGGTGGCCCCTGCGTTAAAACAGCAAGAAACGAAGAGCCAGCTGACGACCAACAATATGAGAGTTTAATTCTTCTGCTGAACGGGACATGCGCAAAAACAGGAAAAGAAAGATTAAAAGAATTAATTACTAACACTTATCATCACAGGAATTATCTGAGGCAAAGCAACCCACAGTCTATTTTTCTCCACTACAAAAAATTCAAAGAATGCGATTTTATGGTAAAAAATATCACATAACCGTTGGAAATGAAAGTTATGAAAATTATTAACTAATTTGGAAATTATTTTTTGTAGATTTCGTTTGAGTTCTCACTGATGAAGGAAGAATCGCAACACAACTTTACAAATTCATGGCCAGTATTTTCATCAAAACTACTAATTAAAGCTAAAGAGTTTAATTCGTCACCTGCTGTAACCAAATATTTAGCTGAGGAATCGGGTATAAGTTAAAATAATATAACTTTTTTTTCCTTATCAGAATAAATTAAATAAATTTTTGGCATGACTTTACAGATCAGTGGGATCAATCTTTAGCTGCTCTGTTTTTATTATTACATTTAATTCCCCCCGCGGCGCAAGGGAAGGCGAAGGGAAGTCGCAGCAAAACAACGTGTGCACAGATGTTGATGGTCTCGTATTACAAAGTATTTTTGTGCATAGACATTTTGTGATATTAAATGGTTTTAATATTGCGATATTTCAAATATGTTAAGAAAATTACCTAAATTTATTTAAATCTATTTTAGAGCGGAACACCCCTCAATTCAATCTTGGACACTTGGAGTGACGAAAAGCGACAGCCCAATTTAATTTGTCTTGGAGAAGACAAGAAGAATTTGGTATCTTTTTTCCTTGTAGTGGACAAAATACTTCTTCCTATTGACGCGACAAATTCCACAGAAGCCATTGATCGTTTATTCAAGTCACACTACGTTTTTTCTGCGGAATACGACAAGAATTTGCAGGGAGTCTGGAAATTTTTGCAAGTATTCATCTATAAAATTGATGTCGACAAAACAGATCTCTCAAGGAAAATCAAGCAAGTCTCATCACAACTGCACGGGATTCTAGCGGAAAGCAGATTGGAATAATGTTTATTTGTCCAAGGTGTCAGAAGTTAATTTTAGGGGTTAGTGAGTTTCACGACCATATTAAGTTTACACATAATATTACACATATAAATTTTACTAAATCAATTTGTCCTTATGACGGGTGCAATGTAGAAATATTTACTTGGAGTGGGTATCTACGTCACTGTAAATCTCACGAGATAAGTTTACAACAGGAGAATATACAAAGTCTTAATAATATTTTAGAATCAAATTCAAATGAGACAACCAATTTGGAAGACCCAGAGGTTTTTGAAAACATTACTGTTGATACTTGTATTGAAGTAATTATTGATAGTTTAGGCAACTTTTGTGCGTCTTTGATGGCGAAGGGTGTGAATAATTCCGTCGTAGATTTTGTTGTCAAAGATATGGAGTATTTAGTTACAGAAATTATTGATGTAATTTGTAGATTAGGAACGCAAACATTTAGTAACGAATTTAATCCGTTAGGATCTCAAATACGTACCCTCTTGTCGGGTTTCGGAAAAGTACGTTCTGGTTATCAGCGACAAAAACTTTTTGAGAAACGGGACAGAATTATCTCTCCTGTCGAAATTAGTTTAGGTAACAGAACTGAGGTTAATGTAAGAAATAATAAACGCCAACAAGTAATTGTTGAGGATACTTTTATGTATGTTCCTCTTCTTAAAACACTCGAAAAAATAATTAGAACTCCTGAATTGTTTCAATATTTCAAGACACAAAACTCAGATGACAAAATTATAAGAAATTTTGCAGACTCAGAGTCTTTTAAATCTAATAATTTATTTTCAATTTATAAGAATGCCATTCAATTGCAATTATTTTATGATGACTTCGAGACAGTCAATCCTTTGGGGTCAAAAAAAGGCGTGCACAAACTTGGTGGTATTTATTTCATTTTACGAAATTTTCCAGACTTTTTAAATTCTCAACTTTCACAAATTCATTTACTCGCTCTATTTTACAGCGAGGATGCTAAGAAATATGGATTTAATGCTATTTTAAATCACATTCTTCCTGATATCAGAATTTTAGAAATAACGGGTATATTAATTGGACGGGAAATATTTCGAGGAACAATTTGCTCTGTAGTTTTTGATAATTTAGGCGGGAATTCCTTATTGGGATTTACAGAATCATTCAATTCAAACTATTTTTGTCGTATTTGCTGTATTTCCAAGACAGATTGTCAGAACCAATTTGATCACACAAAAATGTCTATTCGTAATTCAGAAAATTATTTAGACCATTTAAACTCAAAAACATTTGGGGTTCAAAGTCCATGCGAATTGAACACTTTAAAATATTTTAACTTTTTAAATACCCCTACGGTTGACATAATGCATGACCTTCTGGAGGGGGTGGTTCCATACGAGATTAAATTAGTTTTGCAAAAATTAATTTGTGTGGGGTGCTTTGACCTTGAAACTGTGAATCATAGGATTTTGGCGTTTGACTTTGGCTACTTAGAATCAAAAAATAAACCTAACCCTATACGTCTTGATGGGAAAGGAAATAAAATTGGGCAAAAAGCGGCACAAACTTGGTGCTTAATTAGATTTCTCCCTATTATTTTAGGTGATTTAATTATCACAGATGAACATTTAAGATATTGGGAGTTAATTTTGCAATTACTTAAATGCATGAGCATTATATTTTCCAGAATATTTACAGAGACTTTAATTAATAAGTTAGAAGTTGCAATTTCAAAACATCATAACCTTTTTAAAACTCTTTTCCCTAATAATAACTTAATTCCTAAGCACCATTTTATGGTGCATTATCCATATGTCATAAAACAGTCAGGCCCGTTATTATCTCTTTGGACAATGCGGTTTGAGGGCAAGCACAATTATTTTGCCCAGATTGCGCATAATATTAGAAATTTCAGAAATATTTGCCTGTCTCTCGCAGTGAGACACCAGCAGTATAGTTCTCGTGTTTCTAAAAACATTGAATTACATTTTGGTTTAAAAACAGATGAAATTTTTAAAATTAATTTATCCGACTATGACGACTCTTTTGATATAATTGAATCACTAAATATATTTTTATGTACTCAGACCTTGTGTGGGAAGAATGAAATGTTAAGTACAAATCAAATATGGTACAACGGTTATAATTATAAGCGTAGCTTTATTGTGTGTTATGAGATGGGAAATGTTTTCCCAAAGTTTGGCCAAATTTATGAATTTATTTTATACGAATCAAATACTTGTCTATTAATTCTTAAAGTGCTGGACACCGAGTATTTTGATCGGCATCTGTTTGCCTATAAAATTAAGGAGACGGAGAATATTTTTAAAGTAGTCAATGTAAATAATCTAATTACTCATGATGCCATGGAGTTGAAGCATAATTGCAATGTTGCTGGAAATTTCGTGATTTCGAGACATTACTTGTAGTATTTAGATAAGTGGTGTAGTATTAAGAATTTAGCTGTAAATTTTGTCAAATAACATGTTAATTAATATTTGGGTGCATATTTATTTATTATTCCTATCTATGTATGTTTATAAATGTTGTTTTAATTCAAAATAATTGTAATTGCTACGTTAAGCGTTTAATTGTGCAATAAAAAAATATAATTAAACGAGAAACGTTTCATTACCATATTTTCGCATTCATTACTGCCATGGTAATTACACAATACTGCGTGGTATAAATATGCTCAACGCATGCAATACTAGGTGGTATAGAGCGCTCACCATCATTCAATACCACAGTGAATAAGAATAATACCACAGTGCGCACCCCATATAATACTGACACGGTTTAATGTGAATACCAATAACCCCACTATTTTTACTGCTCCGGTATCAGCGACAATACTATTTAGTATTAAATCAATACTACAGCGGTAGAGTCATATATGTATACCGCGTGGTATTGAAATAGTATTGATTTTGTTAAGAGTGTACGTATTTACATACATACTTCACCAAAATGTCACACCACTTGTGGTAATAATCGATTAAACGTAAAAACCAACCAGGACGAAAGGAAAATATCAATTTGACTCCTGACAATAGCCCAAGTTCCGTGCGCAAAATGGCAGATATTCCACCCGACTACAAACAAATTTTGTAATTAATTACAACAATATGCAGATAAATAAGGTTATTCCATCCCGATAAGTGAATCGGATTGCAATGACGTCTCTCAAAGTGGAAAATGTACATAGTATACGTGTATGTAATTGAGTGATCGTCATTATTTAACAAAACCCATCTCTTGCACAACAATGAAGTAAATTCCGCATCAAATCAATCAATTGAATGTGACACCTGAATAAATGATTGCTTGTCAATTTGTTAATGAGATCATGGTTATAAATCTGACACCTTTTTCCATATATGTCTCACTCCTGCGACGCAAGCCCTCGCGTGTGGATAATCGTGAAAAATCGTAACAATGAAGATCGTCTTCGTCCTGGCGGCCTGTTTGGCGGTCGCCTTGTCGACAAAGGTAAACTACGCGAATTACAAGGTTTTCCGTATTACCCCACAAAATGAGGAACAGCGACAAATCCTGCTCAATTTGGAGGAAAACAATCCTGGCGTCATCTTCTGGAAACATGTGAGGAATGTCGGTTATCCCGTTGACATTATGACGCCACCCCATCTTCAAGCCATGGTCGAAGACTTGGCCGACTTTAAGATTGAAGTTAACGAAATGCTCGGGGACGTTCAGAGGTGGGTGTAAAATTTTAGTATAAAAATATTCATTGGCCGCGTAAGGTGTATTGGCCCTCGGGGGAATTAATATTGTGGGATAGAAGTTAGTGGAGTTTCGCAACACTGGTGAAATAGGGGCCATGCATACATATACCAAGTTACGTAATAGGGGGGATGGTGGTACCATGAGGTGCGTTACGGTCTAGTTTCCGCCACACGATAATGGTGGGAGTAACTGCGGTAGGCGGGGGGACAGAGGCGCAGAGAAATGACAATTTTTGTGCCACGTAGTTTCTGGACGGTCCAATTGGACACGTGTATATTTCTGGGGGAGAATTAATGGCATGACCCTCCGGTTCGGCGACATGTACATAATTAGCCAGGTTGGAATCATCAACAAATCTTTGTAACAGGATATTTCCGGTCAATTTGCGCAACATGTTAAAACTGGGCGGAATTAGGTGGATGTGATTTTGGTGTTGCGCAATTTATTAGCCACGCTAAAGCTGACGGGGGGGGGGTCGTTTAAGAGGGTGGGTTAGACGTTGGCAGGGTTACATGGCAGGGGTTGCATAGTAATTTTTTTCATTTTTTTTACAAATTACCCCCGTCTTCTAACAAATTTTTCATTTCCAGTCTTATCGTCGCCGAAGAGGCAGCCTCCGCCAAGGCTGATCCAAGGCTGAGCTGGGATGCTTATTATTCCGTTGATGAGGTGGGTGTGGTTCAACGAAATGATTTAAATAATAAGAATTAATATTTTCAACATTTTAAATTACTATTTAGATTAACGCTTTTATCAACGAGACGGCCGCCGCTCACCCAACCATTGCCACCACGGGTGTTTACGGTAAGAAAATAAAACAACAGGGAGGGTTCACAAATATCGTTAAGAAATTACAAATTCTTAACTAACTATCTCCAACAATGAGTAGAACAAAAGAAACGAAATTACCTATTTTTAACAGGGCGCTCCCACGAAGGTCGGGACCTAAACTATATCAGACTGAATAAGGGAAACACTCGCAAGCCTGTGATTTGGGTTGATGCCAGTAAGTCATTTATAAAAACACCACAAATACAATTTAGTCAAATATGAGATTACACAACCAGTCGGGTAAAGTTTCTCCAAATTTATAATGGCGACTAAAAACTGTTCCAAGTTAGGCAAATTTTACTCAAGGGTTGTAATGTCAAATTTTGCTCCGCCTTAAGTAAATTTCACTCCGATTTAATTACTGCAAAAGATTTACTCCAGTTATTTATGTATTCACACCCTAATTAAGCTTTTATTTATCTAAATTACAGACATTCACGCGAGGTGGGGACACCAACAAATTCACACCTACATAATATGGGTAGCTATTTTTGAAATATTTATGTTAATTATTTAATTATTAGGGAATGGATCACCAACGCCGTGTGCACCTGGATCATTAAGGAGCTCACCAGTGGTGATGCTACCAACTGGTTGGACAACTTCAACTTCGTCATCGCCCCCATGCTCAACCCCGACGGGTACACGTACAGTCGAAGCACTGACCGAATGTGGAGAAAGACACGTAATTAAAATTTCTATCTTGCTCACCATTTAGGTTCCATTTATACTTTTAATTTAAACGGGAAGTTGGTTGGCGTGCCAGTTTGAAATTCCCGCACATATCCATCTTCGCCCCAGTTTGATCAAATTTATTCTTAATTATCACTTCTTCTTGTAGGATCCAACTTTGCTCCAGGATCCACCTGCAGGGGTGCTGACCCCAACAGGAACTTCCAATTCGATTGGAATAGTACGTAATCCACTGGAACTTAACCCAATAAAACCTGTGGTCACAATAAGTTGTCTAAATTTTCAAATATTTCTTCCCGCAGCCGGTGGTTCTAGCAATGCTCCTTGCAGCGACACCTTCATGGGAGTGTCCGCCCTTTCCGAACCGGAAGTCTCTGCTACGGCCGCATTTATCCAGAGTATCGCCCAAACTGATGACCTCGTCTTTTACCTCAGTCTTCACAGCTACAGTCAACTTATCCTTATCTCATATGGAACTGCTCGAGGTCGCATTCCCGATCATAACAGGTGATTTACAAGATATTTGATTCTTGGAGAGGGTTTAATTTGAAAATGGCGCTTATTTGTAGGCACATGACGGTTGGAAATGCAGCCGCCGCGGCAATTGCGCGTCGATACGGGACTCAATTCACCCCTGGAAATATTGTCGAGCTTCTATGTAATTACAAAAGTGAAGAATATTTTTTTTAATGGAAATTTTAATATTTCTGAACTCTTTTTTCACTAGATGTCGCCAGTGGTGGAAGTGGAGATCACGTGAAGGGAATTAACAACCCCGACTTGGCGTAGGAAGTATATAATTAAGAGTTTTTATTTTTTAAGCTAATTTTATTTCCGGGTTTAGTTACACTTTTGAGATGCGAGACACTGGACGATATGGCTTCCTTCTGCCGCCAGATCAAATTATTCCAAGCTGTTTGGAATTCATGGACGGGTTCAATGTCATCCTGACCGATTTGGCTGCCAGACATCCAGTCCCATAAGATGGGAGGGGCTCAGGCTAAATTTCATCTAGCTATGAAGGAAACTATGTGTAGAGATTAGTATCAGAATAAAATAAAATATCCGTATTGCGAAATAATTCAAGACTTTGATTCTTCAATTTTCTTAGTGAGTTACCACAATGGTTGAGGGTACTCATAATCTTCGAAAACATTGCATCGCAACATAATTTGCGACTTTCGCCTTGCCAAATAGTGAGGAGGCAAACATTTTCTCGCAAACTATTTGCTTAATTTCCAAGTACGCCTATCACCAAGGCGACGATCACCTGGAACAATCTATACAAAAGTATACGCACACTCTTTATGTACTTCTTTATATTCTAGGTTTTTGATTATCGACGAGGTCGCGATTTTAGACACTTCAACATTACCTTGTCAAAAAATTCCTGCGAGTGTCAAGAAAATCGGACACGGTCATACGATACATCATTTTTCTTCAAAACGCTTTTCCCATTTAATAAAAAATATTAAAAGTTAAAAAGAATTATTCAGGAATTTTTTTCGAATTATTTGTTTTAATTTCCAGAAATTCTAACCTTTGACCTGTCGATGACCATAAAAATCGACGACGCGTGACTACGCGTCAATGAGTGGATGCTCAAGTGTACAGAGTTTCAGGGTTCCCTCTGCACTGGGTCATGTCGAGATAAGAACTCGTTAAGGGGATGATCTTCATTTGGTCTCACTGTTTGTATCTTAAATATCTTAATAAGCCAGGAGGAAAATGTTAAATATTAATCGATATGTATAATTGATACTGAAAACAAGTCTGCGTTTTACTTTTTTAATAATTTGTTATGGTTAGCTAAATTTTTAGTTTTTTATATAATATGTTTAAACATATTGAGGGGATTCATTACGATTTCTCAGTTTCGCATAGCAAAATAAGTTTTTTAATTGTGCAAACTAAATACTGGCCTTCAAGATGCGAGAAGAACTAGGGCAGTTTAGGGCCTATTTTGGTTATTTCTAAAAGTCTCGGAAGTAAGCAAAACATGGTTTTTCTCTAACTTAATCTTAATTTACAAGCATTTACGATTTTACATGACAAACGGCGAAAAACCCACCCATAGTTCTTTCACAAAATATTTGTGGCGAGTAGATCAATGTCGCCGAAATCGCTGGACACAGGATTGATTACCTAAAAGCGGTATATAAAATCAGAACTCCGATTTTTTTCCAACTTTCTCATGTTTAGGGAACTTCAGATGTTGGTAGCACAAAAGCCGTTTTATATATACCCCACCCCATATTATTTGTTAATAACATGAACGTCACAATATGTTTGACATGCCTGAAGACGGACTGGAAGCCCAAATTGCGATGTGGAAAATCAAAACCTAAAATTTTTGTTAAAATTTCTTATGACTAGGCAAATTCACCGATTTTTACCAAAAAAACTGTGACACACTCCACCCCTGATTTTTTTATATGTGATGTCCCCATACCATAGGTGTATGACCAAGTCAGAAATTGATACGAAACAAACGAAAAAGGCCCGACAAAAAAAAATAAAAACCAAAAAAAATTGACCGCTTTTCGGGAAAAGTTAGGCATTCAAGCAAAATGTTTCCTTCTGTGTGATTTTCATAGGTTCGCATGATGTTTCCTGATGAAACAAGTTAAGCAGCTTCATTTTTTTCCTATGGCGTTGTTAGGAATTATGTTCGGTTTAAAGGATATTCCCCTCCGAAAGACAAAAAACATGATCAGTGAAAAAATTCGGTTTCTGGCCTGGAAAAGTGGTCGGGGGTAATTTTTTTCAACTTTACCTTACTAATTTATAATTCACCTATTACAACCTTCAAAATAAAATCATAAAAAGTTGTGGCCCAAAATAGGACCTAAACTTCCCTTCGCAGATCAATTTTCATTCCAATTCTCCTTTCTAGGTAGCGTAGCTAACGATGCAAAGTCTTCGTGAATTTCCCGATTATGGATTTTCATAGTTCAGAGATTATTTATAACCATCACGTCTCAAAACCAATCTGGTTTTACAAGTATAGCCGATACATCGAAAGGTGGAGTTTGACCGGCTATAATCTGCCGGGGGCATTTCTCATTTTGACTTTGCACGAATAAATGATCAGTAAAATATTACTGAATAATATGGTCACTGAAAATTTACCAAAAACTAAAGGAATAACGGCAAGAAAACTACAAATCTTCAGGTGAGGTTAAACTTTTGACGCGATGAAAATGTGGACTTTTTCGTTTTTGTCTCACTCTGTTATTATATACAAGTTTTTTCGTACATATAACATTAAATATTATTTGATTGTATTTCCTACTAAGTAAAATTTATTTGGTCAAAATCGGTTTACCTTAGCCACAACTGCAAATCCAATCGCATATATCAATCAAAAGTTCATACTATTGGCTATTAAAAACAGTTTTTGCACAACCAAATTTTTAGTTATGTGTTTACTGCGCATTTTACGGGCAGCCCACAACTATAGTGACCCTTCGTTAGAATTAATCGATTATTTTCGTTAGTTTAGGAAGATTTCACCGAGAAATATTTGGAAAATTTAACCCATAATTGGTGGGAACGAACAGTTGAAAATTTTATTATTATTATTTAGTATTAGTAGTTTCATTATGAAAAAATTGTAGACTTGTTGGCGGATAACAATAAACCTCATATTGAAGAAGTTAATCATTTAACAAATAGGTACAATGCGGGTAGAAAAATTGCTGAAACAACCTTTAGATCAGTGTCCGAACCTCTGTACACTACATTCTGTCCAGCAGATATTTATCAGTTCTATAGCAGTTCAATATAAGGTGCTTAACTAAATACATACATATGTGCGGTTATGCTTAATACAATTTAATTTTAATCAGTTAACTTTGATGAAGATCTCTAGCCCTGATCCAAGGCTTAAGAATTATCCCGATACAACCACTAGTAAATAATATACTAAAGTGCCCTGTGGATTTATTTTTGACGTAAATAAAAATGAATTACATAAGTTAATTAATTAGTAAATTTATTCGATAGCATACGTATTTGTTAGGTAATCGTTAATTTAACATCCTTCCCTCACACTTCGCGTAACAAAACCTTCGAAAACTTCACCGTATGTAATTCCCCAATCTCTTCCTTGTATTTTCGATTTACGACAAACCGATTTTCCTGTGAAGTTCTGTCCAGAAAATAATGTCCAGGAATAGTTGCCCGTGAAGTGGTACGATCTAACGCGTATTGGTGGAGACACTGAAGGCGTCGATCCGTTTGCTGTATACCGCATTCCATAAAACTTATAGTAGTCATAAAGATGAATTTCTTTCCGGACCTGGAGTGGATCCCCGAATCGGATAGCGGTCATTCGTTCATCATTCATAGGCCAACGCAATTGTTCACATTTGTCGCCAACTC
Source organism: Folsomia candida (assembly GCF_002217175.1). Taxonomy (NCBI): domain Eukaryota; kingdom Metazoa; phylum Arthropoda; class Collembola; order Entomobryomorpha; family Isotomidae; genus Folsomia; species Folsomia candida. The sequence continues at coordinate 439,189 of NW_019091245.1, forward strand.
CACCCAGAATAGTGTCAAAATACCAACCCATGTGCTGGGATATCCTCCACCTATAAAGATAATTAAAAACCGCCTGTCATGAATCGTACCCTGAATATTTGAAATTATTTAATCGTGAACTTTATTTATATGTATAATAAGGCAAAAATCACTACAAGACTGCTAGGTATCCATACAATTTATTTCGCAAAGGTAGAAGTATTTGCACGAAATTATTACACGTATTATTGTATTTTGTAAATAGGGGGTAATAAAATTAAAGTCTGTAGAAATTGTTGCCAAAATTTTGAAACAAATTTTGACCAAAATTAAAGTGCCCTCGCCAAAAAAGTTCTTGGCTTGTGTAACAAATCATTTCTTGAAGAAATGATTTGATATTTTGGCTATAACTGAATCTCTAACATTTAAATTCGCACTGAGGTAATAACTTACAATCCCATCACATTGAAAAAGAGAGATTCCTGGTCTCCTGGTAGAATCAGTTCTTGTTCTTCGTCAATTGTTGAGTTGAGTTTTAGAGAATGGTTACCAGGCAAGCATTTCTCGTTAGTTTGGACCCCAACATATTCGAGTAGATACTGTGGCACGCCGGTATCCAGACACGTGACAAAAACCGTGGTCGTAGCGTAGCAAACGAGAAAATAAAATAATCGTGCTTCCATTATGAAGTTTTTTACTGGGGAAATAGAAAAGTGAATGTGTCACATTTGTTGTAAGATTGATGTCAAGTGGACCAAGTGGTGTCAAATTTATACTAAATGTTGTTCTGCTTTACAGCACGTTGTCATGTTTGCGAGAAAAAATTAAATTAAAATATTTCAACTTGTAAATAGCGAAATATATTTTTTAAGCAATCACGCAAAGAGCGATGGAATCTACGTACACAAAGAATTACGTAAATATATAGTTTTACGTGTATCTAAGTCAAATAATTTATTAATCCTTCAAAGCGGTGGTAAATATTTACTTAATATATGTACAAGTAAGTGGTACTATATGTATATGCAACTAGTTTATTTGACTCCAGGTACAGGCATGAAGAATGGATCAATAATAAATATGTATTCATCTGGTAGATACGGAATCCGCCTATGTGTCCCAATGCACGATTTTTACATTTCCACATCACACCAGGACAATGGACCTTATGGCGTTTAGTTGATTCACCGGTGCCAGCTTGTTGTGCAAATTATTCGACTGCTTACATATGCAGTCTGCTAAAAATTAAATTATCTAAATTTTTCAGTGTCAACAAAATTATGTGACGATCTACCAGTATTTTTTCAATCCGTTGAGATTGTTTCATATCTTTCGGTCACGTACAAAATTCGGGATTCCAAGCATAAAACAACCCGATCGTATTTACATTATTTTCTTTATTACATCAAATATGTACCTTCATACACACACATACGTTCAAAACTTGTAAGAATTGAAATAGGGATTTAAAAAAAATCAGGCAGAACTAAATATTTTCTATAATTAAATATTTCTACAATTTCTACATTTGATCCTCTTTTGTATTACTTCATTCTACAATAATTAGACGAATTTGACTTTTGTGGATGTCTATTAAGGTTACCAGTTTGGGAAACAACCACGCATAATTGCAAAAGAACTTTGTGTGTAATAAATATATATTCTGTATAGCAATATTTACAATAATTTTAGTTTATACATATTATTTACTTATGTTCAAATACGTATTTCATTTGAGTATTTTTATGACGTAGAATAAAAATAAGTACTTATAATCGTTCAGAGTGGAGAAGGCTATGCTAGATTTCTATAAATGCTCGAATAGTTTATGATTAATCTGTTATAAAGAAGGGTCAATGCAGTTGTGGACTCGCGCAACAAAGTCCTTATAACTGTTCCCGCCATAAATATAAATGGCCAGGCTGAATCTGGTCTGCTGGACATGGGCTGATGCTGGTCCTTTTATAAAGACGAGAGACGCTCACAGGTCCCTCACGCGATTCACTTTAAGGTTCATATCTGTACCCACAACTCATATGTACATAGTGCCAAGTTATTTATAGAATTATTATTTCTAGCCTAAACTGAATATGACTTTCTAAATATCGGTAGGCAAAATATATGTATGCATGTAGTATTAGCATGTTTAGCAAATAGGTAAGTGCATTGCTTCTACTGAGGATGAGCCAGCAAACTAACAGGACTTAAACACCATGCTCTCCTCAAGTCTCAACTTATGCAGTTACACAATATTTCGCTAAATACTGAAGAACACAAATACATACATGCACACTAAATTCACTACATTTCAAAATCATTTTATCCAAATTTGGATAGAATGACACATACTAAATTTAAATATGCTTTGGTGTCTACAAAAAATACCAGACCTGAGTTTGCACATAAATTTTTAAAATATTGAATATTTATTTTTCGTGAGGAACAACTTAGGTACACGTATTCACCACAATATTAATATTGGAGTGCACTGAACCAACCTACGCACATGCGATTACCCTAAATATACACATACTTGCACACGATGCAAAACTTATTAATTATTTTCGTGTGTAAAAACTCAAGTTGACTCACCTACGCTATGCAGGCTGCGGAACCGTGGGGTCAATATGAGGAGATTAACAGTGCGGGATATGCTAGTTCAATAACATTACAAGGATGGAAGAATCATGGGAAACTTTGTCTGTGGTATTGCTCCATTGTCCCCGCGATTCCGCAGGCCTTGACAACGTAAATAAATACTACATAATATTGGAGATATAATTCGTACAAGTTCTCCTGTCTATCCAAACCATTCAATGACAAGTTATGTAATACTAAATAAATGCGATAATCATGCTAATGAGTAATTTACAGAAAAATGGAAACTTAAATAGGACAATTCGTTTTAACTTATCCAATGTAAAGTGCAAAATAAGTTCAGAATCTTTCAGTATTATGTTTACTTGATATTCAATGTTATGAATAAGATAGACCAGAAGGAATTCTGCGGACATTGCTAAAAATACTCGATGTGCATAAAACTCCAAATAAGAACACTATTTTTTCCTGCAAATATTCTTTAATAACCATATTATTCTGGATTTGGAAACTTCTTGTATCATGCTGCTTAGTCGTATTCCATACCGAGCTCAATGTTTTTGACCTCTTGACTTTAACTACTTTTCCATTATTCGGAAATATTAAAAACTACGTTATAAAACAACGTTATTAATAAATTTGTATGCATGTATTCAAGGTTTGCATCACTTCAGAATAAATTGGTTGACGTACACATATGTCAAATTAATGATAATGTAACAAATTATCACTACATGCTTTCATGCTGACTGAGTCATTAAAACGATGTTACGTCCACCATCTCCTTTCCATATTTAAATAAATCACCCTTACTTTAACGTCTCACTTAAAAATTTTCAAACAATGGGCAACTTAAGAATTCTACTTTTTAAAGTGATGGCTTTCATAACCCTACTGACAGCAACAATCCTTGGATGGTATGGACATCTCGAGTCAAAAAAAATTTTGGATAACGGGCATAAAGCGGGATGGCAAACGAAGGAAATTTGTACCCTGGACCCGAACTGTCCTAAAAATTGGTTATCGCAGGAACGAGCCTTTCTCGCTATAACTACGATATGTTTGATTTTGTCAGTTATAAATTGGTGCCTTGTATGCTGCAGTAAGGAAGTGGGAAAGTTGAGAATAATGGTAAATACGCTTTTTTAATTTTATTTTAGTTACTTATGTAATGCAATTTTATATTAATTTATATAATTTACATATTTCCATAAATATGTATGTCAGGACGTTATTTACCATATACTGGCAGCAATTTTTCTCAGGGCTGCGGCAGCTTTAATGCTCCTTTCAACAACGAATATCGATGAACAAGTACTTCAGAAATTATCGCGCCCAAATTATCCGATGTCTCAGGAAGTTTCAAGCCCTCTATTCAATTCCTTACTGAACAAGATTCGTCCCCCAGTTCGTGAAGAGATAGCCTGGCCGCCACACATGAGCAGGGAAACGCTAGCATATAAGGAAAAGTTGGCTGGAGGGGTGAGTCGCAAATGGATGCTTAAATAAGCAATAGTTACTTTGATAAAAAATATACTAATTTTAAATCTTTATTAGTGGGTATCTGGCATCAGTGGTCTCCTCCATTTCGTCGTCTTCGTTCTTATACTTTTACATAATAAATAACGGGATTGTTGCAAGGTGAAGTAGTGCGTGAAAATATGCTAATTTATTTATGGTGCATCTGGCTATAAATTACACAAAAAATTTGTCCAAATAAATGTCAAGAGTTGCGTTGCTACACGATTTGCAAACTATTAGTTAGTTTTGTAGAGTCTTGACTTGAAGAATTTGAGGTATTGTAAATATTTAGGTTTCCGACTGAATCGAAAATTCTTTCGGTAAATACTTCACATGAAATTATCCTATTTCTTTCCACAAATATGTTGAAGGTAAAGCAATTAACCTAAAACTACCATAAACTTATTATACAATAATTATCTGCATTTTTCCTACTCCGAATATTATCGGGTTTATGTACCAGACTACGAATTAATTTAGTGTAATTACGTCGCTCGCTGAGTGACTCATTCAATCAAGATCAAGCAAACTGGTACAAACAGGGTAACGTAAATTCCAATTTGTGATAACACAAGTTGAACAGCAATCTCGAGTGGGTGCAAAAATTACACGCATTGTCTCTTACACAACTTGTTTACTCACTTACATTGAAAGAGGTCATTTATAATTGGTCAAGGCAGTCAGATTAAATATAATGATTTGCGGCGAATGACACCATGTTTTCTATATGTAATTGACCTCATATACGCGGAGGTTTACATTACGTCAGAGAGAGTCCAGGACAAGTGTACTGCAATATGAGTTTCCATATTCAGCGAGTGAGAGAGAGAGAAACTGATTTTTTGGGTATCCACCACCACTCTTACCACAGTGCCGTATGAGATTTTCCTCATACGGTACGAAAATTTTCGAGTCGATATTATCATCATAAATTCTGATGAGCAAAAGTTTTTAATTTGGAGCGAAAACGTGATTACGTTTCTTCATCTCATTATTGACTGTCTGTTACGGCCCTTGCCCTAATACGTCACTCGTTCAGAAATTTTGACCTCAAAAAACTCCCTGTTGCGAAACTTTCTCTTCGGACAACAAAAGCTGAAAACGAAGCTTTTTTCAAGTAGAAAAATCAGGCATCAGGTTGTCAGAAGTAAAAGTTTGGCAACAACGAGTTTTTTAGTGATTTATGTGTAGGCCAAAAACCCGCGAATTTTCAAATTTTGAAAGTTTGAATGCACCAAAACGTTGGTAATCATTAGGAAATTCAAAATCCAAATGTTAGTATAGGTCTAATTCTTGTTTTGCCGAGTCTGCATTGGTTTTCTCATGTTTCCCAATTTCTTTCTCCAATTTTTGAAGGGGGTGTGGTTACATATAAGTAGGAAATAACTATGCCACACTCATCCTTGATCCCGAAACTCTACTTGTAATTAGTTGTAATTGTTTTTATTTAATTCGGGATCATCGACGCGGAATGGAACGCTATTTTGGTGTAATTTATTTTTCTCCTTGCTCACTTGTTTTCGTCATGGCAATTGTAATTGTGGTCAAATGTAATTAATCGTAAGTTAATTTATAAGTTTTGCGTGAGTTGCAAATATATACATATATGTATGTATATTGGTTAAAATAGGAGTACAGTTGGGAGGATTAAGTTTGCTTACGAAAACTATCCAGAATTTCAATTCCGTTCCCGTTCATTCATTCTCCGGTTTATGTACGATGCCAATTTTTTTAATGCTTGCTGAATTTATCTGGAATACAAGCGTTGTAACAAATGTTACGAAAATGTCAGGTATGGAAAGTTGTTGCTTCACAAATTGAGTGTACAATTGTGCACATTTCTTGTTAATTAAGTTGAAATGAGACATCACTTATCCAGATTCTAGATTTCCATGCATATGCCTATGCACTATAATCATTTAAAAATTCCATGACAAGTCTAAAACAATATTTCCCATGCTTCAGCTAAACCTGAGCATAACGGCACCCTCAATGCCAGCAACCAGCAGAGTTGAATCATATGAACCGTACATAAAATGCCGTTTCCATATTCAGCGAGAGAGAGAGAGAGAGAAACTCATTTTTTGAGTATCCACCACCACCAGCACCGGTTCTTATGACAGTGCCGTATGAGATTACCTCAGACGGTATGAGTCATACCGTACGGAACTTTTTGAGTGGATATCATCATCATAAATTCTTATAAGCTTAAGTTTTCAATTTGGAGTAAATGTCAAACTCATGTATCTCGTTAGTGACGAACTGTCTGTTACGGCCCTTGCCCTAACGAGTCATTTCCCCAGAAACTTTGATCGTAAAAAAGTCGCTGTTACGAAACTTTTCAGTCTGACAACAAAGGCTGAAAACGTAGCTGTTTTCAAGTAGAAAAATCTGGCATCAGGTTGTCAGACTGGAAAGTTTCGTAACAACAAGGTTTTTAGTGATTTATGTGTACGCCAAAAACCCGCGAATTTTCAAATTTTGAAAGTTTGAATGCATAAAAATGTTGGTATTCATGGGGAAATTCAAAAGTCAAATGCATGTATAGGTCTAATTCCTGTTTCAACGGGTGTGCATTGAATTTCTCATGTTTCCCAATTTCCTTCTCTAATTTTTGAAGGGGGTGTGGTTGAACATAATTTAAAAACAGCCTTGCTATTCTGATCCTTGAACTCGGAATTCTCCTTGCAATATTTTTTTATTTTATTCGGTGACATCGATGCGAAATGGATTTACACAGTTCGTATGATTCGTCTCAGCAACGTATTTTCATAAATACTTGCCAGTGGTCGCGAATGTGTAAAAGGCAATTATCCCAATCGTATTTCTTGAGAAAGGCCGACGCACTTCCCTTATGCAAATTGCCCGGCCGTAATATTTTCTTGATATGTTGTACATCCCCATGCTGAAGTGGGCATGAATGTCGAAATCGACCTGCGTGGTAGTTGTTTCAGGTGACCAAAGATCGCCAGGTCAAAGGTCACCGTGGGGTGTCATTGAAAAGTGATCCCGAGAAGATTCAGATTATATACTTTCCCGAGTCCCGGACCACACCCCGTGTTCTAGAAGCCTATGTAAGACCGTTCCGAGTTTTAATCCCATCTGCGCAATGTTAATTCCCAATCTGGGGCGGCGTTAGATTTTGGAGAAATGGATTTTACAGTGTTAATAAAAATATACTTGTGGGAATCGGCAATGGACGATTGGTCCTTGGACAACCCAACTTTTCGACCCCGACCAGGTCGATTTCGACATTGAGTCCCATACAACTTTTGTTCAGCAGATCGATGTCAACATATCAAAAATTCATGGAAATATCACCGCCTGAAAAATTTCCATACGGGCTGTGCCTCCTCCTTTTAAAAAGTCAAATGAGTCTGAATTTGTTACACATTAACCATCAACTTTATTTTTGCTCACTTAATTTATTTGCCCGAACCCTGACAAAAAGTGCATATTAATTATTCAAGTCGGGCGTGTTATACGTACACTCCAAGAAATTTTATCACCGGATTGTCACCACGCGGTGACTATATATGTCTCTACCGCTGTGGTGACAATCTGTCACCGGGCGGTGATAAAGTTTATTGTCACCGCGACTATCACCGGATGGTGATTCAACCAACCCCGCACGGTGATAGCCCTTGTTATCGCGTGGTGATAAAATATGGTGATAAGCAGTAATAATTTTTACTCTCTCACAATTAAGCATCTGAATTATGTTATAATATATTGCTCAATTCATATAGTGCAAATATTAAAAATAAAAATACATTTTATAAATATACTATATATACATACATAATTGTACTTTATCAATAATGTCGTGTAACTAAGTAAATTTCTTGCAGTGAAATGTTCTGCTGTAATTCAAAGCACTCATGTATAAACAAATTCCTCACATTAATTAACTTTCATCAGATTCTTCATCAGATTTTACTTTGTAAGCGGATATGGTGACTTCGACTGCAAAACGATAAATGTACTTAAAGTCTGATTTAAAAAACCAAAGCAAAATACAAATTGTAAATAAGTTACCTTATAAAATAATACTAAATTACTTGCGTCGTTAATTTTAGCTCCGTTTCCGGGTCCCTTCCCTTGTGGGGCTGATAGGATAAATTGTGCCAAATTAAAGACTCCCGTAGGCAAAGCATCAATCCCGATCGCGTGATATTATCAAACAATGCGTCCTACAAATTCAACACGAGCTTAGTTAAATGGATTGAATTTAAAGGTGTTTAATAAATCCAATCTTACTATTCCTTCCGATGTGCCTGGATAGCGCTAGGCAGGGACCAAGTCAATTATTGCTGTAGCAACGTAACCAACAATTTTTGGTTACGTGCTTGCGGACTCTCTCTGGTATATATATTGTGAAATTTAACTACGACACAATTATAATTGTTTTGGTTATACCTTACCCTTCCAGCTAATTTTGCGACGAATTCCCTAATTAATGTAGAACTTCATGCAGCGTCCACAAATAAATTAGCCCAGGAATTGGCTACCACCGCAATTAATCCTGGACTCTGAATAATGAAATTCTGGAGGACCTATTTTTATAATAAGTTGTAATTATGTTATCTATCCGATCATAATTCCAGAACAGATAATGATTCACCAACCTCTTCATAAAATTTAGACTTATTTGGCAGATAATAGCGAGGGCAAGCTACCTGTGACGTGAGCAAGAAACATCTTGTGACGTGGCACCTGAATTTTTAAATTCACCCAATTCATTGGAAACTAGTTGAAGATATTAAACTGGGCTACAAAATATTCAACATACAATAATTAATTTGTGGTGAGGATTCCGTCGTCGTCAGATTGAACGAAATTTTTCCTATTATTATGAACACAATGTTTGGAATATCGGCTTGATCCAAAGGGACTGTAAGGACATCCTTGTTAATTTCGGAGCCTTGGTCATCCCCGAGGCAGATTTCGGTGTCATTGCCTAAATTAAATTTATCACCAACTATAAATTTTAATGTTTTAAATTAAAACTTGATTCAACTTAACTAAACGCAATAATTGGAACCATTACTTAAAGGTTAATTATTATTACCTGCTTTAATAAACTCATTGTAGTTTTATGAACCCAAAATTAATGTTTTCCCCGTCTAGGGTTTAAAACTCGAAGTAACTTGGCCATTTCGTCGTCGATCACGTCACTCGTCGATAACTTCGACGATTGCGACGTTTGTTGATTATGGACTTTGAGTGAAGCGCCCGCATCATCACCATTGCTTTAGCTCTATGATTCCCCGAAGCATGCACCAAATTTGTCACCAAGATGGTGATCGTTGGTGTCTCCAACTCTGGTGACATTAATTGGTGATAAAATTGTCACCATATCGATGATACTACTTATCACCGTTCCCTTGGTGACAGCGGCTATCACCCAGTTTCTTAGAGTGTACATACATATACACATAAATTTAACTTCGATATTTAGAAAGCTGATTAAAATTTATATTGGTATAACCTTTAGCCGCGAAGTTAGGAAATTTATTTATTTATGTACATGCAGGTAAACGCAGGTAATTAATCAAAGTTGAATCAAATTGCACTAAACCTCGTGAAACGGATTATAAATAAATCTAATCTTGACCATCAACAATACATCGAAATATTAAGGAAACGTAAAAACGAGTGAATACATAAATGGTGAAAAATAATGAACTATAATCCTCCAAAAATAGGGCGAAATCATCAAACCTTTCTTCCTTCTTTCTTAATGATCTTAACTGGCATGTTGTGTTCTTCCCGAAATTGATAAAACTTGTCCCATGTCTGGTCGTCGTTCTGTTCAAATGAAGCAAATAATAATGCAATTATCTTTTTTTTTTTAAATATTACCTTCTCCCAAGAAATAAACGTGCATTTATCTATTATCAGAACATACATAAAATCCCTCAAAAACCACGTTTCGAATGGTACGATATGCCCGCAGAGCGTGCCGCAACCCGTCCGTCAGTTCAATTCCAGTACCAGCATAACGACCACAAATCCGAACCGTCGTGCTGGTCAAACCTACAAATTTAAACATTTTATTTATGTACATAAGTTGTCGCAAACATTTTCTCTCAAACTGTTTGCTATTTTCCAAGTACGTCCATCTCCATGGCGACGATCATTTGGAACGATGAGTTGTATGGAACGTTTCGCGTTTGCGAAAATTTTTTGCGAAATAAAAACATGGGTTTTGGTGGAGTAAGTTTGCATTATTTCACAAACTAAATTCCCACGGGAAGGTTTGTGAAAGTTCGCAAATTATGTTGAGATGCGACGTTTGCGACGAGATTGTGAGTACCCTCATTACATAAGTGAGATGAAACGAAAATGAATGAAGAACTTGTTACAGTGATGAAAATTATTTTTGAATGAAAAAAACGAACAGCCAAGTTCGATCCTGTCCGGACTAAAATTAACAATTACCTCTCCATTCCTCCACTGCTAGTAAAACCCTGGTCGCGACGACTTCCTTAAAACGGTCAAAGTTGAAACACGAGGTTTCCCACAGATAGTCGAGATCAAGGAGGATCTCACCACACGTCAACCCCCACGCACCAAAGGGTTTTATCACTTCCACCAAAAAAGGCAGCGAATCCAGACCACGCTTCTCATAATATTTGCGGAAATCAATGTCGTTGAAATCAGTCCTGGGTGTCATCGTCAATCTCAACTTGAACCGGGTCAGGGCGGGAAGAGGTGGACCAACTTGACAGCTGCGAGTGTTTCTTCGCCATTATTGTCATTCTCCACGTAGTGCGTACACTCAACGTGGAGCAACGTTACGCCAACGTGGCGTAACGTGGGAAGGGTTGAAATAAAGCTTGATATTCTACCCGAATTGGAAGAAGTGAGGGACAAATGGGTCAGTTGCGGGAGATGCGTCATATCCAAGGAATCCGTAATTTGGATCACGTTCGCGGGAAGGATTTCCAAGTGGGTGAGATTCGGAAAGTGGAAATTTATCTGGCAAATTAATGTAATTAAGGAAGTGTAAGTAAGTTGAATAATAAGTATGATTAAAAAGAAATCAGGCATTAACCTCTTAAATACAAGATTGAATTTCATGAAAAAACCGTACACTACTAAAATTTCGAGTTTTTCCTTTATTACGAAAAACAAAAAACTTTTAGATTTCTACTTTTTAACATGTACATACATGTATACATTGTTGATATAGGAAAATTTCATAATTTTGGCTAGAAAAAGCCACAGAAAGGCCACTATTTCTCATCGAGTTTTCACTTTTCTTTAAGCATAGATTTTCAACTTTTCTCATTTTATGCGTATCCCATTTTGGTAGTCAATGGCAAATTTTCAAAATACACGAATGTGTGTATGTATGTAGTTGGTACTCAACAGACTAAAATTGTACATAAATGTGTGTAATCTGGTAGCCAAAAGGTTAATTCAACCAAATAGTTGGTTGGGATGAGGAGTGAAGTGAACCTTACCTTTATCGGTGGGCCCGAGTATGGATGTGGGACATCCATGTAATTTAGGGTCAAGTTTTGCAAAGAATTTTGACAATTTCCTAGCATTCTGGTCACTTCAGAGATATCATGTTCCATCCGTCCGTGTTCCCAGGAATGATCGCGATATCCTTGATATTTGTACGTCAATTTTTTCAGCGTTGGACAGGGAATCAATCCGGATAAAACTTCGCTTCCAGGTGGAATTCTTCCAAATTGGGGGAGGCGTTGATGAGTCGCTGGGAAACGGAGGAGATGAACACTTCCGAAAAATTGCCGCCATTCTTTGAAACGATCTCTACCGAGAGGGTGGTAAGGTTTGGGAGGGGTCGAAATGGAATCGGGTCATCCAACGAGGACGGAATCGGGTCGTCCCTCCATGAAACGGTGTCACGCCCGCGTTCACCCACAATTATCTCGATGACGGTCAAATTTGGGAAATTAAAGGTGGCCCATATTTCCTCCACGTGGGGTTTCCTTGTCATTCCTAAAATTATTCGGAGGGTGCGCAATGTGGTCGAAATGAGGGATAAATTTATGCCAAAGTTGGGCGGCAGATTTCGATAGGATTCACACTCGTGGGGAGCACACTCATAAACGTGCATACATGGTCATGTATAAGGTGACATTCTTGGCCAGTGTGACATCAAAGGTGGGCAAATCTTCTGACTTGGTCCATCCAAAGTAGGACAACTCGCGATTAGATCGTCAGGAGCAGGGGACGAATGGCCGCGTCCAAAAGGTAAGGTGACCATGTTCACCGAGTAATTTGGTGGCGACGTCGGCCCAAAAGGTGGACACGAGTCGGGCCGTTTTTAAAGTGCGCCAGTCCATGGAGCGGAAGACTTTGGTCAGGATCTACATTTTAAATTAAAATTAGGGGAATGAATGTGTCCAATTTTACGTATTAAAACTTAGGAGGGAAGGCCACGCACCGTGCAGTGGGGGATTTTGATGCCCTTTGGATATGTTGTTGTACTAGGTGAGTGTACGAACGCCCGCCATACCCCTTCAAAGGTGGTGGGGGTGGCTGTCCATTGAGAAGAGCTTCCCGTCTTCTACCCTTATTTTTTAAAACATTATGGATTGTCGTCTTGGAAACTTTTAATCCATGACTTTTAAAGTGCCTAATTATCATGCTATAAGAGTAACGAAGATTGGAAAGTGTTTTTATTTGGGGGGGGGCCATTTTTTAAGATAGGTATGTGAATTTTTGCCCACACAACCTCACGGGCCTCATGCTATTATGCCCAGAATTTGGAGCCAAACCTCTAAACCGTTCCGGAGTAATAAAAGATACAAATTGTTTAATCTTAAGAGCCCGATCCTCTGTACAACAACATATCAAATGGGCATCAAAATCCCCCAGTGCACGGTGCGTGGCCTTTCCTCCTTAGTCGTTTTGCCGATTTCTCACTGGCAGGTGGCTGGTGGCACCAGCAGCCACCTGCCACTAAGAAATCCAGATGGGAAACTGCAACTCAGCCATTGTTTTCATCGTAAATTTTGAATTTTCAAATTAATTCCTGGCAAGGTGGAAACACGGAAAAGTATGGGAAAATGATGGATTAAATTATTATAATTTACGTACAAGTGGATTCATCAAAGCTCTCTCGGATTCGACGTCGGCGACAAGGTCCAAATTATCCAGTCGTGTCGTAAGTTGGACAATGTGGGCCTGCATTTTGCTATCTGCCACCGTGTGTACGTACGTAAAATTTACAAATTGATAATTATCAGGGGTGGGATAGATATTTGGTCAAGATAAAAGATGAAAGATGTAAGACACTATCTTTATCTTGTATCTTCTCGCATGATTGTTCAAGTATATTAAGGAGGAGAACGGACGACCTACGCAACGCCAGAATTTGATGCCCTTTGGACATGTTGTGGGGTCTGGTGAGTGTAGGAAAAGTGAAGGAGGGTTAAGCTCCATGGGCCCTCTGACGCCCGCCACACCCCTTTGAAGGGGAGCCCAATGCTAAACTAGCACCATTCAAACCTTTGCCGAAAATCCAATTTTGACCGGATTTTGAAATTTCTTGCACCATTGTAGTCCCAGATAGTTGCTTTATCATATCCAATAGCAATATCACCAATTTTGAAACTTTTGAAATTTCTCAATTTTTTTAAGACGGACCCTTGCTCAGAAAAAATTGAGAAATTTCAAAAGTTTCAAAATTGGTGATATTGCTATTGGATATGATAAAGCAACTATCTGGGACTACAATGGTGCAAGAAATTTCAAAATCCGGTCAAAATTGGATTTTCGGCAAAGGTTTGAATGGTGCTAGTTTAGCATTGGGCTCCCCTTCAAAGGGGTGTGGCGGGCGTCAGAGGGCCCATGGAGCTTAACCCTCCTTCACTTTTCCTACACTCACCAGACCCCACAACATGTCCAAAGGGCATCAAATTCTGGCGTTGCGTAGGTCGTCCGTTCTCCTCCTAAATATAAGTTAAAAAACGTGACTATACCCCATGAAAAATTATGATGCAAAAATACCCAAAGAAAATTGAATTTCCAGCTAAAGGGGGTGAGGAATCCCTATGTATTAATTAATTTTAATTGACACGGGTTTCGTAATAAACATATCCAAAAGTTTTCAAGTTTCAGGCGACATTGATGATTTTGCAGGGTTTTGTTTCGTGCAGTCGACAACTTTTGTGGATGCTCTTTGGGTAGTAAATATGTTTGTACATACATAGTGTGCATTTATTATCTCACCCACCCAAAATTCTTGCCCGCTACGGTGGAAAAGCAGCTGTAACTTTTTTGTTTTCGTGCCCTGACCAGTAATTTTTTTAAAACATGTCTACCAAACCTTTATCTTCCCGAGTGCAAAAAAGGATCGAAATCCAGACACTCCTGGGAGAGCGACAAGGCGTGAGAGAAATCGCTCGAAAACTGGGAGTTGATCGAAACACGGTCAGGTTGTGGAGAAACAGAGAGTGACCAAGTGAGGCAATTGTTCCTGATCGATCCACAATAACATCGCCAACAACTGACAACATGATTTTAAAATAATGCTCCGAAAATTTTGTAGTTCAGTAAGGAAGTGCGCGGCGGTCCTAAATCTTACAGATCGGTTCAAACGTTTGAGGAAGAAAATCAGCCACACCACCATTCAGAAAAATTTGAAAACTACTGAATGGGGTCGCACAACATTCAGGAGCCCCATAAAACCACTTTTGAGTATCAAAAATATTGCGGATCGACTCAAATTTGGCGATCTTACAGAAAAAACGGCTATTTTACTGCAGGCGCAAGGGGTGCAGAAAAGCTCCGAACAGACGAGACATGGATATATCTTCATCCCCTCGGGAACCCCCAGAATACAAGGTACCCAACTGAGAAAAGAAACCAAGTCGCACCTACGAAGACTCCGACGAAAAGCCTCCAAGTAATGGTTGCTGGTGGGTTCTGCTCCAGAGGCGTGACGAAACTGCACATTCTTCCTCGTGGTCAAAATATCGACGGCTAGTATTACCGTGACCAAATCCTGCCTGTCTACGTGGATGCGATGGAGGATAAGCTACTTTTTTCAAATAAGAAAAAGATAACTTTCCAGCAAGATGGCCCCCAGCCCACACCGCAAAAGCTAACATGGCGCAACTTGAAGTGACGTCATTCGTCGTATGTGGGAAGGGGGTGTGGCCCGGAAAATGCCCAAACATGAACCCAATGGAAAATCCTTGGTCTTATCTCAAATCCAAAGCACACGTGGAGCCAATACCACGTGATCGTCCCAGTTTAATTCGTCGTTTTCCAAAAGTTTGGAAAGAGATTCCGAAAATAACTTTGGAAAATCTTGCAGAAAGTTTCAGGACAAGAGTTCAAGAGATGCAAAAAGCATCATGGGGGCCCACCACATACTAGGGTACGCTGTGGCAGTAAAATAAATTAAAAAAAAAATATTTTGAACAAGAAAAATATCGAAGCTTCTAATTGTCTTGCAGGTGGGTGAGATAATAAATGCACACTATGTAGTAAGTCCTTATATAGTGTTAGTAAAGCGCGGTTTTTGAACCAGTCAACACAAAAATATAATATAAGTTGTAAATTGTGCTCTGGTTCAACATCTATCATTAGGTGCAAACCGTTTTAAAATTGCTTTACTACTCATACAGATAGAGAACCTTAACCATAAGCAAGTGGCCATCATTTTCCCCTTGCAACAGGGAAAGACAAATTCCGACATTTTTAAACTTGTGAAGCAGCCCGGTGTCAACTATTTGCTGGTTGCCCGTACTACTGAAAGATACCTTGGGACATGGTCTACAAATAAGCGAAAAAGTTCCGGTCGTCCACTTTCAAAACGGACTCCACAGATGCTCCAAGCGTTGAAGGTCCAATTATAACAAAATCCTCGTCAACGACCGAAAATTTTGGCCATCCAAATGAACGCGTGGAGTAACACCATGAGAAAACACTGAAAAATGACCTTACGGAGTAGGCCTTGAAATATGGTAAGTGTCACATGCTAACAATTAGTCAGAAAATAGCTAGGGTCATAAAATGTAGGACGCTTCTCAAGCGGTACGGTGCAAAAAAATTAATTTTATCCTGCTTACGAATGAAAAAATCTTCGCAACAGAAGCGAACTTACCAAACTAAACAACAGGTTATATGCCAAATCTGTCAAGGATTTGCCCATAACAGATAGAAAGGTCAAGAAAGGTCAAATGGTCACACCATCCAGGGTCAGTCATGGTTTGGGCGGGAGTCAGCGGAATCGGGGTAGCGCCGTCCATTTTGTTTAATAGGGATGGGAGGTGGCGGAAAAAAATTACTTGGCCGACGTCATAAAGAAGATAGTGCATCCCCTCAACGAAGTTTTATTTGCTGGAAATCCGTGGCCTTCATGCAGAAATCCGCACCAGCATACAAGTCAAAAATCGTGAAAACTTGGCTGAAAAAGCAAATCCCAGACTTCATTTCCACCGCAGATTAGCCATCAGCATCCCCTGATCTGAATCCACTGGACTATGAAATATGGACTAGACTTCAGGAGAAGGTCTGTTCTAAGCCCAATAAGTGTCGAGGAGCTAAAAAATCTCTACTCCGGGATTGCGACAATTTGTCGATGGATGGCATGCGTAATTCCATTGCGGCTTGGCGGTCCCGTCTGCGGCAATGCATTGACGCAGGAGGAGGAAATTTGAAGCATGATACATATTTTTTAATTGAAATTTAATTGTCTTTTCAATGGCGGGAAAATAAATTTCAAATTCCTGAAAACCATAAACTTATGACCATTTATTTTGCTAACACTATAAGGACTGCCTATGTACATACATATGTAGATATGTAAACTATAATTTTATACCTATACATCTTGCTAGGCATGTATATGTACGCATGAATGTACTAGGCCATCCAAAACCGATTTTACGATTTTGTAAAACCGGTTTTCTATTTAACCGAAAACCGGTTTTAAATTTTCTGTGAAAACCGATTTTTGTATAAAACCAATTTTATCAAACTCGAAAACCCGTTTTCAATTTTTGAAAGTTAATTTTTGATATAAAAATTATTTTGGGGCGGTTATTTACTATTTCTTGCTTTACATGTAAAAACTTGTTGCCACTAACTGTTTTTTTTACGAAACTTAATGCTTAGATGCTGTTAAACATACTTTAAATGTTATTCGATTATATTTACAAAGTTTATTTTACAATTGGGCAAAACCCCGGTTTGAAACTGTTTTTTGCTAAAACCGAAAACCGGGTTTACGAAAATTCCAAAAATTCCAAAAACCCGGAAAATCGAAAACCGGTTTTACCAAAGTTGGCCAAAATTGGAAATACCGAAAACTGGTTTTTAAAAATCTACCAGTTTTGGATGCACTAATTGGTACATCTGCATACATGCATACATATGTCCATAAATAAGATACATAATATGTATGCACATATGTAGGTAATAAATATATGCAGTATATATATATATATGTTTTATGTACATATATGTATGCACGTTTACATTGAGCATTAAAAGTTTGGGTAAAACACAGTGTGAAAATTTAGGTCGCAGTTTTTTATTTAAAATTTTACTTTTAACGCTAAAAGTATGTGTTAGATTTTGTATTCGATTTGAGTATATTTTATTTTAGGTTAGAATGTGTGTTCAAGTTTGACTACGAGGCTGCATGGTTTATGCAACATGGAAATTCATACGAATTTATTTCAATCCACGGGCTAGGAAAATATTAGAAACAGAGGAGGAATGTATTTATGTATGGATTACCACAAATCTGGACGGGATAGGTTATCATATGTAGGTATGTACATACAGCATTACATGACAATCGTCTTTGTTGACGTCGATATATGTATGTACCTACACACAGCATTACAGATGTACGTATGTATGTACATATGTACATCTGTATTTATGAACACATGTACATACATATGTATCTACATATTTTATAAAAGGATTGATTTAATTAAGAAATTGGGTGCAAATATTTACGCCAGTGTTCTTTTTCGCCATTAATATTACGGGTGACGGAGAGATACATTTTAAAAATGTATCGAAATGGGAACCCTATTCGTAAAGTCATTTTGAGACGCGTCTTTCCTCTTATGGAGATCCACGTCCTGTCATGATGATCTCATCATAACAAAATTCCAAATCAATGGTGAAATTCCTGGTAAAGTGCTCCGTCAAAGTGGTTTTGGTCTTGGGGAACAATTTGCTTTTGCACAAACAAAGAGCTTCGTTTGAAAAAAATTCCTCTCACCATCGAAATAGTACACACATGGCGGGGAGAATTTTGAAATTCTTGGGACAGGTTGGCCGCCCCCGAAAATCCTTTACGTATGCTGGCAAAAATAGGATTGTTGTCGCACTTTGACATAATTGGAGTTGGACACCGTCAGTTACCATACATATGTGGGGATATTTTCTAATGGGAATTGCGCAAATTGACCATTGCGGTGGACATCAAGGCAAATCAGTATATAAGTTTAAATTTGAAATTTTATAAACGAAGTCATACCTAGGTCAAAGAGGAGGTGATGGCAAGACGCGTATAGTGTTATTATTTTACGGGATTTATTCGGCGTACAAATCTTTAGCACATACACACAAACCTTAGATAAAATATGAAAATTTCCCAAAAATTTTCCTGAAAATTTCAAATTTTCAGCGCATTCAAACCACTTCCATCGCCTTAAAGTTTAGCATTATAAAAATCCCGAAGCCCAATAGTTTTGGATAAGCTTCAAATTAAAAGTGGTCCGAATAAAATCGGAGCGTTACCGCTTGTACATACATAGCATTGCATTGTTAGTGAATATGACATTACGTCGGTAAGTTTTGATCAAAACTTATGTAATCGTGACCACGTCTAAGACTTGTGTCAGCTTCTGTGTTCATGGATTTAATTGTGGAATGGGAACGTCGTCTTGGTGCCATGTCCGTGAAAATATACAAGAAAAACTGCAACAAGTTTTAAGGGAATCTTGATTATAGCAAAAATAATACGTTAATATCAATTTTTGTTTTGATTGTATCAAACCATGACAAATGTGGTAATATTGATTTCAATATTCTAAATTGGATTCTTACTGCTTCAGAAATAAGTGAGTTAATAAATTGCAGACAATATAAATGATAAGCCTTAGTTTTTAATGTTTTCTTTTATGTAGACCATTTGCTGGCTTGTGGTATCCGGAATGTCGATACGTAATACCGATGCATTGCACTCCAATAGTCTCAGACCCGGACTTATCTAGCAATCTATAGTCTCTATGGAAACAAGTATTATTACGTTTAATATGATTCAAATTTGATTAAGAGTCAAATTCTCATCTGCACGCAATTTCTTTCGGAACAAACCACACTGTTGTGCTACATGTCATAAAATCATATTAATATTTTTATATTGCTTAGATATCTTATCTTTAACGTAACCAATTTAATTCTTACGAAATTAAAAGACAATGTTAACATAACCTTCATTTACAAAACTGCAAACAATAAAACCAACTCACAAAATTTTATACATATGTACATATTCGGATTTGAAAGCAGCCCACATCTTGGACTATGCAAAGTCTGTCTGCTTTGATACTTGATGTCAAACCCTATCCAATTTCAATTTAATGATAAAGATCTTAATTTAATTTCTATCAAATATCAATTAGGATTGCAACAAAGGAACAGCTTGCATCAGGTCGGCAACCCCTTTACCGCAGTAACGAATTGTTCACCATGGTGGTCACATCGTTAATGTGGAAATCTCTGGGCACCTGGGTGAAAACCTTTCCCTCCTACCTAGGAAAATATCCCGTTGGGTGGAGTGCTGCCAATAGGACAGCAATCTGCAACAAAACGTGGAAAACCATGATCCCCTTCTTCATAATGATGATGTCTTCGCTATTCACCGGGGTTGCCTGCGTTGGGATCCTGCTCTCGCAAATATTTGACCTGGCCGACTACCCGTTTAAAGTGATTATTATTTCATCCCTTTTCCTCACCACGGCAGGTTCAATTATCACCGTAAACTCGGTCGTTGTTCAAAATGCGAACAGTATTGCACTGTTCTTCAACCGGATTGAAAATTTGGCCACACAACTGGGTAAGTTTTATTTGCGTTTGCGCTGAAACCAGGCAAATTCTACGTAACTTTGAATATCTACACATGTATATATTTAAAGACCCGCCAATTTATTTCAAATTTTGATGAGCAACTTTTCGCAGGAGGATTCCCACGCGAGAATACATTACACTTTGACATTGTGGGATTTACCCTAAATGTAGTGGTGGTCTCGTACCTCTTCCTTCCCGTAATTGTTGGCCCATGCTGTCTTTATTTAGAGTTAGACCCCGCCATGTCCCTACGGAATTATCTAATTGGCGAGAAGAATTGGTCACAATTTTTAAACTTGGTCGCAATCCCGCTACGAATATCGTCACTGGCGACTTGTTATGAAATGGCGCGGTTGTTTTCGTGGCTAATCTGCTTCATGACATTGGCCTTGCACCTCCTAATCAGCTGTGTTACTTTCTTACAAAATAAATCCATCCGCCTGACTATATGGGGTCGAATAGCCATAGATCAATATTTCGTTGGTTTTAGAGCATTAGAAATTACAGTAATTTCGTCGTCCCACTTTACCACACCCATGGTCGCATTGGTCATGCTGATCGGAATTATTGGCACCGTTCAATGTAATTTTGTCGCCTTAAAAATGCATCGCGTCATTCATTTACCACTTTATTTGGTTTTTCCTACGTTTGGAGTACTGCTTCCGATCATTGCAATGATAATGATGCCACTAATGATTGCAATTTTTGAAAGGACAAAAGAGTTGCGGCGCAGATGGCAATATTTATTACTACTGTGCAAACTTAAAGGGTATGTCCTACGGAAAATAAGGGCCACGCGACACATCGGGATTTATGGAGGACTGATGCACAATAACTTTTATATTTGTAAGAAATCCACGCAAACAACGTATCTTTCGGTGATGGTTTACTACACAATTACCGCTTTGATCTCAATTACGATTTGAACAAATTGGTAAATTTAATTTGCATGGGAAAGTTAAATTTCTTTATAGGAAATATGCATCTACACCGGAGGTCAACGCCGACCAATTTTTCGGCGGCGGCGGCGCCTAAAATTGTGCCGGCGTTTGGCTGCGCGGCGGCGTAGAATCGGCGGCGTTGAGCTCTGATCTATACCCTCGTAATTTGCTCAGAAATATACGTACGTATGTCGATACGTATGTCGATCACTTACAATTTTTCCATTAACTGATGACAAATGTAAATTGATGTGAACCTGAGGTATCCTATTTATTCGAATTTTGATTAGTACCAACATTTGGTTCATATTTTTGTCTGATATATCGTCGCTCCTATCGAAACAAATTTAGTAAAACAATGTAAAACAAAACAAAACAGTCTATAAAAGAGATGTATAGGTTTGGTTAGGTTAAGACACGTTTAGGTGCACATTATATTTAAGTATGTTTGTTGTTACGTTTATTTTTTATGTTGCTTTGATAAAATTACAACTACTTATTTACCCATTTTCGGTACAGGGTCCATCCCTAACTACCAACATATTGATCCGTTTGATATGTTAGATTCTGTTCCCTAATACTATAAAGAATAAACAAGCATCTACATGTGTATGTATATTTTAATTGAACACAAATCCAAATAACGTAATTCTGAATAAAATTAAATTCCCTGGTATATTAAAAAAAATGAACTCGGCTGCGCCAAAATCCTCCAAAGAGCTTACGTATATTGCAATTCCTTGATTGTTTTCCTATCCACTCTCTTATCCATGCATCTTATTTGCCTCGACCAACGTAAGTGACATGGTTTGATTAATACAAAAGTTTTGTATTACCAGCGGCGTCCCCCGGTCGATATAATTCGACCAAAATTTCACCTTCAGGACTGAACAGGCTCTCAGTTGTCGATAAATTATCGACTTATTTCGCCCACGATGACACGTCATTTCCATCACCTTCTTTTCCAGAACTGCCAGAATCTTTCCGGATGAGTTGTGCACAAGCGAGGCCAACGTAAGGAGACAAATATTGTTAAGCGGCGTGTTTAATCCGAGTAGTGGAAATAGTAGGAAACCCGGCATGGCGATTTTATCGTAAAAATTGATAGAAACAAATAGGCTGATTATTTCCATGCTCAGTATGCCAAATACCATGACGGGGACGACCCTGCTCATTGGATAAGCGCTAAAAAATTTCTCCAACATTTGGATGCAGCGGTAAAATTTGATGCATTTCTCTGCGTCTTGTTCACTTTGCATGGTAGCAGTTTTGCTGTAACAATAAGAAAATGTTGATTATTAAAGTAACAAACTTCAGCACTTGTTTTAATACAGAACTATGTGTACATTCATATAAATTTAATTTAATTTTGCTGCATTTATGAACTTATTAACAAAAATTTGAGGATTTTCACGTGGAATTGTATTTATTCAATGTATTTATTTTGTATTTCGATTGGAAATGCATGCTTACTTTTCAATAATCCGTAAATATAACGAAATGCAGATTATGCCTGCGCAGAGAAGATAAAATATGTACACTTTGCAACCGAAAAACATCTGGAGACACATCCAAGTTTCGAAAATGTGCACAGCCAATTTCAACAACCAGCATGTTTTGTCCGCCATTTCTTCACAGTTGGGAAACATTGAGAAGATAAAGGGCGACGTGCAAGGGACGCATTGCAACAATATCAGCTGAAGGATTACAAACGAGAACCCAGAAACTTCCGCAAGTTGAATGAATAGCTTCATAATTTTGGCGCCGAAAGAAAGTGGAAATTTTGGTGAATCTGTTTCTTGGCAAAATTAATCCACATTCACATTAAGTATATCCACATCATGCATACCATAAAAATCTTACCACGAACGATACACTCCTCAAAATCCAAGAATGCATGAATTACTTCAATCGCCGCCATGTCCAAAGAATAATTAAATTTTATCCACGTCGCGGCAAAGTAAACCATAAAAAACGTTAAACCTTGAAATTTTTCCGTTGTTGTGAGCCGACCGAAGCAGAGGTTCAAGAATAGCGCGCTTATGTACAGAACTGAGAGGAAACATTGCAACCGAAACATGACAACATGTCCGACACGCTTGGCTTTAACTAATCGATCGATTTTTGAGTCAAACACGAATGGAACGCATTTCAAAAGTTGGCAAAATTCAAGATTCCTTTTGAGCATGGGGAGAAATTCCGAGTAAACCATTTTGTCGTAGGGATAAAACCAGACTCGCTTCGATTGCGATAATTTCAGCGGTTTGTTTGCCACTGGTTATAAAATATAATGAAGCTCGTGCACAGTACAAGATTTTAGCATAGATACGCCTCAGCAAAACAATATTTGTTTTATTTCGTCTAAGGATTATGTGGTGTTAATTAGCTCTTCATGCTGCACGAATCCAATGTGGTGACCAGATAAACAAGTCTATCAAGATAATTGAGCTTGATTACCTATATGCACATATGTGGGTAGTTAATAAAGTATTGAGTATAATATTTGGCCACGTGTGTATGCATGTATGTAGGCGGATGGATAAGACTCCGAAAATTGGGGAAAATAAATTAGATAAACAAAATCGAAACAAGTTACAACCTTGTGTGAAACTCTGTACACGATTATGTAGCTGTACAACGAAAAACAAAACGAAAGAAAGCAGAGAAAACCCAAACATTTTACATTTTGTAAACCACCAACATCAACACGAATACGATTTTACTCGCATAATCCTATCGCCTCCACTTTGGCCGCAGTCACTCGCCGCACCTTTGCCCGCTCCCACGCTTCCCTAATGACCTCGTATCTCTCCAAATTCGGGAAAATTTCCACCACTCGGTCCCAAAATTCGGAGGAACTCTTCATCTCAACACATTCACACAAAACACGTGCCTTCCCGCAGTTGCATTTCGTAGCAGGTGTCAACCGAAAACTGTCCCCAGGAGGAAACGGGATGTCCAAATATTTCACCCTAATACCCTGTGAGTTGCTATCGTGGAGGAAATACCGGTACATAAATGACACACTCGTCTCAAAATATTCCCACTCGGTTAATCTCTTCTCGGTCACTTCTTCTCTAAAATGATAAAACGTTGTTTCCCTGGAAATCTTGATCTTTTCCAGGAACGGGAACTGAGCTTGGTAATCCAACCTCCCAATTGCATCACCCTTTTCAAATTTCAGGAATATGTCCAGTGTCACGAGGAGAGGTTTAATTTCGCTCCCCTTCGTGTACGGACTTAATGAAAGTTCGAAAACTCTTAGTTTTGACATAATTGGAAAAACTATGGCTTTATGAGGTAACCAAGTTCGGGCGTAGGAATAATCCCAATTAGCCACATTGAAGAATTTCACGTGTTGTAAAGTTGCCGATGCAAGTTTCAAGAGTTCCGAGTAAGTCTGCCAGGTACCCAAATAGTAATCTATTTCTAGCCGGGTGAGGCATGAAACGTTTTCCTGCATGACGCGCGTAAATTCTAGGCTGACGAATTTCAAAGATTTTACCCTTTGCGGGGAGAACTTGAGGAAGGTTTCAACCACGATTTGATCACAACGCCGGTTCGAAAGGGAAACAACATTGGGAAATAGGGCCACTAATTTTGGGACGATTGAGACAACCATGTCTTTAAATTCTGGTGATTTTGACTGCCAGTGGATCGACGAGATTTCGAGCTTCCTTACTTTCGGAAAGCAATATTTCATGCAATGCATTATTTTCAATAAAGGATACATTAAGTTTAAGAGAATACAGGTTGGGAAATAATTTTGATAAATATTTGTTCCACGCGGGATTTTGGTGGTAAATAATCGCCTCCAGGGTTCTCACGTGGGGTCCATTTTTGGCAATGAAATCTGCAAAACCTTCCCTTTCAGTGGAAGCATTTTTGAGCGTAATTGTTTTTTGATATCCGTTATCAGAGACGTGTGGTGGGATGAGGAGGACCCGATAGACACCAGGGAGATATTTCCGGGCTTCCTGCTCCCACGTGGTGTTGACGAATGTGCACTCGAGAAGGTCCGATTTCGGCAGGAAGGTTACAATGTGTTCTAAAATCTGAGCATCATACATACCAACATAATTGCAGCATTTTTAGCAGGTGTAAATATATTTTCATACACTGTTTAAGATATAAACATATGTAAAAACGGATGTACAGTGGTGAGCAGAAATAATTATACGATTTAAAATCGATCTAGCTTACATATTAGTCAAAATAACAATTTAAAATTTTGGAACCTAGTAGCCCAGAAACATTGAGGATGACTGCCGTTTTTGTTTTTTAAAAACTGTGAAAAGGTCAAGGGTCAAAATGTTTTTCCAAAAAGGTCATTTTTCAACTTCCATATAGATTTTTGTCTTTAGTGTTTTTGTTTTTTGGTGAATTGGGCTACTCATCCTGAACATTTCTATATCTTATACATTGCTGTACGATTTTTTTGAAGCAAGTTATGAATTTTCGAATAAGACGAATTTTAATGGTTTTTGAAAAATTTGCCATAAACGCAATGTTAAACACAACATGAAGTCGTCTTATTCGAAAATTCGTAACTTGCTTCCAAAAAATCGTACAGCGATGTATAAGATATAGAAATGTTCAGGATGAGTAGCCCAATTCACCAAAAAACAAAACCACTGAAGACAAAAATCTATGTGGAAGTTGAAAAATGACCTTTTTGGAAAAAAATTTTGACCCTTGACCTTTTCACAATTTTTTAAAAACAACAACGGCAGTCATCCTCAATGTTTCTGGGCTACTAGGTTGCAAAATTTTAAATTGTTAATCGGTCTAATGAGTGGGCTAAAGCAATTTTAAATCGTATAATTATTTCTGCTCACCACTGTATGTAAATATGTAAATATTATTTACCTCTGGCAACAAAATGGCAATATGTGGCTGTTTTGAATTTTCACGGTTATGATCCAAATCCATTTTTATAAATATGTATGTAAAGTGAGGGCAAAGTAAAAATGATCTATGTATTCTGGAAATAATAACACGGCTGAAAATTTACAATAAATTATACGTTAAAGTTAAATCAAGTTTTAATAAATTACCAACCAAATTTAGTTATAATTGGCGGGATTTGATTATTAAAAGCAGTAGTCTCAAGAAACTATTTCCTCGCCGTCTTCGTATGTATGTATGTTCGATAAGGAGTAACATGGGCAAATGTACAGGAAAAAATAGGTACAAAATACGACCGGTATTTACAGCAACCTTTTTGATAAAAATAGATTCCTTCTTCACTGTTACTGGGAAAAGGGTAACATTCACCTTAAACCATACTCGATCCATACGAACGAAAGCATGGCAAGATTAAGAACAACTTTTATTTTGTTGTCTAAATAAACATGTACAGATACCGATGCACGTATTGTTAAAGTAAGTAATGGAAAGTCGATGCAAAACTCTATTTCTACATAACTCTACAGGGATAGTATTTCCAACCGTCACAATTTGTGACGGTTGGAAATTCTGTGTTGTAAAACTCACAATCGCATGACCATTTAACTACTTAACATTGGAGGGAGGGTGAGATTCAATTCGAATCGGGCCCCATTGACTCTGACGTCAACGTTAAATAAATATTTTTTAACTATTTATTGTTGCATCAAGAAAGTACATAAAGAAGTATATCGCAGATAGTAGTTGTATTTTACAAAGTAAATTACATATGCATTGTTACACAACATAAAAGTTACAGTGTGTATGTATGTTCGATTACGTATGGTTTGATTCTTTGCGTCCCCTCTCCTGAATTTTGGTAAATTGGCCCAGTTGTTAACCCAGTCGAACATATGCAAAAAATAATAGGTAAGTCACATCTACACTAATTTGGAAAAAGTTGCGTGGGTCACCCGATTCCAGCTAAAATATTCCTGAAATACAGATGCCTGTCACCCTACTGCCAAATTTCACCCTTTTCTGAACATTTTAAAAACCGGTGTGGGTGACCCAATAGATACCACTGCATGAAATTATCTGCAATTTCTTCTATCTTTCTCTACAAACCATTTGCACAGTGTGTGCAAAATTTCAGCTTTACACTATTTCGGGAAAACTAGACTGGATAACCCTGTGTGGTATGTCTGCATGTTTTTTTTTCAATTACAAGTCAGAATTTTTATGTAAAACCCACTTGCGACATGTATGCCAAATTTCTCTAAATAGATCTATTTTCATTTTTTTTGCAAAATAGCCCACCCACCTAAAGACCCCCATTCAACCAGTGTGCCCTATTTTTACCATATTCGAAGTCAGCCTCATTTGACCCATATGTACCACATGTGTACCAAATATTAAGTAGATAGGATTAGTTTAACGAGAGTTATCGTTGTCTAGTCGGATGGACGGATATGACGATTCCATAAGCTCTGAGTCGAGCTAAAAAATTCTATGTACACTCTAAGTAAAATTTTGATCGGTTTAACACCAACGGTGTCAATATGTGACTCCACCGGGACGGTGTTAATTTTGTCACAAGGTGGTGACGGAATTTTAACGGTGCGGTTACAAATCTTCACCATTCAGTGTTGAAATTGTTATCACTCAGTGAGATTTCGTCACCACCTTGTGACAAAATTAACACCGTCCCGGTGGAGTCACATATTGACACCGTCGATGACAATTTTGTTTAGAGTGTACATAAATGGCTAACTCCAAAGGAGTCGCCGGAAATAAATATTATTATACAGGTACATGTATACATAGATACATACATATGTATGTACATATACTCCAAATCGTAAACCCACCTTGTAAGTGTATTTAATATGCAGACATTATCGCAACTACACTCTTAGAAATCCGGTATTAAATTAATACCAAACAGTATGACTCTACCAAGGTGGTACTAATTAATAATACCGTTTGGTAATATCTCGGTATTAAACTTTTACCATGGAGGTAGCAACTCTGTACTCCCCGGTATAATTTTAATACCAAATTTAATACCAAGAAATCAATACCTGCGTGACTATACCGTATTTCTAACAGTGTATTTATGCATGTATTTATTCCTGGAGAAGCCATACATACATAGATTACGTACCTCTCGTGAATTTTCCTACGTTCTCAATTTATTTTTGACCTGAAATACAAATTTATTTTCCGAATCGATTCATCGGAGGGATCGACTGGTTAAACTTAATTTGGATATAATTCAACTCTACTCATTTCCAATAAAAATTTCCTTATTCCAAAAAATTTCATCCAGCTAATGCATAAAATGTCGGGCATGCATACTTCACACCGTGGGCATGGAATAAAACCATGCCAGACTTTTACTAGGTTCATCTCGTACGGCGACCTATGTTTGTATCCAATCGGAATCAATACCCGTCATGTCTCCGTCTCGAGTTCTGCTTTGTTGAATTATGGTTACATGTAATTAGATTACTTTGAAAGTAATTTGAAACTAGGAACCATAATCTTGCGTAAATAAATTCTGAGAATTAGATTAAATTTTTCGACTAGTTAAAAATTTATAATTTAATTTGGGTTATAATACTACTACGCCAATACGTAAGAATTTATACTCTACCCTCTTAAAAATTAGGTATCGACCGGTACTAAAGCATACGTGACTCTACCGCTATAGGTATTAATCTGCTAGCAAGGTGCCTGGTACATAGCATTTAATCTCACACATTTAAAATACAGGATGTATTTTATCTCCTGGTATAAAAATATCAGCTGTTACGTATCATCCATACCGAACAGTAAGGAAATTGTCACGATGGTGGCGGCATATGCAATCATAATATCAGTTCCCGGATTTTCCGCTATTTTCACCAGCTTACTTACGTCAACTGAATAATTTCTAGCAAATTACATAATGTAGAAATTACGCAGGTTTAACGATCAATAAACTAAAACTTGCAAATATTGTTCACTCACCGTGTAGGAAGAAAGGTCCCGAGTTTCATTGTATCACTAAAAGTGATAGGTCAAAATATACGCATTTACTTGAAGTTAATTCGGTATGCAAATCCCGCTCGGATTAGGGACCCCACTGGGTGCGGCAAGACTTGTCCAGTTACTCTACATTGAACACTACCCTTTCCCGTACCGCCTGTCTTATCAATTTCAGTACAAAAAGAGAATCCTTCACGTGGAATGGGTGCCTCTGAAACGTTCCTATTACAAATTCATTCCACTCGTGATCCTCCTCGGGACAATAGTGTTGTGCACGATGTCACTCTATTATCTGGCGGGGAAGGAGGTCGACCTGTTGCAGGATATCCGATTTTGGGCATGGGTGGGCAGTATAATCGTCTGTATCGTGTCCATCGTGGGCAACTTGATCGTATTGCTGGATACGGATGAGATTGGGGTGAAATTATGGGAGCGAATGGTGGATTTTGATTGGCATATTCGAAAAGGTATGTTAGTATGTACAGGGATGAAAAAAATTTGGTAGCGTTTTTTGTAAGTTATCCGAAAATAATCGATTTCTGACTTTTAATCGGATAAAAACTAACCATTTGGATGGGATGATTTTGCAAAAAATGATTGCGCAATATACAATTATAGTATAGGTGAAGAGGAGTGATACTCTCTTACCTAATAATTGACCCCATATACAGATATTTATGTAGATTAATTTGTCCACTCGCAGGTTCGGTTTGTTATTGTAAATGCATATGTACCTATAAATAAAATAGTCGTTAACCTGCCCTACCTTTATGCAAAATGAGTTAACATATTATACATAAATTACTTTCCAATGTCAATTTCATGGAATGCAAAGGATAATGTATGTATGTATTTAAATGCATGCATACATACATATGTACAAATACATACCTATTGTCACTGTTCGTGCAAGGGCTGTCGCCTCAAGAACCAGGTGGGAATGGAAGTTGTCTGAAAATGTGTGTAGGTGTTACTCGTGTAAAACTCCGATCTTGATGGAACTAATTTTAATTTGTTCACCACCAAAAAGTAAGCTGACCCATATTTTGGCATTTTTCCTAATGCGCACATTTCAGCGCGTGGCGGCAATTTTAAATAATTTTCCATGCAAAACATAGGGTATTTAAATCTCTCTAACTTTTTGAATTTTGGTGGGAATTCAAAAATGAAAACACCTGTGTGTTCAGAATTGCTTCTTGTCTGTTATAAAAATACGTTTTCATAATTTGTTGAAAATGTCAAATCTTATAAATAGTGTTTTTGAAATTTTCAAAATTCGAAAACAAATAAAAAAGTCAATTTTTCTTAAATTATGAAAACGTATTTTCAAAAAATACCGAGAGCCATTCTGGGCAAATTTGTTTCGATATCATTGAATTCCCTGTAAGATTCAAAACGTTAAAGCGGTTTGAACAGAACATGTTTTGCATAGAAAAATATTTCAAATTGCAGCCACACGCTTTACTACGAGCATTATGACAAAAACCAAGAAAAAATAATAAAATACTGATCTGCTTATTTTTTGGGGTCAGCAAATTAAAATTGGTACCATCAAGATGGAAGTTTTGCACGAGTAACACTTACATTGTGAGTCATTTTTGGGAGTCATGTGATAAACAGAACTCTCACGAAGTGTTAGCTTTTTCAATAACAAGGTAGTTTATTATATGGTTTTTGCTCCTACAACGTTTGCACGTATAAGGACTATATCTTTAGGCGCGCGTTAGGTCACTTGTTCGCAAATTGCGTCGTAGTTAAATTACAACGTGGATGCGATTTGTAAACGATTGAGGAATAAACGCGCCGTTACAATCCTGATTAAGCTGCCCTACATACATAAATTGCTTTTCTTACCATATTTTTGGACAAAACAAACTTAAAAAAATTGTACAAATTTAATTTACAGAGTTCAAAATACATTCCCAACTCAATTACTCGAAACTATCGAGAAACTCGGATATTGCCATGGTTTCTGTCATCCTTTCCGTTTTAATTTTCGGCTCATATATTGGAGTCCCTGTCATGATCTTCTTTGGTATGATCCTCTTCGATCTTGATCCGATCTCCTATGTTGCTCAACACACCTTCGTCGGTAAACTCATTTCTGGCCCAATTATTAGATTGTCAGTATTTCTAACATGTTACACCATTAACAATCTCGGAATGTACGAACTTGCGCGCATGATAAATATCGGATTTTCCAGTGTGCTTTTCGCAATACAATGTCATACCACCGCGCTTACAATCTTTCCACTATTTCTAACAAAAATTGGCAAACTGTATGATTTGCACGTGTTAATCATGTGGTACAAGTGTTTTCAAATTGAAGTTTCTAGAGCCCAATTTGTGGTACGAAACACAATTTCGGTAGGACTTTTGGGCTGTAACACGCTCTTTATTGTGTTTAGTTACACCTTAATAAGGTTACACAATACATTCTCTGCCGTTGTGTTATTACACTACACTATTTGCTTTATGTGTATTGCTCTAGTAGTTAAGTTTGGTTGGGGGAGGATTTCTAATTTTGCAACTGAGTCGGGACACTGTCTTGCAGGTTTGGTGCATCTGCGGACACTGCGAAGAATTAAAACGGTTAGGGAGAGAAGGTTGCACTGCAAGGTGGTTAAAGCTATGAGGCCGATTCAAGTTCCGGTGGGGATTATGAACTATACGTTTTTCCATGCGAAACAATCTAACGAGCTTTTGTTGATAATGTATTTTGTTGATAATACAATCTCATTGCTACTAGTAGGCTGAGAGACCCTATCGAATAATTAGTAGTCCCATCACGAACAATTTATGTAGGTATGTATTTATGACAAATGTGGCGATAATTCATGACCATGATAAGGGTTTCAGAACGGGGAAGAACGTCGCTGTTCTTCAAGCATAAACCAAGTTTTGAATTTTGGTTCTCCAGAAGATAATGCATATGTCAACATTGTCAGCTGTCAGCACCCAGGTCAGAAATCTTTATTTCGAATTGTGGGACCACGTGGGGGCGTTAGGCCGGCAAAAGGAAAGGCAGTTCTTCACCTTGGCTCAGCAATAACCTACAATCGGACAAATTTTCTATATTTCTTAAGCAAGACCAGGATACGGACAATGGCGAGGTTTGATTTCTACGATGTTTATATTGTTTTAACCATTTTCATAAAAACCGTTGTAATATATGTACATATTTCTATAAAACCATATATTAACATACTATCTACTAGAAATTGGGCTTGTCCAGAATGTTTTCTATCATTATACAAATTACAATGAGAAATGACCCCTGCAAAAAAAATAAATGTATATGTGTATATTACAATATACTACTGCGTTAATTAGTTAAAATCCTTAACCAATTTTGTATTATTCAAACTCGTATATTGAACGCTACTCAACTTTTCCCTTAGGTTACTGAATCATGTAATGGCTTATCTGAGAAGTATGGTATAGAATAATATTACAATGAACAACATAAATACTCGCCCTTGTTATGAAACTGATTGCAACTGGATATCGACCCTAGGTTACACCGTAAATTACAATTATTTGTTTCATGGATTTCAAACCAGTTTTGTAATCTGATATCTATTTACACGTGAATAAAGGATGATTTGGCTTGACTTAAGCAAGAATGCGACTTCTTTTCTCACCATGCCAGCTCTTGTTTTCTCAGTTCCTAAGTCTGCAGTTTTATTGCCCCTCGGTCGGAGACCTCTCATGGTCCGGAGAATGAGAATAACAACGCTTCAACAGATTGGAGTAAAATGATTTTTGTGTGAAGTAGTGATACTTATATACATTGCGCTTATTGGGCCCTTTAATTGTAACTTACTATTAAGTGGGCCCATCAGTAGTAAGTTTAGTAGATTTTAAATTATAATCCCTGGCCTAACATGGCCCAAAATAACGATAAACACATATTTGATTATTGTGCACAGTTCCGAGCACCACATAAACTACAATGCAAAATGTGCTTATTATAGAACAAGATATCTGTGCAGTATTAAACATTACTTACAATTACATCTTGTCTGACGACCATCGGCGTTGTCATTATTCTTTCCGGTATGAATTACGAGAATATCCAGTATTATATTTTCCAGTATTAATTTGGATTGCAAAGGCCATGAGATAAAAATAATATTTTGTGAATATTTAATGACGTGGATTTCAACTTTGGCCAAGTTGGGATCCACTCAACATTGAGACATAGGAAGTTCGGCGCAGGTTAGGCAGATGAGAGTATCGTCTCTCGGAGACTGCACTCATTGATACTTAGGAGGAAAACACCTCTACATCTAACTCACCGATTTTGATGCCCTTTGGATATGTTTTAGTCCTAGGCGATTCTAGGTAAAGTGAAGGATCTTACTCCATGGCCCCACTTGCGCCCGCCACACCCCTTCAAAGGGGCGCCCAATGCTAATCTAGCCCCATTTAAACCTTCACCAAAAATTCAGTTTTACTCGGATTTTAACTCCATTTTTGCGTTTTCTTGATCCTGGAGAGTTGCTTTATCATATCCGATGTCAAACTTACTTTTTTAAAATTTTTTCATTATCTATACATATATTAAGAGCTGTTGCAGCCGTCCGTCCGTAACCAGTGAGCGTAACCAGCCAGAACTCATTCTATCGCTCCAGCACTGTCAACCACCCAGTGCTGGAGTAGCAGACGAGCAGAGTTTACGCTGCTACGCTCAGCATTAGTAAGTTGGTATGGTGGCTCGCATGGAAGGTAGCGTGCGACGTGCGACGTTCCACTGCGACGTCATGTAGCATCATCATATATATGAAGAGCTGATTAATAGCGGAGCATACGCAACTTTTCTCATTATTAGTGGGTATTGTAGCTTACATGCTCCAACTACACTGTGGTACTGTTGTTGTTGCTCTTAGCTCTTTGACTCCTTACGCCGAATAAGGATCAACACAACCAACACGTCACCGGCGAAAAATTGAAAACTTTGCACTTTTATTGTGCAATTATGAAGATCGAGGAGAGGTGTTTAAAAAAAATGCCACTTACGTCCGTGACCCTTAGGTCACCCCTAGGGGCCCTTGAAGGGTCCAATGTCAACCCCTCATGACTCCCCTCAAATGCGGTGGCATTTCAAAGATTATAATTAGTAGAGTGTAGAAAAAAATATTTCGCCACTCTGTGACCCTTAGGTCACCCCTGGGGGCCAATATCAGCCCCTCATGACCCTTCCAATCCTAAATTACTTTGCAGTCTTGAATTTTCGTTCATGATATTTACAATTTGCTGATAATGTTACACACCCTATTCCAATACTTGTCCTGAAGTTTAAGTTAAGTAAATATGATTATGTTGCGGATTTTATTAAGCTTGACTTAAATTTGTTATTCCCTCCAGTAATGTTGAAATTACAAACCTTCCGTTTAGCGCACATGTACACTTTAAAAAATCTGGTAAAGTCAAGTACATATTTAGTTACCCCGTCATAGTGATGAATTGGTAATGAGTCTCGGCGGACCTCAGTACCCAAGACTATGACAGATGGTCTACATTGGAGCCAGGTACATGTGTAACACTACACAAACGTTTGGATTCTGTTAAAAAATCACTGATCGAGAAATGGGGTGCTTATCCGCTAGCAGGCGTGCGTACTGCGGTCGAGCAGTGGATCCCGAGACTCAAGGCCTGCGTTGCCGCTAAGGAAGGACATTTCGAAATCTAAGCGGCATAATTTGTAGCAAAGTTAATGGGCTTTCTTGTAATATATCATTTTTTAATTTCTCAATAAACTTTCTAGCTACGATACTTTTATCTTTGGACAGAACTTCTGCTTCTACTAACAATGCGTAGGCGTGAAGTGGTACGCTCGAATTTGAATCGGACCAGATTTATTTGTTAGTTCAACTTATAATATTGAACACATGGTTCGGTGTTTTTGATAATGATAAAAATAAACTTTCTAGGCAATATTAAAATTGAGTCTGGTGGTTGTGCACACATGCTCAATCGTTTGATACATGTTTGTAAAAGTATCTTGTACCCTGTATCTCAATGTGTTTCATATCTGGTATTCTATATTATACGGGACGGAACAACATGATTAGTATTCCTAGCGTCTGTTGAATTCTGTCTTACAGAGGACAGGGTTTGACATGATATGCTTATTACATTTAGTGGCCCCCATGTACAATGCATTTGCATCGTCTAACCGTTATCCGTGAAAACCTCCAAAAGAATTTTGTGGAGTGCTTGTGCTGACGATTTGAGGTTTACAGTGGGACAGACCTGTACACGGCAGGGATTTTACGAACAATGGCCTAGTAACGTCGAAATCTAACAACCTCTCGTGGGAAATAAAGTGGGCAGACTGACTATGAAAACAAGCCAACCACGCCAAGGGGTTCCGTTTCAAGTTAAATCCAGGGTTGCATATGTACTTCCCGTCCAAAATGCTTTATTAACCGTCCAAAATAATTTTTCCTACTAGGAAAGGGAAAAAAGTGGGAAAAATAGGAAATGGGGAAAATTGGAAAAACTAGGGCCACCTAGTGCTATTCGCATAAGAACTAACAAATTTCCCAATTTTTCCCATTTCCAACTGATTTTAGTAGGTGCTAAAAATTGAATTTTTCCCATTGTTTCCCACTGTCCTGGGGAAAATGGTTTATACCACTTGCAACCCTAGTTAAATCCCACTAATATCTGGAATTGTTAAACTGTTTATGTTTTTCTACCCCCTATGAAATAGCATGGGTGAAATTATCCTTTTGTATTATGTAAGTGACTATTCAATTAAAGGTTGTTTCATGGGAGGAAGTAAATAAAGGTGACCGATAAAGTTTTTCTTTGCCATAACCCCCTACCTCACAAACCACCAGACTGTCGACCCAGTATGCAGCTGATTTGAAACAAAAATTTGGAATAACAGTTATTCAATAACTGAGGTACCAGTAAAGCCACCTTATGCAAGTCCCACGGATTTTTGGATTATTAAAGCAATGGCCCCATTTAAGACTGATTGTTGTTAATGATTAGTGGAGGAAGATTACTCTTGAAGATGTAGGAAAAGTAATGAATTCATGGCAACGACGATTCAGTTTGGTTACCCAGTAGTCTGGGAAACTTGTTCCAAAAACAAAATAAATTCATAAACACCGTATACAATTATAAGGTGCGGTTATCGTCTTTGCAAATAAGGATTACTAATCCCCTGTACATATTTAAATACAGAATCTTTCCAACGTTTGATGAGGATATGTAGGAATTGATTTAAAGCAAGGAACCAATCTAAATGCATTTGGTGCAATAACGGACAATACGATCTGCTGGGAAGGAAAGTACCTTATTCAAATCATACAAAGTTCTAATTATTTATTTATTGTCTGATTGCAAAACTCATAATTGTGCCAGGAGCCAAATACTTTATATGCATGAGGGGCGGTATTATTGGGGACCTTAAAATGTTTACCTTGTACCATTCTGGCATTTTAGTAACGAAGCATTCATGACTCGCCTCAGAAGCTTTTCAGGTGATGGCTGAAATATGAGTTCTAATTTTCCTTTGTGCATGCATCATACTATTATTTCCATGAACGTTGAAATAATTTCTGTAAAACTCACACTCGAATTTTTAAATTGCATCCAATATTTGCAAAATGGGTGGCGAAAGTGAACATATGAAGGGAAGCTGGGGTTGGGGAAATTCTTAACCTCGAAGTCTGCCAAATTTTTTCCGATTTTCTTAGGAAGTTGGACAAACTTTGCGAGTTTAAAAATAATTTTTACAATTTTATTAATCATTCAAATTTCGAATTTTATTTTATAAAATTTCGAAGTAAACTTTCATTCAGCATGTCGATAAGTATGTACAACATAGTAAAAATTCAGGGCAACATCACGGCCGGGCTATCTGCATAATATAAAACTCATGTACCTTGTCCACAAGGTCCATTGATAATTAAATGTAACGTACCTATTTATATCTACTGTAACAAAAATTTCCAGGGGTTTGTAGATTTTTGTACAGGGAACATATACACAAAATTAAATGTGTTTGATCTCCCTTGTATTTATTTCTAATCACATATGTTTGAATTTATGCTTTTATTGCTGCTCTTTTAATTATCAATTTGGTGCAAAAATCACAACAAAATCCTTCACAGACTGGAGTCAAGCATTCCGCGTCGAGTTTGGAGTTTTCGTGGGATTCTAGATTGTAGGACTTGTCTCCACTAATCCAAAGGTTTCATCCTTCCCTGTCACCAGGAGGCATGCGAAAAGTTCAGGATTGTAACAGGTTAGCCAATACAACGTATTGCAGGCCTTTTCGTTCTTGTCACACAGTGCCACCAATTCCACGGGAGTATTTCCGGTAGCCCTCTTTTTACTAGTGTAACATACTTTCGAATTTGGGTTGAAACAGGAGGCCCCAAGTCCTTTTCCGCAGGCCAGCTCGTTCGTCCCACACAAAATACTGGATTCAACTGTAGAGTTGTTTAAACACTTGAGTATCGTGGAATTGTAGCATCGCCGGCCGCAAAGCTCTTGCCCAATTTTGCATAGGATATGCTCTCCGTTGCACAAATCTAAAGGGAACAAAACATAGAAACGTGTTAATTACATATTTATTTAAACGGGATGATTCAGAAATGAAATTTACCTTGCCCAGAAAAATATAAAATAAGCGTGAAAACGTAGATTGGTTTCATTTTTGCAGAATTCTTTTCGTTTATGTGCTGAATTTATGCGAGCTTTTCATTCATTTTGGAAACTTTATATAAAGAGCATGCATGTCGTGTCAACTGGTTATTTAGAATTCATTCCATTAAGTCAGAGTCACGATGAGGGGTTCGTGTTGGTAGGAGTTTTTGATTGCTATAGTGAATTCTCGAAAAATAAATTAAATTTAAACTTTAGAATTTGCTAATCTAACATTCACTTGCTATTTATAAAATTAAAGGATGGACACTATGTAATGTTTCGGACTGGCTCAGAAAAGTACTTTTAACTCAACCAATAATTAATAGATACTTGGAGCAACCATTAATAAATATATAACTGTTAGCCTAAAATTTTTATGTATGACGTAATTTATACATAAGTTATACATATGTATATGTGTCGAGGAAACGACAGAAGTCGACTTAAAATTATTATAATAAGTTACGTCATAAGTTGGCTTTATTTTATTTTGGATTTACATTTTAGCAAAAGCAACTATACTTATTATATATGTATGTACGTTCTCGCTGCTTTTAAAGGTGGGTTTGTCGGTTCATTTAGCGTGTTTATGTATCCGCGCATACAAAGGGGAGGCAAGGTAATGGTTTTTAATTTCCTTGGCCTTCCCGCCTTAATATTTTCGAACGCCTAGAATGCACAGAATGTCGCAATTTGGTGCAATTTAGGCATTGGCATTTGGCGGATTCTCATTTCTTGCCCCTTCAATTTTTTTTGGAGTTAATTAGTCCGTGACCGTTTGTCGTAGTGGGATGGATGTGGGTGAGGCCAAAACAAAATTTCCGCATTTGTGTGAAATTTGGTTATACAGAAGTGCTTCCAATCCGTATTTAATACATACACATCCGAAGATAAACGTCTTGGTTGGCAGTACCTTCCAAAATGAGTGAATCTGAAACATGACCGGAACTTTAAATGCATTGCCAAATATGTACTATTTTATTTTTTTGGGAATTTATCTTTTTCCGGATTCTGTCTTCATTTTAACTTCATCGGGGTTGGAGCTATGATAAAAATGCCTCCCCGTAAGGTTGAAAGGGGAAACGGTCACGTTGGTCGAATCCTCCATGATGACCACTTTTCCGCGCTTCTCCTGTAGCAATTTCTTGCATGCAGCATTCTTGAATTCTTTCAGCTTGCGTAAGTTTGTAATTTCGGGCTAATTTTTTTGTCCTCGCTTTAATGCCAAGTGCACATGGCGTAAATGTTACTCGCGTAGTTTTTGTAAATCTTGATATCACCTTCCGCCATCGTCGCCAAAGTCGATGAATGATTATTGAGTTTTTTATTCTATTTTATACATAAATTCGATAGCTTCTTAGGTCGACCGCTTTATAGTTTGAATGTGACATCATAGAATTCCTGGTATTGTTTTAAAATTTAATGATAGGTATTATGTACATAGATTAGAAATACATTCCTGTGTAAAAAATGTCCAGCAATTTTATATGTACATACTGGTTGCTTTATTTTTGCAAACCCAATTACTCATTTTGACAACTTTGATCTTCAATTCAAGTTCTTTTACCTTTAGCAATGAATAAAAGATACATAGTTAACCAATGGCAACTTAATCCCAATACATAACTTGGTCTACATACATATTTACTTGGAAATAATTTTTGCGCAAAAAAGATTATTGCGTTCCTGCGCAGCATGCCTTTTCCGAATTAGTCTGAAACATTAATGACATAATGACCATGCCTTAGGTATTATATACGCATGTAATAATTCAATTTGAATTTTATGATAAATGTCGTAATTGTTCAGTGCACGAACTTCCTGGCAATACTTCATTCTTCTTTCCGACTGTGGAGAAATTAATGCATCTGCAACTTACAATTGAAGCCTGGTTTTATCCTTGCAATAACCTCAATGTTCGCTCGAGTGGTTAATTTCGATGTACCCATAACACGCAAATACAAACACGAAGATTTCAGTAAGTGGCACAATTTGCTACAGAATAAATACACGAAATGGTGGAATATAATTTTATTTATTTATACTTTTCTCAATGCCTTAACCTTACCTAATGCAGCTGGCAGGTAAATTACATATGCAAATTTTATTCAATTTATCTCTGAATACATCAACTCCTGATCATGTTAACTCATTCCTCGTTGTAATAATAAATAATAATAGTAATAATAATAACAATCCTTTACCCTCATGTATTTATTACAACTAGCGGATGTAGTAGTCGAGCTAAGATTGTACATATAGCAAACTAGCATATTTTCATTAGCTTTCATAAGCAAAAATATTTACTAATAGGAAGAATAAATTATGCAGCACTATATTAATAAGAGAGACTACGTAACAACTCATGAATGCTATTCGTCATTCATTATATTCTAGCGCTTTACCTGCTTTCTGATTTCAAGAGCTAATTTAAGTCCCAGTTCTGGCCGTCTGTCTCTCCCTTGCACTATATCCTTCACCTGAAAATTCGTATTTTTAAAATTCAACTATGAGCATATTCATTCAGCGTATGTATAGCAAAATTGTACGAAATTGTAACAGGTAATGAATTAACTCACCTGATCGGAATGAATAACAACGCCGTGATTTGCACTCAACTTTTCTTTTGTTGCTTGAATATCTTCCAAAGAGATTCCACGAGACGCGTCGTTAATAAGGACAGTGCGGTAGCCGAGTTCCAAGGCGTGCAAGGCAGTCGCACCTGATCAAAATATGAGTTAATTTGTACATTTACGTAAGGTGTGTTCATTAAGTCGTGAGACGATTTGTTTATCATCACCCGAGGTAGGGAAAATGAATATTGTTTGTCTGATTAATTTCATCTTGTAGTTAAACCGATGTAATAATAAAATTATATGCCAAAAAGGTAGTCAATTAAATACAGCCAACATGGGACTACAAGAAAAACAAGCTATATCAAATCGAGTGGTGCACTTTTACAAAAACGTGGCCAATTTGGACCTGAATAAGACGTATCACGACTTCAAAAACGAAAATATTCCAAAACCCTCAATTTACCGTTACGTGTGAATGTATGATACTACAAGATCAGCTAAGTTAAAAAAAGTACAAGGTCTTCCGGTGTCCCAGTCCACCACCAAAGTTATCAACACAGTGGCCAAGATGTACGCGAAGAAGCCGTCCACAAGCATGTCAAAATGTTAAAATTTTGACTTTGTGTTTTCTAATAAACTGGTCTTACGTAGAGTCTCACGACTTAATGAACATTACATAAATGCATATTCCATTAGATCACCATTTTTTGTCTCCACACTTACCCACACACACGTTGTATGCAAGTCCACAAACGTAGCAGTCAGTTACACCCGTACTCTCTAATTCATTAATTAAACCGGTCTCAGAGAGTTTCAAGTTGTCCCAGAATGCAGAGTACGAGTCGACATTGGGATTTGTTCCCTTGTAGATAAATCTACTCCCCTCAATTATCTGAGTGATTATGTGACAAGAAGAATAATTGTTTAGTACATTTTAGCTCAAATGATTTCTAGGTAATTCATTAATTACCTTCAAATTTGCATGCATTTTAGCTCCCCATGAATTTTGCACACAATGCCTGGGCCATAAAGTCTGCTCCATTACCGGCGGGCCTTCAAACGTCACAGTGTCGTACAACTTGGCGTCATCCGGATTTGGAATCTGTACATATTGGCAGTCGTGAAAAAATGAGCTTGTGGTCTTCCATATTATTAAAACCCAAAGAAAATTAATATTCGGTCGAAAGCTCCGCTTTCTATAGAAACGAACGGTCATAAGAGATTTTTTCACCTTTTCGTTGGTCTTCGCTCTGCCTGATTGGCTGGAAGTTCTACCAAACCCACCAAGATACCTCTCAGTATTTATCCAGGCACGCATTACATTCGCCCCGTCATGCGTATTCTATCGGCCCCTGGCAAACACTCCTGCTGTTGTTGGGGGGGCAAGTGCCGTAGCGTATGGATCAGCCATAAATTTATGCCATTTTGAGAATAAAATCTATTTAAGCAACAGGCTGGTGCATGTACGGCACTTTCTCCCAAAAAACAGAGAGGGTAGAGTGTGTGCCAGGAGATGACAGAGTATGCGTGACGGAGGGGATGAATGGGGTAGTACAACAAATACTCAGAGGTATTTTGGTGGGTTTGACAGAACCTCCAGCCAATCAGGCAGAGCGAAGACGAGCGAAAAGGTGTAAAATCTCTTTCGAAGTATTCTTTTCTTAGATAAGCGGAACTTTCGTCTCACTATTCGTGTACTGTGATTAAAACCCATTTCAGTTTAGTTTAATCAGAATTTGAATCAAATTTCTGCTGATCTCAATGCTATTTGGTCATATGTATTGGGACGTGATTGCGGCGGTAGAAATTACAATGTGAAATAGGGTCTAAATATCTCTTTACCCCACCATTCACTTACTTTGCTGCTGAAATGAAGCTTCCTTTGGTTGATATTATCCAGAAATGAAATATGGTTTTCGGGGTGCCAGTCCAGCGTGTAGTAGACAGACTTAAACTCGACCGAGTCCAAGAGGCGATTGATTGGCTCTACTACCTGGAATGGATTACATTCTCTCTGTTACAAAACATGGGCGTCTCATTATCAAAACCAAATACAATCACTTTCACTCCCGTCTATAATTAACTCTGTTCTCTCTTCTCCTCACAAAGACGTGTCCATAAAACTGTCGAGAGCTACATATTTACACAAGTGAAAGCAATCGATCACGGAATATATAAGTCCTTTGTGGCATTATGGTTATCGATATAAATATTTTTCGTTGCACGCATGATACACCAGGACGATCGAGTCAATGAGAAATCATAATAATTTTGTAGGATCAATTTGGGATCATGATAAATATATCCGAACCTGTTTATTCTTATGTAGAGTGGGTCAAAATGTAGTGAAAATGCGCACATGTATGTACACATGTTGTTCTTACCTCTTCACCATTTGTTTCGCGGAGCAGTTGGAAATGGACAGTGAGCCCGAGATAAAGTCGTTTTGTACATCCACCACGACGAGTGCTGCGATGGGACGAACAATCTAGGAAATAAGGAAAACTTGGTTAATTTTTTTCGTATTCGGCGTTAATTATCCTTTCCGGAAGCATGATAAATAGATGAAGCCACATATTTGCATACTGCCTGAATATATGGTCACCATCACGGATGTGCACCTATTAAGAAGTACCCAGCTCGTTTGATGAAGGAGATCATTGCTCCGAATTAGGTTCTAACGAACGATTGGTTTCACATGCTCGATTCGATTCGGGCGTTATTTTAATTCGATTGGAAAATTCGAATCGAAGTGAGCAAACAGTTCGAATCGGTTGAACCGAATCTCAGTCCTAGTTCTATTCCAATCTAGGTCGAACCGAATCGAATTCTAAGATCGCATCTTATGGGACAGCTTTAATTCGATTTGAACGAATCGAGTCGGCTGCTCACTTCGATTCGACCGGATTGGCTAATCGGTTCAATTGAAGTTGAGTTGAGTTCGAAGATTTCGAATCAAAGTTTTCCTAAAGCAGATTTAAATTCGACGGATTCAATCGAATTATTTCGATTCGATCGGAGCATTGAAGAAGATTCTTCATTATTTATAATTTTCTGGTCAGTAGTTACTTGGGGAGCCGGACAATTACCGACGCTTATTTACCGGCACTCAGATACCGGCGCTTATTTACCGGGGCTCAGTTACCGACGCTTATTTACCGGGACTCAGTTACCGGCGATACTCATTTTCTTACGCTCATTTACCGGCGCTCAGTATGAAATGCATGTGTTTGAAATGCGAATTAGGTTTGAGGTGCAATATCTCGGTCCCTGAAGGATTTGGGCTTATCGTCGCCG
The DNA here is from genome assembly GCF_002217175.1 of Folsomia candida. Lineage (NCBI taxonomy): Eukaryota > Metazoa > Arthropoda > Collembola > Entomobryomorpha > Isotomidae > Folsomia > Folsomia candida. The sequence goes on from NW_019091245.1 coordinate 482,783, forward strand.
AGGTGAGGTGCAAGGTTCCTTTGGGAGGAATGGACACCGAAGGTGTATTGGTCGCCGAATAACAAAAATGCCAAAATTTACATATCTCATCACCGTGGCGCAGGAAAATAAGTATTGCCGGTAACTGTGCGCCGGAAGCTGAGGGCAGGAAACTGAGCGCCGGTAAATAAGCGCCGGTATTTGTCCTATACCTGTTACTTGAAAGTTTTAATGAGTCGAGAAGAATAGTTCTCTACCTGAACAAACGACACCTGTGATTGAATGATTATAACCAGGGCCCCATTCATACTACTGTACAGCACGATCGAAAACCAACTATTTCTGTATGTACGAGGTAAACCATAATCATGACAAAGTGATGGGTGGCGACAATTTTGGGATTATGTATCCGTGTTGAATACATTTTCGGGTCTCTTATATCCATCAACTTTATTGCAATGATTTACTGAAATGTGAATAAATATATTTGCCAGGTAGGCAAACATAATGAACATACCTTGCGAACCCATTTCTCCCAACATGATTCAAATTCCTTTTCGCCAATTAAACCATCCTATGATCATTAAAACAAAAACATCAGCACAAATATTAATTTACAAAAGCACATTGCAAAATATACATATGTACAAGTAACAACTGGGACATTCTACTCAATATTTTACATACATACCTCATTTACGTCGAACGTATCAAACATCTCCTTTAATGATTTTGGATCAATGTGGTACGGCTCATCCCGCTCATTGCGAAACAAAGCTTGGCACAACATTGTAAATTCTTGGTAATTTAAACACCCATCCCTAAAAGCAAATACATAAAAGTGATGAATACTTACACATATGTTAGGAACTGATCCGAATGGAAATATAGTAGCAACAGCCTTACTAAAAGTTTTATTAGGGCTTCTTTTATTAGAAAAGTGGCGTAATTATCATTATAAATACGTACACTACTTGTGTAAATCATGGCATGAGATATCCATGCAATTAAGAAATCCTTGAATTACTCAGACATTACAATTTTTGTACACTTAACAAAATTATAGCCAGCCCCACATCGTAAAAAAATCTAGTTTCTCATCCAGCCCTAAGAAAACTATGTATGACGTCTGGTTAATTCAGAGCTGTTAAATCGAAACAAACACACCAGCCAAACATGTCAACATGTAAATATGTGAGCATTGATTTTAGTAAATAGACTAAAGAAACATTATTAAATTACTGATACTACTATAATGTCCATTCTATTCTTTTCTCTTCTGACCTACTACTTGCTAATTAAATACACAAAAATAATCAAGCTCATGTCTTTTATATCTGGGTTGCATTGACAAATGAACATGACGAAATTCTACATACTCAGAACGAGGGTGACTTGATACTAATAATAATAATGCTGCGCCACTCCCGATGAGCTGGATACATAATTAGGTTGTGGGGACAAATAGAACATTTATGTACAAATGACAGAAATCAGAAAATTTATTGGATTACAGTTTTTTGAGAATTTCATTAAGATGGGTCCATAAATTAGTCTGGATAGTGCTCGCATTACTCACAAATGAATGGCAACCCTAATTACACTTGGAAAAAAACTATTAGACCGCTGTGGAGCATTTTGTAAAAAAATCTCATTTCCTAAATAGTATCTTCCCCACCTACCTATTTTATTTACCACTCAAATCTCAACGGTTAGTGTAAAACATGAGACAAAAATTTTATGACGACGTTATACATGGACGGTCCCTGAATATAATTAATGGCATTTGCCACCCGTGACCATGTGAGTTATAGTGACAACATGTTGAACCTGACCTGACGTGACTACATGTGAGTCACAGCATGTGACAATGAAAGTAAGGGGCTCTAACCATTATCATAAATACTATACATGTGACTTGACTATGTACATGTTCGAGTCACAGTGAAATCCATCTCCTATTTTATTACGGGGTGCCACGGGCCCCACGTGACCGCCCAGTAAGCAAAATATTTGTTTTACTCATCGTCATGACGGGATGAATGATACAAAGGCAGTTTCTAATTTTTTAAATGACCTTACATACACAGTTGTATTTACGTAAATATACATAAATATATTTCTCACCTGTTAGTGTCGAAGGCGGTGATGCAATTTTTCATGGGTGTGGTGGAGGTGAAGAGGAAGGTGGGGTTGTTGTCCTCAGTAGGAGACAAGGTACCAGAGGAGGAGGAGTAGTTGGTGGCGTTCGCCATGTCGACTCGTACCGACCTTCTTATTCCACGCGCAATTCAATTAATACTCCACATCCACCCTAAAACCACGTCATATCAACTTATCTGAATAAACAACATACATAAACGATCCAGTTGGGCCATAATTCGTCAACTCGTTACTAAATAAGTTACCAGATTAAGTCGAACAATCCAAAGGATCATCCAGTCATAAATATGTACATAGGTAACCAATTTAGATACAACTTAAAAACAAAAATTTGTAACATGTATTAATTACGGGAAGTATTTTTAAATCGTAAATTTCGCCACGACATATGTATGTACATATGGCGACTACCTTTGGTCATGTATGTATGGCTATCCTGAAATAGCAAAGACATGGTGCAGAATTCACTTATTGAAATTTGAACCCTGATCAGAATATTATGAAGCAGAATGGATTATGGATGTGAAAATGAAAAAGTTGCGGTCCAAACGTAAAGAATGAGGCCAAAATTATTAAAGGTTCTAACTTTCATTAATTCCAATTATCTGATTGTACACTCATACTTATTCATGATTAAACAATTGCACGATGGGATGCCTTGATGTGTCAGTTGACTATCAAATGGTGACATGCTTCACGCAGGTGCCCACGTTTAAGAGAATAATTTAAGAGAATAATGTGCAATTCTGTCACAGTTCGTGTTACATTTTCAGACGAACAAAAAATCCAGACTTGGACCCAGTCTCGGTTCAGTTTCTCACGATAATGTAACTTACTACATAACGAACACGCACATAGATTGACCAAATACATAAATACAAAACAAATACATACATATGTATGCACATATCTAATTATATGTGGATAAGCCCCAGCATGTATGTGCATATGGATGTACATATGCATGTAAATACATACGTAAGTATTTATTTATGTATGCACGAATGCACTTACAATGTATGTATGTAGGTGTTTCACATGTAATAAGTATTCAGAATTGGATGAGACACATCTCACAAAATCAAACTCAAAATCACAAATAACCTTTCTTGAGTAATTTCTCTGAATCCGCAGTCTACGAAGAGATATGTATGACATGACGAAGTGATGAAAAATAGGTATGCTGTCAGCCGCGTCCCAGCTCCCCTGGTAAGACCTCAACTTCTCCCTCGTTTGCTCACCTACTCCTCAAACTTTTAAATTATATTATTTTTTTGGTTAAATTATTTAAACCTACATATTTAAACCGGTAAATTGATTTTTTTTATTTACATTGTTTAATCCTGTTAATCAGGCCATGCGTGACAATACATTAAATCGTAATCATAAAAAAATCATCAAAACAAAGAATATTAGTTCACCAAATCAACTACATAAAATAAAGGCCGTACCGCATGGAGGAGAAGGTAAACTCACTTTCACTTTGTTACTACTCTACAAATTAGGTATTATTTATAATGAATACATGCCTAATTAACCTACATATTCGATACTGACATTGCATTAAGTTAACAAAAATTCTATGTATTTATTTATATTTACACAACCCCCTGCTGTAACAATTTTACATAGGTTAAAGAATATGCACTAATTTAGTAAAGGAGCGCTGCTCGTTTACATTTAGTTTGTGTCTTTCGAAAAACAAGAGAAGAAAGCTGAGCAAACCCAACACATCCAGTAAACCACAAACATTAACAACGGCACGATTTTACTTCCATAATCCTATCATCATCTTCCATCTCCATCATTCATCATTGTCCTTCATCTTCTCCACCTTCGCGGTGGTCACTCTCCGCACCTTGGCCCTCTCCCTCGCTCCCTCAGTGACCTTGTATATCTCCAAATTTGGGAAAACTTCCACCACTCGGTCCCAAAATTCGGAGTAACTCTTCACCTCAACACATTCACACAAAACACGTGCCTTCTCGCAGTTACATTTCGCAGCAGGTGTCAATCGAAAACTGTCCCCCGGAGGAAACGGGATATCCAAATATTTCACCCTGATGCCTTTCGAACTGCTGTCATGGAGGAAATACCTGTACAAAAATGACACGCTCGTCTCAAAATATTCCCACCCCGTTAATCTCTTCTCGGTCACTTCTTTACTAAAATGATAGAACATTTCTTCTCTGGAAATCTTAATCTTTTCCAGGATTGGGAACTGAACGGGATAATCCAACCTCCCATTTGTATCACCATTTTCAAAGATTAAATATATATCCGGTGTCACCAGGAAAGGTTTAAATTTCCTCCCAATGGTGCAATGACTTAACGAAAGTTCGAAAACTCTTAATTTTGACATAATTGGAAAAACAATGGCTTGACGAGATGAAAAAGTTGGGACGTAGGCAGGATCACAACTGGCTACGTTGAATAATTTAACGTGTCGTACAGTTGCCGATGTAAGTTTCAAGAATTCCGAGTAAGTCTGCCAGTTACACAAATAGTGACCTAATTCTAGACGGGTGAGGTTTGAAACATTTTCCCGCATTACGCGCGTTAATTCTAGGTTGACGAATTTTAAAGCTTTTATCCTTGGCGGGGATAACTTGAGAAAGTTTTCAACCACGAATTGATCACAGCGCCGGCTCGAAAGAAAGACGACATTGGGAAATAGTGCCACTAATTTTGGGAAAATTGAGACAAATGTGTCTTCAAATTCTGGCGATTCCGTCTGCCCGTGGATCGACCGGATTTCGAGTTTCCTTACTCTCGAGAAGCAATATTTTTCGGGAAGCAATATTTCACGAAACGAAATATTTTTAGTAAACGATACATTTAGTTTGAGAGAATGCAGGTTGGGAAATAATTTTGACAAATATTTGTTCCACGCGGGATTTTGGAGGTACAAAATCACATCCAGGGTTCTCACGTAGGGTCCATTTTTAGCAATGAAATCTCCAAAACCTGTGCTTAAAGTGGAAAAATTGTCGTAACCAATGAGTTTTTGATAGCGGACGTTCGGCCGGATCAGCATGATCCGATAGATACCAGGGAGACATTTCCGGGCTTCCTGCTCCCACGTGGTGTTGACGAACGTGCACTCGAGAAGGTCCGCTTTTGGAAGGAAGGTTGCAATGCGTTCTAAAATCTGGGTATAATGCATAGTTTTTGCATTTTTAGCAGGTGTATATTTTCATTCACTTTTTCAGATACGTCAAATATATAAATATGTTTGTAATTTAGCTATAAATTTATATGTAGTTCGTATTGAAGTATATATCAAGAAGAGGGCGCACAAACAGAGGTACATATTATTTACCTCAGGCAACAAAATGGCAACATGGGCTGTTTAAAGTTTTCCCGGTCTCGTTCCGAATCCATTTTTACAAATATATAAAGCGACAGCAAAGTGGGAATGAACTACCCTGGAAATATTAACTCGGTTTAAAATTTGCAATAAATCAGACGATAAAGTTCAATCAAGTTGCAATAAATGACCCACCTTACTGATTTAATATTTGTGGGATTATGTAGGTCTTTACAAATTTTATTCCGTCGTCGTCTTCGTGTGTAAGTAAAGAGTAACATGTGCATACAGGGAAAAGCAAGTATGTACTGTCCTACATACAAAATACGACCGGTATTTAGGGCAACCTTTTTGATACAAATAGATTCCTTCTTCATTGTTACTGGGAAAAAGGTAACATTCGCCTTAAACCAAATTCGTCCCATACGAACGAAAGCATGGCAAGGTTATAGAAAATTTTTATTTTTCTCTCTAAATATGTATGTACACATACCCATGCACTCATTGTTAAAGTTATACAAATGTGAAAGTTGAATTTCCAACCGTCAAAATCACATGCCCATATGATTACTTAACGCTTGGGGGCGGGTAAAATTCAATTCAAACTTGTCCCCTTTTACACTGAACTTAACTTTAAATAAAAATTTCTGTAATTTATTTTTCAATATTTATTGTTGCAAAGTAAAGAAGTGCATCGCAGAGAGTGCTGCATAATATAAAAACTAGTGAGGTGAATCAACTGAAAAGTGTCGTTCCATTTCGCATCGATGTCACCGAATTTAATTTAAAAAATTCAATGTGCAATTCCGGGTATAAGGACAAGTGTGGCATAACTAATTTTGAACAATGTTCAACTACACCCCTTTCAAAATTTTGAAAAGGAAATTGGGAAAAATGAGAAAATCAATGCACACTCGGTAAAACAAGGGTTAGATATATACTTGCATTTCACTTTTGAATCCCTCCCTGAATACGAATATTTTGGTGCATTAAAAGTTTCAAAATTCAAAAATTCGCGGGTTTCTAGCCTATACACAAATCGCAAAAAAACTCGTTGTTACAGAACTTTTACTTCTGACAACCTAATGCCAGATTTTTCTACATGGAAAGAGCTACGTTTTCAGTTTTTGTTGTCCGAAGGAAAAGTTCCGTAACACCGACTTTTTTGAGGTCAAAGTTTCTGAAGCAGTGACTTATTTGGGCAAGGGCCGTAACAGACAGTCACTAATGGGATGCAGAAATTTAATTACAATTTCGCTCCAAATTCAAAAATTTAGCTTATCAGAATTTATGATGATGATATCCACTCTAAAATTTCCGTACCGTATGAGGTAAATCTCATACGGCACTATCGTAACAACTGGTTGCGGCGGTGGTGGATACTCAAAAAATCAGTTGCTCTCTCTCTCGCTCGCTAAGTATGGAAACTCGTATTGTAGTACACTTGGCCTGGACTTCCTCTAGTGTGTTGTATCGTTTAGCCCGAGTCAGGGTCGGAGACCCAGACCCAGAGTCCCCTCTTTCGAATTTTGGTCAATTGGCCAGGGCCCAGTAGTTACCATGGTAGCCATGGTAACTACTGAGCATGGTAACTACATATAACAATGCGATGGTTACATGCAAAATATAATGACGCATGTCCCATCCAAACTAATTTGGAAAAAGTTGTGTGGGTTACCCGATTGGCTTCTTCCAGCTGAAATATTCCTGAAATACAAATTCCTGTCACCCTTTTGTTAAGTGTCACCCTTTTCCAAACATCACAACTTCAAATAATATTTGTTTTATTGTAAAGTATAATCAGCAATCTGAACTGATTCAGGGGAGTTTTTGTTTTGCAACAAAAATTTTTATACATTTCCACGTAAATAAAAATACTGGAACTTCTATTTGTAAAGATATAGTAAAATTGCATTGATGTAAATAAAGACGATGGTACTTGGGCCAAAGTTGGGAATCACGGAAGGGAAAAAGCCCAAGTTTCCTGGAAACAAAAACCTAAGTAGGAAAGAAATTTTTAAAGCCTCAAGACAAGCCAAACACGTTTCGGAAATTCAAAGGATTACAGGAAGTCAGTCTGGACGTATGGAAAAAAGTCAGATAAAAATATGATGCAAAATTCTCCAAAGGAAAATCTAATCATCAGCCGATGATGACACTTTACATGCTCATCGGTGTCTGGAAGTTATTTGCTCGTCAATGTTGTACCCATCTGATAAATATAAAATTTCCTCTTTGAATTTAAACATGCAAAACCATCCAATTTTAGTTTTGACCAATCTAAATATTTGTGGATAATTAAATGGCCAATTTTTCTAAATTAAAATCTCGGTGCACCCCAAAACAGTCGTGGTAAATACATAATGGTTCTCGCAGCTTTTCTAATTGGTACATAATGGAGGCTCAACGACGATATGTATTTATGTATATATTATGTATGTAGGTAAATATGTACATATGTACATACAACATTCTACACACGTATGCACGTTTAAGGAAAAATACTAGCAGACCAAGTAGAACTCCGCCCAAATAAAAACGTATTTATTTAGACATGGATAATCCAAATTATTTATAAAACCATATGGCTTTTATTTGCTAATGCGACGCAAATGTTGCCGTACTTTGTCCTCCGATCAGGCCAGATTTGAGATAAGGTTCTCCTTTGAGACGAACTTTGGATCGCATCGAACGACGACGCTGCGGACACAAAGGTATGGTGCATACATATCTGTACAAATACATGTATGGGTACATGGGCACATACATAGATACATAAACATGTCTATGTACTACTGAGGGTATAATATTTTGACATTGAACTACACAAAAGTGACGCAGAATGTGTGGTAAATATGTACCCTGGATGAAACACTAAGATATTCATAACTAACAAAATTATGTATTTCGTACGTACATATGTATGTCCTGATATATACACATCGCATAGCTTTGTACACTCTAAGAAAAGTGTTATTTAATTTTGATGCAATCATTACCCCGCATGGGAACTACGTATGTTTCTATTTAAGCAACGTTTTGTTAAAGCTGAGGTTGACTTTGTTAAGTTTGTGAAAAGGCTAACCTAAGTGGAGGACTATTTATGTAGTACAAAGACAGAATTAAGTACCTTGTTTTACTCTAGTCCCACGTTACCCGGTTCGGTTAAAGAAGCTCCTTCAAAAGATAATCATAATGATACTTTAACTGTGAAAGAAGGTATGTATGTGTAAGGGTGGGGCTCAATTTATTGATTAAATTTTACCCACAAACTTCTTAACCAAAAAATAATATGTAGATAAATACATTTTGAGTTACGGTTTCCCGACGAGCGTGAAACTAAGGTAAAATTTGTACGAAATTTTAAGGTACGAATTGAAGTTCGTGGATGTATGTATACATAAATACCCTATAAAAAATCTGGTAGAGTCACATAGTTACCCCGTCATAGTAATGGTTTGGTGATGACTCTCTACCGGACCCAGTTCGTAATGATACCTTGCAAACTGGTAACGTTTTCATTACCGTCATATATGTAACTAAGCAGTAATGCGCATTATTACTGCACCGGTAGAGTCACATACATACATACATATATTCTACATTCGGTAATAATCCTTTAAGATTTATAACCACATTTCTTAGAGTATGTATACATACATAATACAGCAAATTCATTAAATAATTTTTGCAAATGAGTAACACCTTTTCACCCTGCCGAGCAGTGTGGAGGTCAAGACATGCCATCTTAAATTCTACTGTAACAAGTGTGTTGGGCACAATATCAGTATGTACATATGTATGTACATACATACATACTTTACTTGAAACGAGTGGAATTTCACTCATGAATAAGCATATTTGTTCTCAATATTTTGTGGGTACATAAATTACACAATTTCTTTACTATGTATGCCGTCTAACCCAATAAGTTACGTATGTACATATGTATGGATACATGTGATTAATTTGGTCATGCACCTTACTCGTGAAAATCTTGCGACATACTGTCGGACCATGAAATAATCTTCGCAGTTCTGAACAAATCTTAGTCTCGCGACGTCTTCCTTTCAGAAGAGACACCAAATAAAACAGATTAAATTCCAAGAAATATTTAGTTGTTCTTGAAACCCAAAGAATCAAAATGTAAGGCAAACTTTATTCTAATATTTATTTATGTTACGTATGCATTCTCGACAGCATTAGAGTCCAGCATGTACATATTTCTTAACTTACTACTGCAGGAAATTATCCCAACTTGTGGGTATGCTGGTACTCTGGTTCGTAGCGTTTACGTGGTCAACCTCCCATGCCCAGTCGGTTTGTTTAGCCGGAGATCCAAACCGGGTAAGATTTACTGCCCGTTTATAGTTCAAATATGTCTTGATAGATTTATTTTCAAATAAAAATTAACGAAAGTGTGCATAACACATAGATACATAGCTTCTATGCGGTATTAAGGCTGTTATATATATCTCGTACATGCATTTGTTGCAACAAAAAATTTTAATCGTGTGCATTGATGGACAGGGTGCCAGACATGTTTTGAAAAAAACTTCACCAGTGTCAAAGGTTGAAATTTTTTAACCAAAATCCTGCAAAATCCACTATCTCGACAAAATGTTTCCTTTGTTGTTTGACTTTTGGAAATAAAAGGTGATAAAATGGTCATAAAATGTCTCCAAACTTGTTACCCAAAAAATAGAGCGTATAGTATCTCTGCGGGTGACGATTTGTCTCCTAATTGTTGAGATTGAAGATTTCACAAATTCCAAATTTGAAGTGGAACTTTTTTGTCATTAAGTTTTCACGTAACCGCCATTCATTCTCATCTCTGAATGACGATTTTTATTCATTTCCCCTTCATTTTCATGTACTTTAAGTTCATATTTTTACCCATTTTTAAATACACTCCATGTATTAAGCATACGCTCAAAAATGACGGAATGATTAAATCTATGGTCACACTCATTAACGTGAATTGAAAAAAAAAATCACTATGTAATTTCATATCATCCAAATGAAAGTAATAAGTCTGTCAGTCACCCTCGTAATCGGAATTATGAATGCGAGGCATGGTCTCAAACTTATTTTGACGTAGTTAGATTATTTTTACTTTTAGAAATGATAAGTCCCACGAGAGGTTCTCATTAATATGGAAAAGACGCCACAGACCACACCCCTTCTGAGATGTGACCAGTGACGAATTTGAATGACCTGACTGTCGAGATATCTTTTTGTATATGAAACTCGAGTTTTATGCTTTGAAATGTGATTGTTAGATGTACATATATAATAATGCCTACATGTTTTTTGATCCTGTGACCTTAATACATATGTATGTGTATATACCACAATATGTATCTTGACCTCGGGGGTGTGGTCAAATTTTCAAAATGTGGAGAAGATACATCGCACAACTATTTACATTACATGTTTACCTCAAATTTCATCAACAAATTTCAGTGCCCTGATCATGGTGGGTGTTCCGGCTTGTCATTGAACGGCGGGCCGTTGTGTAATCGGACATCGCAGTGCTGTCAATGCGTGCAAAATCAGGTGACCACTCTATAAATACATCCACTCACACAAAATATATGTGTATATACAATGTACCATTGGATAACTACATAGATAATTAGTCTTAACTTATCCGATCCAAATTCATAGTGTCAAGATGTTACTGATTGTAACTGGATGTCATGCACGGGGGGAGAAACGGCCAGCTGTATCCTGAAAAGGGTGGGCAGGGAATGCGTCTGCACCGGTGATAATTACGTAAGCCAACAGCTAAATTGAAAAAATTAAAATTTTTAATACAAACTCTTAAGTTAAACTAACCTATGAATTTGAACAGTGTACCACAAATGGAACTCAGGCCTGCCCAAGTGATAAATTTCCTCGCAATGCCGTCTCAAACTATGAAAGACTTTGCCATCGTAACCGATCCCGAATTGTGACACTCTGCAAGGCCGATCGATACAGGGAAGAATGCAATTGTGTCGCGGGGGGACTTATACGTCTGGTAACGTTTACATTGTTTATGTAACTTCCGAGTGATGCTATATTTCTTATCCGAGCGATTTACAAATCTGAGATTTTTTTTATCTATTTATTATACATATATATGTAAATAGCACCCTGCTTTAGTAAGTACAGTAATGAGCAGACATAATAATAGGACTTAAAATTGCTTCGCCCACGCATTGTTATCAGTGTAAATTTGAAATTTCCCCAAAGTACTGTGCCGTTTTATAATGGGGTCAGACAATGTAGCACCACACGTACTTCCGCTACTTTGTTACCACCACCTGCTTTCGCAACTTTAAGGATTGGTCCGTCTGTCTGTCTGTATGTAAGCACGATAACTTTTGAACGGCTCAACATTTACACGTTCTGCCTTAGGTTATCGACATCTAATTTTGAAAGTAAGGGGGAGTTCGTTAACTAACCCTGTTGATCCAAAGCTCACGTCGCCACACTCTAAACAAAATTGTCTTATTCAAAATTGAAGTAGAAATTCACAGAAAAAGACTGCAATTAAATACGAGAATAAAACTGAATGTTGTCAAGGATGCGCCTCTGTAGCTCAGTGGTAGAGCAACTGCCCGGCAAGCAGTGGTCCCGGGTTCGTTTCCCGGCTGGGGTTGTATTTGTGACAATTATTCAGTTTTCCGTATTCTATTCATTTAAATCAATACTCAAAATAAAAATCTTCGCTTAAAAATAAATTCCATGGTCGACAGAGTATAAAAAGTGACCATTTCCATCGCAAGTCGAAAAGTGAACTTCTCTGTAGTGGAGAAAACAACAGTTCGTTGTAGCTATAGAGAAGTAGAAATTCACAGAAAAAGACTGCAATTAAATACGAGAATAAAACTGAAAGTTGTCAAGGATGCGCCTCTGTAGCTCAGTGGTAGAGCAACTGCCCGGCAAGCAGTGGTCCCGGGTTCGTTTCCCGGCTGGGGTTGTATTTTTGACAATTATTCAGTTTTCCGTATTCTATTCATTTAAATCAATACTCAAAATAAAAATCTTCGCTTAAAAATTGTCTTCGACGGTGTCAATATGTGACTCCACCGGGGCGGTGTTAATTTTGTCACAAGGTAGTGATGAAATCTCACTGACAAGGGATGCTTCCCGACTGCTTGTTGAGTCCAGGGTACCCACTATGTTTTTTAGAATCTACCAGGGCCTCAGATGAAGGATCCATTCATATTTCCGTGTAAAACTCACATTTGGCGCCTTGGCGTGGCGCCAAATTCGCCATATTCGCATGTTTTTGTTTTTAAGACCGCCATAACTTTTGAAATTATAAACCGATTTTCATGATTTTTGCGCTAAAATGATCACAAAGAGTTAAGTTTTTGCATGCCAACAAAAATTAATTTGTCGCATTTTTTTTAGAAATTTCGATTTTTACTCGGACAAGGATGTTGTCGAAAAATATTAAAAATATATCAAAAATTTAAAAAATTCATTTTTTAATTATCTCTTGAAATATCGATTTTTGTGATCATTTAAATCCAAAAATTTTGAAAATCGCGCTGAAACTTCAAAAGTTATGAAGGTTCGAAATTGGTCGAAAATCCCATTTAAAAGGTTTGGCGCCACGCCATGGCGCCAAATATGAGTTTTACACGGAAATATGAATGGATCCTTCATCTGGGGCCCTGGTAGATTCTAAAAAGCATAGTGGGTACCCTGGACTCAACAAGCAGTCGGGAACCATCCCTTGTGAGTGGTAACAATTTCAAAACTGAATGGTGAAGATTTGTAACCAAGCCGTTTAAATTTCCTCATCAGCTTGTGACAAAATTAACACCGTCCCGGTGGAGTCACATATTGACACCGGTGGTGTTAAATCGATCAAAATTTTGCTTAGAGTGCACGGTAATGAGGCTAATGACGAAAAATGTCGAAAATTTTATATAAATGAATGACGAAAATAATGATGATGATTTTTTAAATCCTCGATCCAGTTCAAAATGGTGGAACAAAATTTTCGACATTTTTCGCAATTTACCTACACTGTGTAAATGAAGTCCCGCATACACTTGCAATGCAGTTGAAAGCTTCAATATTTCTTGGGTTTCAAATTTTTTTGAATTTTTTTTACTGCCACAACATTCCCTGGTGTGTAGTGGGTCTCCCTGATGCTTTTTTCACCTCCAGAACTCTTGCCCTGAAACTCTATGCAACATTTTCCAAAGTTGTTTTTGGAATCTCTTTCCAAACTTTTTGAAAACGACGAAGTAAACATACCCGATCACGTGGAACTGGCTCCTCATGAACTTTGGATTTGAGATAAGACCAAAGATGTTCTATTGGGTTCATGTTTTGGCTTTTTTCGGGCCACACCCCCTTCCCCCATACGACGAATTACGTAACTTCAAGTTACGTAATAGTCTACAGGTCACAAAAATTTGAAATAATTTTTTTCGGGTTCCCCTTGACCGGGTGATTAATTTGGTACCCCTTTTGTATAGGGTCATGAGGGAAGGATTTTTGACACTTTGGAGGTCAAATTTACCCTGATGACGTGACCTAGAGGTCACAAAACGTTTTTCTCCACCATATCTATGGCGGAGTTACATTTTAGACCATTTTGGAAAAAAAAAATTTTTTTGGTCTGTCACGTCGCAAAATTAATGCTACCGAGTGGTGTGGTAACTTTCTAGTCTTAAAGCCTCACTTTTAGTACAGTTCCGTCACGCCTCGGGAGCAGAACCCATCAGTAACCATTAGTTGGAGGCCTTTCTTCGGAGCCTTCGTAGGTGGGACTTGGTTTCATTCTCGGTTGGGTACCTTGTATTCTGGGGGTTCACGTGAGGATGAAGGTATATCCATGTCTCGTCCGCTCGGAGCTTTTCTGCACCCCTTGCGCCTGCAGTAAAATAGCCGTTTTTTCTGTAATATCGCCAAATTTTAGTTGATTCGCAATATTTTTGGTACGCATAACTAGTTTCGTCGGACTCCTGAATGCTTTGTGGCCCCAGTCAGTACTTTTCAAATGATTCTGAACGACGGAAGGGCTGATTTCCTTCTCCAAACGCCTGAACCGTTCTGTGAGATTTAGGGCCGCCGAACACTTTCCTACTGAAATACCCAATTTTCGGTGCATTATTTTTTAGTCATGTTCTCAGTTGTTGGGGATGTTATGGTGGGTCGACCAGGATCAATTGCCTCACTCGGTGACTCTCTGTTCCTCCACAACCTGACCGTGTTTCGATCAACTCCCAGATTTTGAGCGATTTCTCTCACGCCTTATCGCTCTCCCAGCAGTGTCTGGATTTCGACCCTTTTTTGCACATCGCGAAGATAAACGTTTGGTAGACATGCTTTAAAAATATTACTCACAGAAACACAGAAACAAAAGAGTTACACCCACTTTTCCACAGTGGCGGGCAAGATTTTGGGGTGTATGCGGGACTTTATTTACATCATGTAATCACCGTCAGTCTGCAACTTTGATAATAGTAGTCGCACAGAATAATTGACGCCAAAGATCGATTTAGTTTTTGAAAAATTATGAAAGTGTCCCCGATCATTTTTTTGTAAAGAAAATAAATTTTCAATTCACACGGATTTCGTTCTAGTTTTATTTTTTGTTTTTGCCAGCTCAACTCGTCCTGAATATTTTCTTACATTGGACTGTGCTGGAGGATTTAGGAAGTGAATTTTGAATTTTTGAGGAGGCCAATTTAAGTACTGGGCGTGTGACATGTTTGACAGATGTTGGAAAAATAAAGGCAATTAGGACGAATTTTGAACGTTTTGGAAAATTATGACCTTTGACAATTTCCTTAATACTGGGACGATATTATTCCTTATATAGTCCTGCCTGGTTAGGACAGACCCATTGCAACTCGGTGGTGGAAGTAACACAGGTGGGGTGAACGAGAATGTGTGAGTTGGCGGCGAAACATTTCACTTTTGCAAAAATATAAAATACATTTATATTTAATCCATTTTGGCATCATGCACGAATCTAAAATATGTATACCTGGTGGGGTCAGCTCAAGTGTAACTTAGTTCGAATACTGTAACTTTTTTATTTTTTACTTTATCAATTTCTGGTTGATTTTATTGGAAAGCCAGTAAAATTTTGAATAGGAAACAGTTTTTATATTTAAAAATTTCCTCTAGCGGCAATACACCGTTGCAGACGAGGACGCCACTCCTTTATGGAAGCACGCACGAAATCCATTGACAAATTCTCCCATTCCCGGGCCAAAGAATTTTTTAAGGCCACGACACTTCTTTGGGGTCTTCCACACACCTTGGTCCCCAGCTATGACAATATGCCAGGTTGCAGTGACTTCATGTCCGGCTCGGCTGAAGGGTATTATAATGGAACAATGACGTCGAAAATATGGTTTTTAGTCACATTATCACGACTTTTGTCTTCTAAGCCGCTGCTGAATGTTTACAAAAGGTTCATTCGATTTCCTTGGACTAAGATTGATAAACGGGGCTCATCACGAGTTGTCGGACATTTTTTAAATATTCTTTTTCATGACCTTGACCCCCTGTCGACCAAATGCTGCGACGCCTTGCCAAAATGGCACACTCCAGCCCAAACCATCACCGATCCGGGGTAATGTGACATTTTCGTTTTTGCTTGAATGAGAGACATCTTTAGCCGACTTGGCGTGGATTTGGTCATTTTTTTAATTGAAAGATTCCTCGATGGTAAAGATCTTCTCATCCATAAAGAGGATTCGTTCGACTTTCTTGACACCGTGCCGCCTCAGGAGAGCTTTGCACTTTTTGACTCTGGCTTCCTTCTGCGGTATTGTTAGCATGTGGCAGTTACCCCGTTTTAGCGCCTTGAGTCCAAGGTCAATTTTGAGTGCCCTCTTAATGGTTTGTCTTGACACGTTCATTTGCAGTGCTAACTTTTTTAGACTGCGGCCGGGATTTCTTCGAATTGTTTCTTTCAGTTCTTTCAGCATTGCAGGGGTCCTCTTCGGACGTGTGGGATTTTTTCTTTTACATTTCTTAGTAGACCCTGTCTCCTGGAATCTTTTTATTGTACGGTTGACCAAGTTGTAATCGAGATTCAACTTTTTCAGCACTTTGAACATCTCGATTTTTCGTTTCCCATTTTCATAGTGATAAATGATCGCCGCTCGTTTCTGTTCCAAGCTTCCCCCCACCCTGACCTGTTGGTCCAGTTTATCCAGCTCAAACACTTTTATAATACCTCACTGGATGTAGTTCCTAGAGCACTTACCGGATTTCAAATCAGTCACGTGGTTTCCTAAAAATCAGCCGTTTACACTTGAGCTGGCCCCACTAGGTACTTTTGTTAAAAGTATATTGTACATACTTTATTGAAAAAAGTTAAAAATCTATAAATGAAACTTAAATTATTAAATTATATTGATTAGATCCAATAAACTTA
This sequence comes from Folsomia candida, assembly GCF_002217175.1. Lineage (NCBI taxonomy): Eukaryota > Metazoa > Arthropoda > Collembola > Entomobryomorpha > Isotomidae > Folsomia > Folsomia candida. The sequence goes on from NW_019091245.1 coordinate 499,645, forward strand.
TATAGTATATTCCAATAGTATACTCCAATAGTATATTAAACATTCGTGCACGATGGCAAAGTATATTGAATATAAATGTATATTGACCACCTCTGCATACACGTTTGTGCTGTGTTTAATTTAGTGTTCAGTTAATGAGGATTGTACATGCGGCGATGAAGAAATGACACGCCATTGTGATACACTTTTCGGTAGATGTTCATGCTATGCCACGGTAAGAGTAACGATATATGTATGTATTATTTGTGAGTAATACCAAACCTAAGGTGCAAATCTGTTTCGCATTGATGTCAGCGAATTAAATAAATGCAGAATTTAATGCGTATCAATGTTTGACATATCATTTTACGATATGATGTGAATTGTATCCAGTAGTACATACAGTAGGTACAAAATCTGAAATTGGTGTCGGCAAAAGTATCCGGCCGTTCTAAAAATAGAATTTAAAGTACAAAATTGGTAGGGGATGTAACATCCTTTCAATCAAGTTACTTTAGCCTCCCTTCGGGGCAATGACTTTGCAAGTTTATTGGTATAATCACTTTCATTTAACTCCCGTTCTCCCTTCACAAAGGGCACCAACTCAGATGATTTTCCTGGTTGATTCGCGCGTTGTCTAATGCTTGTGTCCAAATGACTGCATACATTTTCAATACTATGGCCATTGCCATCGTTAATTGGAACCGTGCGTAACGAGAACTGGGCTAGATAATCGCTAAATATGTTTTGTTTTAGTGCGAAACTGACGCAACATGCACAGCTCGGCGTAAATGTGGACCAGGCGCACAAAGCAAGTGCATTTTGGGAGGATGGTTTGGTACGCAATGCACTCCTTGTAGGTTTCAGGTATGCAGCTGATTTACTCTATGCGACCGTTCATTGAAATAAAGATTATATATAATATGATTAGTTGATTATATACAAATGTTGATATGTAACTTGAACATATGTTTATAAACTCCCTCTATATGTATTGCAGTGCAATTCGGATTCTGCGTGCTCCAGGGTTAACTGCACAGCAAACACGCCATTCAGAAAATGTGAGAACAACATCTGTGCTTGTCGCGAGGTAAATTATTTCACTTGTTTTATGCACGAGTTTGTATTCCATATTATATTAATTTCTGACACAGTGCACTGCGAACTCGGACTGTTCCCACAAAATCTGTCCAGCAAGAAAGCCCTATAAAGAGTGTACCTCAAACGTTTGCGGGTGTTTCGAGGTAAATAATTGTTTCATTACAATTACGAACTCCTAATTAACGTAATGAGAATTTGAGTAACGTAATAAGAATTAATGAGTTAATTCTTTTGAAAGCAGCTACAAATACAGTATGTACATATGTAAGATGGAAATGTTGTTAAATTTTCTCAGATCCTGTTGGCTATGAAATGCCTCGTAGGATCCATAAGTAAAAAATATAAAAACATAAAAATATAAAATATAAAAAATAAAAAAAGGGTTAATTTTCCCCCATTTTAGCCGCTCCAATGATTTTATAAGACTAGAATATCCACACTACAGAACCTCCGTAAAAAATTGTATTTGCATTTACATACACATTCGCATAATTACATCAGCCAATACAAAAGGATAATAACAATTTCCACATTTATTCCAGTGCCAGGAAACTAGTCAGTGTCCTGAATGCAATGGAGACTTAAGGAAATTGTGTTCGCGAGGTGGCACTTGCAAGTGCCTGCGTCCAAACGGAGTAAGGAAATTTTGCAATATACTTAGTTGCAATATACTTAGTTGCAGCATAAGTTCTGTCCAAAGATAGAAGTATCGTATCGTATCGTGGATAAAAGTATCGAGGCAGTACAGGCAAAATGAGACACAATACGAGTTTCCATATCAGCGAGCGAGAGAAAGCGAAACTGATTTTTGGGTATCCACCATCACCGCAACCAGTTCCTAACACAGTGTCATGATACGGTGGATAAGCCTTCGGTCAATGCGGGGTTTTTCAGAATTTCAAAAATTTTCGGTTTTTTCTTTCCGTTCAAATGGTGATGCAAAATTTATGCACGTTTTATTATGTAGGACATCTGCCATTTCCACCCCTTTCTGCAACACAATGAAAATTGTTTAGGATTAATTGACAATCGCACGAACATTCTAATAACATTAATAAAATAAACCTAAAATTTGTGGATCCACTGTTTTGCTGGGCTTCCAAATTTTTGGACAGAATTTATGCTTCTACTAACAAGGGATACTCGCGAGGTGCCCTGGACACCCAGTATAACCACTATACGCATTCGATGTATCTTTTAATACTAGTCCAACGATGTGACAAAATTTCCGTGTCAAAATCACTTTTGGTCAAGTTATGACCATTTTTGTGATGAGATTTTGACCATGGAGAGCATTAAATGTCAAGGGAGAAGATCGACTTCTTATTCCTTGTCCTCGTCAAAAAGTTGACATTGGAAAAACTTCATTTCCAATACTTCTTCAATTTTGATAAATTTTGTACAATTTTGTAATATTTTGTAAAATTTTGAAATTCTGATCAATTTCCTCAAAAAATGCACAGAACGTTCTACGATAATACAGGTCCATATGTGTGTATGTGTCCAAATTTTCAAAACTTTAAAATTTTTCACAATTTGTCAAAATTTTTCACAATCTGTCAAAATTTGTCAGAATTACAAAATTTGCCACCATTTTTATAATTTTGTCACAGTTTTGCAAAGTTTGTAAAAATGTTACAAAGATTAGACGAAATTTTTCAAAATTTTCCAAAATGTAGCAAAGTGTCGAAATTTTATGAAATTTAACAAAATGTCACAATTTTACGAAATTGATCGAAATTTTTAAAAAAGTTTAAAAAATTTTCAGAAATTATCAAAATTTTACGAAATTGGAAAAATATTAGAGAGGAAATTTTTTCGGATGGCAAGTTTTTGACGACGACGAGAGTAAGCAGTGGATCTCCCCAATTGAAACGTAGGCTACAGTAACTTTTTTACAATCACGTACTCCTGCTTAACCTCCCTATTTAATTCCATAACATTTATTTTCCTAATTCTTAGAGCACACTGAATAACAGTTTGATTGTTTAATTGCACCGCTAAATTTGATTTACCCCATTAGATATCTCTCTGTTCAATTAACAACTAATGATTTGTTTGAAATAAATTAATGCACTATTGGTTTCTTAAGTCTAAGTGTGTAATTAATTTAAGGAGTCAATTCTATAAGGAAATTAACATTTAACCTTAAACAGGTCCCGGATCCTACCCATAAACCAAACATTCTAAAAACTTCATGTCATGAATATTTGTTAGAACTTTTTTTCCCTTAATGTTTGTCCTCCGTAATTTGCGATCCAATCTTCGACATATCTTGAAAGTTGGAAATCAAGGCCTGCCGTTAATTTAACACACGTTTACAATCTAAAAAATATTTGTTTATTAAAGTGACGGCCGAATATCAAACGGAAAGCGTATATGCTGCGATAGACAGTTGGTCGTCTGGACATCGGGCCTGTATTAAGGCCAGCTGTGGCAATTTCGAAAGGTAAATTTAGTATAATATTACCAGATAGTTTGTTTATCCCATACACAAAGAAACTAATAAATTTCTCAAATCGTTTCAAAGAAATTTATGTAAATAAGAACTTGTCTCGAAATTTATGGTTATACTGGTTAGTTTAGGAAGTCCTTAAATTACGAGTTCTTGTTCTTGCGCGGTATCATTTTTTAGTATTCATGTGTCTGTACCGCGTTCGAAGAAATTGTCATATCTTGCTTCTTGAAAGTGTTTGAAAAAATGAAAAAGACCTACGCATAAAGAATTATTCACATATTTAGTTGTGTTGGTTTGTTCCTTCGAGCCATATTCAACCTACCCCATAAGATCGATAAACAAGTAAGATACAAAAGCTGATTCATTCTTTTAGACTCACTTCTGCATCGATATCTCACCTTTTAGCTTTCGAGCATGAATGTTCCGAATTTGCTCAATATGTCGCCCATCGCTTCTACTAGTAAATCGAAGTCGCCTTTTTCATGTCTTTATCATATTAGGTCATTTTCTGGGGTCAGTTTCCGCCGCTCTTGATTTTGGAGTTTCCAAACTCAATTTTGTGTACCCTCGCGACGCTACATCAGTCATTGCCCTGCGTACGCGAATCCGAAAAATTTCATCTAACTTATGCCCAGGGACTTGACATGCGTTTCTGCAGACGGCATAATTGTTATTTTGTGGGTCCCACTCATTTCCGCTGAAAAATGGATCGTTTTGTATGGCGCATACGAGGAGACTCTTTCATTACGAATTCAATCTTTGTGCAGGTCATAACGATTAATACGGCGGGGATGAGTGTCCATAAAGTGCTTCAAAACTTTGTTGACATATCAGCCTGCATTCTTCTTTACGTTTTTTGCAAGGGAGGACAATGGTATGACCCCGTGAACGGATAATGCGCCAACAACCACGTGCTTGTTAAAAAAGTTTTCCAGCTAAAGTTCTAAATCTTTGGGAACTTTTTCTCCTCGTTTCACATAACACAATATAATTTTTCTAGTACAGTTTTATACATACAGCATCCCTTCATCCCTGTGTGGAAAAAATCTGACTTTCGACCACACATGTATTTTTGGCAAATATGTTTCGAATTCGTCTCCCGATTCGTAATGTGCATCTGATTGACGGAATGAACTGCAATTTTGAAATTTGTACGTTCACCAAAATTCCCAAATATTTGCTGTACACTCATCCTTGATCAGTGTTTTAACTTTTACCAACTTGGTTGATTTTTACCATCACAGTGGTACAAAGTGGTACAAAGTGGTATTAATTGTTAACAAGTGGTAAAAACCCATGATTGGTTGATTTCCACTCTGGGAAAGTCAAACTGGATATTGTTTTTCATCATCACCATTATTTAACTCAATCTATACTCAGACATATGTATTATAAATTGCACGAGAAGATTTAAATATCTATTTATCAGGAAGTTACACATGTTTGCACCTTTCCTGCATAAGACAATGACACGCCAAGCAGACTTGGGTATTAATTTCATAAATAGTTAATATTTGTAACTAAAGGTGGTACATTGAAATTCATAAATCGGGAAGAAACTACTGGAGCGGAAGGAGTCCTGGTAAAACGAACAATATGACATTGTTTAGCATAGCATGAAAATTAATTATGCTTGAACTTACATTTGTATGCATGCATATGTAAGTCGTCGTAAGTCGTCTGACGTTTGTTACACGATTCCATGTATGTTTAACGCTTGTGTTATTTTGATTACATGAGAAAATTCGTCTTACAATTCCCCAAGACAGTTTTTACCACTTCATACCAGTTTATACCATTTTAACACTTTTGAGCTCGGTGGTAAATACCGGTATTTACCACTGGTATATACCACATGGTAAATGCCACTTTAAACACTGTCCTTGATATATGTGCGAGATTTGCCATCCGTTTCTTTGGTGAATGATTCTATCTCCAGGTCAGTAGGACAACATTTCTCACAGCAGCGCGATTTTACTGTTTTAAGGGTTGCGTTTGATGGAATATTTCAGACGATGTGCTAGTGTATGACGTATATTTGCGACACAACTGTCAATGTTGGGTACTGTTCATTGGGTTAGGTCGATTTTATCGACCAAAATTTTTTTTGTTATCACACTGGAGGAGGATTTCAGGTTGGAACCGCCCAAAATAAGTCCTTCCCACTCATAAGGAATTTTCTTCTGCATTATAATTCGGACAATTATGAAAATTTTATTCTACATATATATGTTCCCAGAGATACTAGTGACTAATTTCTATAAAAAATATTGCACAGACTCGCGTCAGTTCAGCTGATAGAACGTATAAAGTTGAGTCTAATACGATGAATCAGCTTTTGTAGATAATGTCTACCGACACTGATTATGTTTGCAAACTACACTCAAGGATTATGTCACGCGGTTTTAACACATGTATATACATAAATACAAACACGTATATACATACATATGTAATAAGGTCCAGCACGTACATATTTACATATGTACATCTGTACATACGTAAATTAGTATGTGTTTGTTTATGCACCAATGCATTTATGTACATATGTACATATTTAGCACTTGTGTAATGCGAATTCTTATGTATCAAGAAATCAAAGCTTAATACATACATATTTATATTATAGTACATATATACATAAGCGAGTCGTGTAGAGATTTTTAATGTTCTGGTTGCTTCATTTTAAGTTTATTTATTTGTAAACTATTCGATCCCATAACCTAGCCTAACCCATATACTTTTTTCCCTCCCCCAATTAGATCTCAAGTTGAGATTCTCGACCTGCAAAATCAAATCACTTTAACCGAATGGTAAAACAGCTTTAATAAATTTGCACAAATTAATCTAATCCTCATAGCTCTCACTAGTAGTGAGTCACTACTCTATTGAATTTCATATATTCAAAATCCGCTACGCTAAAACGTACGATAAACAAGGCTATGACTATAATTAAGAAAATTTTTCGAACATATGTAAGTATTTATTGCTAAAATAAGGTTCAGTTGCTTCTCAACTGTAATTTATTTCGGTACAGTAACTTTAAGTTTTTCAATTTTCAAAAATTGTGACAAAAATGTTGCGGCTTTTGCCTTTTCACCGAGAGTGAAGGAGATAGAGAATAGGTTAATACAGTATTTGGGAACGAGGGTGAAATTTGAGGTTTCGCGTGAGGATGAACCATTCATTCTTTAAAAGGCGGGAAATATGTAGAAGATATGTATGAACAAGATGTGGGGGAGATTTACACCGGTAATTGAGAGGTTGATGTTGCTTAAAGAGGCGACAATTGGATGAGTTGAGAACGATGGAAAAGTTAAAAATTAAAAAAATTTTGTCAAGGTAGTGATCTTTTGTGACAACGCTCTTGACATGCTCGGTGAGCAGGGCCGCAGTGGTCGTCGACCTGCCCTACTCGAACACCATTTTCTCCCTGTCAACCACCCGCCACAAAAAATAGAATTTCACACCAAAATTCCTTCAGTTTGTTGAAAAATGCATGCATTGTGCTCATATATATTTTACCGTCAGGTGGTCCAACAAGTATTAAAATACATAGAGATTGCCTTGAATGAAAATCAGAGAATTGTATAAAAAATTTTGTACATGGTACGCTGGATTTATCACAAATCAATTAATTAAGTAACGTAAAGGACAGAAATCATTTACTGTGATTGATTTCCCTCCCTGTTTGTATGTCGGCCTTCGAGCGAATAAACTTTACCTGTATAGTTCTGTTTGGATACCAACGTCTAATTTTGAAAGTGAGGGGTTCATTAACTGGCCTTATATTAGGTCAAGGCGCCACGATGATGATGTGAACGGTCGAATTGGACACTTTTTTAATTTTCTCCCTTGACTCCCTTAGGACGTAGATGTGAATACAAAATTAATAAACTTTCCAAACGAATGGAATCGCATGATTTCACCCACGCGAAATCTCTCAACACCATTTACTTTATTACTTTTTCAGACTCCTTTATGAAATTCTTCGCCTTCCCCTGGAAACGTTATCACGGTGTATCTACTTATTGAAAATTAATTTGTAATCCCATTATATCATTGAAACACAGGGACCTAGTGCGTGCTAGAATCTATAATATCTATCACAACTTTAATTTCGTCAAGTGGCTACATATGTAATACCAATAAATATGTAGCATGCCATTAAACAGGGGTGGGCAAGATACTGTATCTTGAAGATACATGTATCACCGATACAGTATCGTCGATACATTTTGTAACTTGTAACTTGTATCTCGATACTTTTAAGTTTAGGGTTTAAGTTAGGGGTAATTTCAAGTGCGGACCATGATTCATCGGTAATACTGAAGGGATTGGGTGGGTTCTCGTACTTGTCGTGTTACACCGAGGAATATTTAACATTTAAATTTTATTTTACCCCATTCCAACCATCTTTATGGATTACCTTAATAATAGCGTGTTTTGCAGTTATAAATGTGCTCATGGTGACAATATATTTGAAAGTTGATATTACTCTTTCGTATTTGTGGTTGTCCGTGTGCGTGAACTCTATTTTCACAGTGTCACATTCCCCAGGATAAAGGGCAGTTTTATTATGTCAGAATGATCTTTGGTTTGTGGTGTCTTATGGGTGTAATTTTATCGAGTTGTTACAGTGGCTTGATCACAACAGGATTAAATGCCCCACGGACTCAATGGCGCCCTAAAATTTGGGATGAACTTGTTTGCAAGAGGTTGTCCAAGAATTCCGTGCGCTTCGCGAACGGAGAATACAATATTAGTCTACGATCCGAAGATAGACATATTTTAAAAAGTTTAAATGCATACCTTGATAAAATACTTATCGCATTAATTTTCCGAAGAAATCTGATAATCCCAACTCCGACTGAAAACTGCTTTCGCCTCCTATCCCTCCCATCGTCATATAGTAAGGCTGGTTATCCAAATAAACCGGAATTTCTGGTTTATTTAACGTTAATGATGATTAAGGGTTTGCGCGAATCCCCATCTAAAGTTACCATTATTCGTGAAAAAGACCGCCTTCTGCGATACAGTTTGATCTCGTATGTAGCAGATCAGTATCCACTTATCATCAATCTATTAATGCCACAACATATCCACCACCCCCTGGATTTTAATTACGGAAATAAATATAATGATTCCAGCAAATTACGACAAAGTTTAGAAAAGGAAGTATTGAATTGTGGAGGAAAAACTGTTTTTATTTCACAATCTGATTCAGTGGAGGGAGAATATAAATTTTAACCAAACACTATCCATGGAAAAAGTTTTATAAATCCAGCGATATTTCGGCGGCAGGGGGACGCTTTATTAAAGGGGTTACTTTCTCATTAAAAGGAAGACGGTCTAATCTACCAAAATATTATCAATATTTAGTCGACGCCGGAATTTATGGGAGGATCGAAGATGAGCAGAGAGATAGAATATTTTTATTTCGACATGCCGCAATTCATTTGCATGCAAATCAACGCACAGCTGCGTTTAGTATGGACGGGGCTGTAGTGACAATATTTATTTTGTTGGGATGTTGTGCAACAATAGGTGGAGGTGTGTTTCTGATCGAGATGCGGAGGAATATTTACACATTTTGCAAGAGTGTGTTATTGATTGTTTATTATAAATGTTTAAATGGCAAGCCACTTGCGTGCATAAAGTATTTAAAACCGTTGTTGAGAAAAGTTGGGAAGCTGGCGTGAGTGATCCAGTATCGACTGCGAGTTCTCTTGTATAATTAATCGAGTGCAATTTTCCTACACCGTATGCTGATGAAATACGCGAATGCTCGGCTCTACTACATATATTTGAATGATATCGTGTTTCTCCTGTTCGATAGTACATGTTTGATTATACTAAATTGGTGAGCATTCCACAAGGGGTCAAAGATCCCCAAAGCTTCATTAGAACAAACTTAATAACGTAAATAACCTATTTCAAATAAGTAGTACATTAATAGACTATTTATATATAAATCCCACAATGTCTACGTACTTTAAAATAAAAACATACCATTCATTACATATCTAAATGCCATCAGAATCAGATGATGACAAAAGCCGTTCACCTCTCGTAAGTAGGCAGGCGTGTGTGGTTTATCCACATATGTATGCTCATGCTGGATTAATAAAATGACAATTAATGAAATGTCAGTGTCAAATCCTGATACAAATTTGTTGTACCTACTGGAAATTCGTCAACTTCGCAATTGTACAATATATGTTTGTTATGTACATCCGGCGGAAAATGGGGACAATTTGATATGGAAACACAATTCATGCAAAGATTTAATATTGTTATACAAATCCTCAGAAAAGTCCATGAAAAGAAACGTGTCGACGATTTTACAAAATTGGCAAACATTTTTGAACTATTTACATCTTCCTGTTTTTGAAAACATTTATGTGCCTAGGAGTTTAAATTGTCCATTGCGTTACTGAATTTCTACTAATTGTTACAGTACTGCTGTATACAACTGGATTAATTTTCGTAATCAGGTTCATGTTGAAATGAATTTAATTTTTGACCATAACTTAATCAGAAACCCTTTACTTTTGCAGCCAAGGTACACTAAAATTCGGACAACTTTAACATAATCCTCCGTCAGGTAAACCAATACTGCCTGCACTAACATGACGCCATGTATTATAAACAATAGTCCGATTGATTCACTCAATTTAAGCTTTCTTACACCATGATACCCCTCGATAAGATCTGCCTCCTGACATTTCTCTTTGCTTAACCGCCTCACGAAATCTATCCATTTCCTGCGGATCCACCACATCCAAATCCAATCTTCTCTATGTGAGACAAACATTTTGTGCAATTTCTAACCCACAACTAACGGACCGTACATCAATAGCCGAGTTGATGATGTGATAAAGACATCATCTGTCACAAAACAGGAAACCAGATCCGTACGAATTTTAACCACTCCCCTGCCCAACTTTGTAAAAATTTCTTCCTGAATAGGAACATACCCTTTGTATTTTGCAATTTTATTGAACCATGCATATTTTAACGTGTTTTCAAAAACATTTACTGACTCGTCGATATGGACATCATCTAAAGTAACTTGTTTTCCCATAATTCTCTTGTATTCCTTGCCCACCAAAAATTCTCCTAGAGCGAAGGTAGATGGGTCCGGAATCACCACCGTATAACCAGCGAGCTTTAGTTCTTTCGTATTTTCATAAATAAGCATGTGCAAAGGCGCTGTTAACTGTTAACTGGGTGGTTGTGAAAGATTCATAATGATAGGATAGAATGAGACAAAAATTAAAGACGTAAATATTAAGAGGCCAAAGCGCTTAATTTTTGTTATTGGGACGTAGATAAAGTAAAATACAACGTCCAACGAGGTCCATGGAGATCGGTGCACAAGACCGAAGATGATTATGGACGCCATCAAAAGCAGTGTTTAAAGTGGTATTTACCAAGTGGTATATACCAGTGGTAAATACCGGTATTTACCACCGAGCTCAAAAGTGTTAAAATGGTATAAACTGGTATGAAGTGGTAAAAACTGTCTTGGGGAATTGTAAGACAAATTTTCTCATGTAATCAAAATAACACAAGCTGTCTCGGACTCACGATGTAAACTGTATGGACCTACTTGTTGATTTATTCAAAGGCTAATTCCAGCTGCCTATCCCTAATTCGACGGCCCCAAGTCAACGGGTAGTTTCAACGGGGAAATAAGGGTGTCACAGACGTACTGACAAACTGGCAATTACGATGAGGAATAACTTTAATAACGTAAATTTATTAATTTTATCAACCCAGTAAGCCTTAACAATTTACTACAATTAACTAAAACGACAAACTATTGAGGAGAGGTACCAGTGTTCACTCTTCAGAGGCTGGATGACAACTAACTGCTCCGCGCTAACGCACTCCCTTTATATACACGCTATGGTATACCGCTATGGTATACCGCTACGGTATACCGCTATGGTATACCGCTATGCTATACCGGTATACCAAACATACATTTTCAAAACGTTACATATTACTAAACTAACATCATATTCATATACCTACAACCATTTCCCTATACTAATTTTAAATCTGTAGCATATCCTAGCACTTTTTAGACTAAGATGATCCGTTGAAATATCCCGTTGAAATGTTCCGTTGAAGTTCTCCGTTGAAATATTTATCCACTACTGACCCGTTGAAAACATAATTACAAATCTTAAATATTACATTCGCGCCACGACACAAGCGTTAAACATACATAGAATCGTGTAACAAACGTCAGACGACTTACGCCGACTTACATATGTATGTATACAAATGTAAGTTCAAGCATAATTAATTTTCATGCTATGCCAAACAATGTCATATTGTTCGTTTTACCAGGACTCCTTCCGCTCCAGTAGTGTCTTCCCGATTTATGAATTTCAATGTACCACCTTTAGTTACAAATATTAACTATTTATGAAATTAATACCCAAGTCTGCTTGGCGTGTCATTGTCTTATGCAGAAAAGGTGCAAGCATGTGTAACTTCCTGATAAATAGATATTTAAATCTTCTCGTGCAATTTATAATATGTATGTATGAGTACAGATTTAGTTAAATAATGGTGAAAATGAAAAACAATATCTAGTTTGACTTTCCCAGAGTCGAAATCAACCAATCATGGGTTTTTACCACTTGTTAACAGTTTATACCACTTTTTACCATTTTACCACTTGTTACCACTTTGTACCACTGTGATGGTAAAAATTAACCAAAGTGGTAAAATTTAAAACACTGATCAAAAGCAACCAGATCTTCCAATCGAACGGGGTGAAGAACCAGGTCCACTTTGGTGTAGTGTGGCAACTGAGGTGAGTTAAACTCACCTCAACTCACATGAGTTGTGAGTTATGAGTGAGTTGAGTTGGAGTATTCCTCAACTCATTTATAAATGATTGAGTTCAAAAAGTCGTGAGCTGAGGCGAGTTATGCATATGTGAGTTGATGAGTTAACTCATTAACTCATTAACTCACTAACTTATTTTGTGCACACACCGCCATATATTAGTGCATGTTATTATCTCTTTCCCCGATTTGTGCACATTTCCAGAGAATACAAATTTTTCCTCCACTCCTACTTAACAGTTTTCTCGTCCAAATGTTCATTAAATATAATTAAATAAATAATAAATAGATAAATAAATTGATAGAATATCATAAAATTAAAACTAAATATTTCGATACCTACAATCTGATTTAATTTCGCTTAAATTGTATATTGTGAGTTCGAATAACGGCGATCTATCCTCCCAACAAGCATCCGATACAATTGCTGGCCCCTCCAGAAATATTGGAAGAAACGTAAACTGTCCTCGGACGTTCGCTATCATTTCTCTTTGTCTGCCGATGGACAGTCATATACATGCAATTTTTGCAGGAATTACTATCTATATTATACACATTGTAATTTGTAGCCGAACCAATTATTTTTCAAACCAATAATTCTGGGTGGGTGGGTTTAAATTTTATAGCAAATCCTACATGAAAAAAGGCAGTGTTTCCTCAAATATGTAAATTCGCTTCACTTCACATTAAAGCATCCTCAAAAGTTGGAAAAAACTGAAGGACAACCTGCCGGTGCAAATTCAATTAAACAATTTTTTATATCAAATGGGGATCAACCTTTACCGGTACCGGTAACGACATATGTATATATTGATTGATTACGTATAATAACAGTATTAATTCGAACGCTAATTTATACAGGTGTACAGCCAAGAAGGATTTCGCCGTTTCTTAACCGAATTCATTTTACTAAGTGACCAACCATTTCGAATTGTTCATGAAAACTCATTCCAAAGGATGGCTGAAAGCGAGATCTCAGAAGTCATTCAGACAAACAATTTGTGAATTCGTTGCTGCAAAAATGCTAGGCGAATCTGGCGAATATTACATCGATTTATAGAATTTTGAGCACAATAAAACATTCACATATCGTAAAATACAAAATACTGACACGTATGTACTTTCATTTACCGGTATAATTTTTTGTAGTGCACAAATGAGTTAAACTCACCTCACCTCATTTATGAAGTGAGTTGAGGTGAGTTGAGGTGAGTTAGTATTTAGTTGAGTTGAGGTTTTCTTCAACTCAACTCATTTATGAAGTGAGTGAGGTGAGTTGGAACAAAACTCACCTCAACTCACCTCAGTTGCCACACTACTTTGGTGCTGTGAAGGTGGCATGCTCCACACAGTAAAGCGAATGCATCGTCTGCTGGTTGAAACCGCCCATGAGAGCGTATTCGTAGTCTGAAATGTTATCAACAGCTCCCCTCTCCATCGTTCCCCAGCACAGCGGGGGACCGATAGACTCTTCATATGGAGAGCAAACACTTTCATCTGGAATTTAAAGATCAAGCGATATTATAATTTTATTAAGCTGAATCTTTAGGAATGTTGCACCCCATAAATGCTCTTCAGTCATGGGTTGCACCAATACAAAAGTGTCCAATATTTACTAAGAAATAGTAAAGTTGGAAAACACAGACAATATAGAACCGGTCTACATAATTTACTTTTATTTTAAGGTTTGTATTAATATTTGAATGTAAGGCCCCATCTAACGTTGAACTTCAACGTTTTGGGAAGAATTTAGCAGAATTACTACTTCTTCCTGCAGGTATGTCAAGTGAATTACGAACACCATAACTCCGGAAAACAATATTAGGCAGTAGTACATGAAGAACAATATTAGGCAGTAGTACATGAAGACGAAATTCCAAGTAGGAGCAACATGCTCTGCTGGATACCACCATTGGTCCACTAGCCAATTGAATACTACCGCGTTGTGAACTATAATGGCTAACGTTAAGAACAAATGTCGAGGATTTTTTGAATTCTTAACAACAACCTTTTTCTGATTCATGGAGAATGGAAGCTGGTTGGGCAAGCGTAGCAGAATCCAATAATGGAAAGTTACGATCGGAATATTTGAGGATGCGAGGGATTCATTGGTTGGCCAATGTAGAGCCGTAATAGCTTTTGGAACACTGGTAAAACGAATCTGCTTGTTGAACATACTTGTTTATTGATAAAGGTGACTACAAATTATTCATCAAATTTTGTAACCTTTTCGGATCTATACGCATCAAGGTTTGTAATAACCAAATCCAGAAAATACTTATAGTAAAATAGTTATAATCAATTAATGAGATAATATGCATGTGCATCCATGTATATAGCGTAAGCCCGACAGCTTAATATTTTTTAAAAACTAGAATCGTTTATTTGTTAAAATTTAGGGTTCGAATTCAAAATACTTTGTGCAATTTGTGCACTAAAAACGAGAGTTTACACGGGGTATTTATTACTGATGAAAAATTTATGCTGGGTGTAACGGTGGTCGGAGTGTTTTTCCCGTGCTTGTATTCATGTTGGCTGAATTCGTTGTGGTGCAGAACAAGCCAATGTAATCTGCTGCAAAAATCCATTGTATGGTTTGCAGGCTAGATTAAAATTAATAATTAATGGAATATCTCTTTCCAGATTATAATTAATAAATACGTCCGAATTTATGGGGATGAAATAAAGATTGGTTTTTAAAGATGAAAAGCAGTACTTGTACTGACTCTTATTCGACACGATTAATAAAACCCTAATCAATTAATCAATCAATATTGATAGTTAAACCCTTTGACGTACCAAGTCTTGAATAAATCAACCACGCAACTTATTAGATCGGTAGAAACTGTGTCCAGTTGTCATTTGCTTTTATTTCTAGTTACTTTCGAGGATAGTTTAAAATTGATCAAGTTGAAGTAGTCATATTTTGTTTATCTGTTTTTGAATAAATAACCGCGCTGGAGAAGAAATGATTTTTTTTTTCATTTCGCAATTATTCACAATATTGTTGCTAAAATTTTTATTTGTTTGACTTGTTGGAATATGTACCATATTGAGCCTAACTTTCAGCTAGTTTTTAATTCGGTATATGTAGTTTGTCCAATTTGCCTGAGTAATTAATGAAGTCACCCAATCACCTTGTAATATCTGCGATTAACCTGCATGCATATCTACATATGTACCCACATACATATGTACATAGTAAAATTTCACATTCATATTAATAAAATTACGCTCCAAGTCCCTTCGACACTTAATCTGCTGTTACCTTTTCATGCAGATCTTTATCACCATACGAATTGGCGATCAGGTGCCTTCGAGTTCATACATACATATGTGTATGTAAATATGTATACTTTGAAAAGTATGATAAATTGGTGTAAGTGTGTTTTACTGTGTGCATGGTAAAATACGTACATACAGATTTTTATTATGCACATATCTGTAATCACGTTGGCAACTACATAACCTGCTTATCCGCAAACATACGTACTCGGTTTGGGTGGATTCATGTGCAATTTTTAATATGCATACACAGGTATAAATGTATGGCATATCGGTAATCCATGAGTGTATGTATGTACAGTATGGAAAAAATATTGATTACCTATTGATTACGCTTATATAATTATTTGGGTTTGCAAACTCCTCGTTGTAGATACATTACATATTTATGTGTCACATATTATGTTAACCATACAAAATATCTAGCAGAAATATTTATACCACATACAATTTGTTTCGTACCAGCAGTAAATTTAAAGAAAGGTGACAGGATTTTGCCCTTAAAATAGATAATAACCAAGCTTTTCCGAAATCCTTGGAAATCTAAAAATATACATAAATTTCATACTCATTTTGAACCTCTAGTGCAGAGGTGGGCAATATACATGTATATTGAATATACAAGTATATTATATACAGTATATAATATACTTCTTGTATATTGTATATTGTATATAATTATTTTTACAAAAATGTATATTGTATATTGTATATTCGGCGAAAAACGGTTGGCTTAATATACAATATACATGTTGCGTCTTGCGCACAAAATTCGAGCGGGTCATTCATTTGATTAGGATTTTCATTCTTTGTTTCGTCATATTTATTTACTCAAATCGAAATTAAAATTCTGCATTTCGTTAAACCACACAATGTCAAATGCTAGTGAGTTTGATAGCTCTGATGTTCAGAGAATTTACCCTGTCATTTTAGATGGAACATTCTTTGTAGTTAAGTCGGTTGAGAACAATGGAAAAAGAATTTCAGCACAATGCAATCTTTGCTCGACTAACACCCTTATTACTGGCTCATTAGCTGCGACCGGAAATTTCGTAGTTCATTTGAAGGTAAGAAATTAAATAATTTTCCCGAATTCATCAAATATGTGTACATGATGTATGTAATATGTATGTACATATATACATATATGTATGTACATATTCGTTCTTGGAGTTCAAATAAATATACTCCAGTAATGTTGTATTGCATTTGCAACTTTCAGAGAAAGCACCCAGAGACAATTGAGGATTATGAAAGTCGTAAAAAGGTCCAGATTCCTGCAATTAAGAAGAAGAAGCACGATGAAAACGAACGAATTGCAAACGCACGTTGCGGTCAATCCACTTTAACAAATATTGTTTTCACAAAAGAAGTTGTGAAAAAACAATCAAGGACAACCAAATTGGACCAGCTCGTGCTAAATTTCATCGTGAAAGGAATGCATCCGTTGTCAACAATTGAGCAGCCTGCGTTTCAACAACTAGTAAAAGGTAAATCAACAATTAATTATAACCTGTTTTTTTCTGATATGGTTGTGTACAATTATGGAGCATTTTGATTTGCCTTGTTTTGCAACTTTGACATCAAAATTAACACTATTTATTTACTAGTGCTACCTAAAATGAATGATTAATATTACAGAATGTATATATAGACTATTATTTAAATTTATGTAGGATTGAATCCAGCGGCAAAGTTGGTTTCCAGAAGAATGCTGGGAAGACAAACAAATGACGAATTCCTTGCTGCCAAATCCAAACTCATTGCAAGAATTCAGCAAGTCAAATATTGTTGCATTACGAAGGACGCCTGGACTTGTAAAGGAATGAGTCGTGGATTTCTTGGGGTCACAATACACTGGGTAAAACATTTACTTATTTTTGGGTACTATATTTAACAATATCTGTATTTATATACTTACAAATTTTGTAAATACAGATTGATAGTGACTTGACCCGCTATTCAGCTGAATTAGCATGTTGCAGATTTAAAGGAACTCATTCCTACGACAACTAACTTAATCAATGACCTATCACAGAGTTCAAGCAGCAGTAAAATTTATGAAAATCAACAGTTATCCAAGGAAAGCGATGATTTTTTTGCTTTCTCTTCTTCTGCCAACGTGGCTCAAGGGTTGCACAATATTGAAAATAAAATACGACTACAAACCTGTCAATATTTGGACAACGAAGACGAAGGACTGGCAATGCTTCAGAAATACTCATCCGTTATGGGCTTATTCATTAAATATAATACGACGCTTCCATCATCAGGACCTGCTGAACAGATGTTTAACTATGCTGGAATGATACTATCTCCAAAGCGTAGAATTATGAGTGACTCATTGTTTGAGATGTTGATTGTTAAAGATGGTTTTGTTGAAAGTTAATAATTTGTAATCGAATATTATATTTGCTCTGGTTTTTATAAGTATATTGAATATACATGTATATTATCTGCAAATAAAATCCAGTATATTATATACGTATATTTGTATATTGTATATTTTAATTTTGTGGTATATTGTATATTGTATAGTATATTTTACATAAAATTTGCAGGGTTGGGTGATTAATTGATTTTTTGGATTAGGATTGGGGATTGGGGATTAAATTCTAGAATTTCGGGATTGAGATTGGGGATTGGGATTACTTAATCCTGATTTTTGTGATTAGATTAGGATTAATTGACAAGGTTTTAGAGTCGTGATTAGGGATTAGGGATTAAGTAATCATGATTAGTTTACTGATTGGTGATTAAAATCCGGATACTTTGCAATTGGAAGGTTTACATTAACAACACAAATTATATTATTAACAAATTATATTACTAACAAATTATATTATTAACAAATTATATTATTAACAACACAAATTATGAAATTTTAACTTGCGTGTGTCGGTCTGGTACAACTACCCTTTGCATGTGATGTAAAATTTGACGTTGGCCTTTTATTACAACTAATCACATTTTCAGTTGACTCGACTTTTCAGTCGTCTTTTACTGACTTTTGATCAAAAATTTCGCTTTAGAAGAATTACCCTGAAGTATAAATGGATACTCAATGGATACTCTTATAAATGGATACTCTTCGCTTGATAAATTCTGGACGTCGGTCATTTTTAATTATATATATTTTGAATCCAACTTCGTCAAAAATTAAATTTATTTGTCTGTGATGGATGATTACCCTCTCAAATCAGCCAGATTATTGTGTTTTCCACTTCTACAGACAAGATGGAGCAAAGTAATCCCGAAACTAATCATGATTAGCGGATTAGTTCTGGTAATTGCTGGATTAGAAATTAGGGATTGAATTAGAGACACCAAAATTTGGGATTGGTGATTAGGGATTGGTGATTATTTTACAAAAAAGTCAGGATTAGAATTAGGGATTGGGATTGAGTAATCCTAATCCCGATTAGTAATCATCTAATCACTAATCAGGATTGACCCAACCCTGAAAATTTGAGTATATTGGTAAAGTATATTCAATATACATTTGCGTGTATATTGCCCACCTCTGCTCTAGTGTTGACTCCTTTTTTTCTGAATGTCACTTGTGAAGTCAGGAAGTACTTAACTGAACGCTAAGGAGGATAACGGACGACCTTCGCAACGCAGGAATCACTTCATACTTTGTTTACTTATGCAAAATGTCCGTCCGAATTCGAAAATGACGATTATTAAGTTCCATGGGCCCTATGACCAGAGAATGATGATTTCAAAAATGGGACTAGTCGGCGGAGCAGCATCACTAAAGTTGCACTTCGGTCATGGAATAGCATAAATCTTACTAATACCACCCGTTATTCCAGTGCCACCATAGTGCAGTTGGTTAGGTGGCTGGGTTCAGAATTTTGTTGAATCCTAACTTGCGGGTTCGAATCCTGGCGGGGCCAGATATTTTTTTGTCACTTTTTTTTAGGATGAACAAGATTTTATTTTATATTTGCTTCATGATATGAAAAATCAACCAATTCATTGAGATCAACCCGTAAACTTGGATTTAATACAATAAATTTTATGGCTGCAATGTAAATATTTTTACAAATCTTTGTTGGTTTTGGTCAATCGAGTGAATAAAAAGTAATGGATATCTTAAGCTATCTTAACACGAATTGATGATGACCGTTAAACTTACCTTATAGTCAAGTATAGCTTGACCGTTAATAGAACTACACAATTTACTAACTACATAGAATATGTGACTATTATTTGGACGGAAATGGAGACTCTTCACAGAAATAAAAATGACTTTCAATCCATACGTGATGTATGCAAATACATTTTCTGCAATGCGAGAATTTCATGAACCTTTGTTTTTCACAATCGCGCACCTCACAAATTAAGCTGTCTGTATCGTTGAACGTAGAACAAACTTGCTTAATATTCTGAAATTCTACTTTTTCTGTGGTCAATCCTGCTGAATACCAAGCGTATTGAATCATGGGTTTCAATATTGGTGCAACTAATTGGAAATGCAGAAAAGAGTTTAATTACACCTTTGCGCGTGTTCCCATTATCTTTTTGATTCACTCCGTCAACGTTCAAATAAATTTCTAGCCCTGATAAAATTTCTCGTGCCAGGTTTTTCAATTGCCTGTGGAAGGTTGTATCGAGTGGTTGAGCGTGTGGGGTACATTTTTCGGGAATTATTTTTAGCAAAATTTCGGTATCATTCCATTCTCCAAAGTATTTTGTATAGGAATCAAAATTAGTGTGGCCTGCCCAAGAATCAACAATGTGTATAAATTTTTTGGGAGCGAATGAAACTAGTTGCTTCTCAATAAAATATTCATTCAATGAAGTAGATAATTTTCCGGACGTACTGCATGTTACAGTCACATTGCAAGGCAGGTATGAATTTACATCGGACTGAAATCGTGGACCGAATTTTCCACCAGGTTCTTGCAAGCAGACAAAAACGTTTCCAATTATATATCCTGCCATGCGTATAATATATTGGACCGTATAGCTGTGTGTGGCCAAATTTTTTGGCGATTGAGAATAACCAAACACAATTTTTTCGTTTTTGTTGGTAAGCGTTCGAGCTGACGTTAGCTCATACTGGAAACCGCACTGATCTGTGTTGAATATCTGGTCCTTATCATAATTTTGAGAAAGCTTGATAATTTCAGCTTGAAATTTTTTGGCAGCCTCCAAAATCTCATGCCCACTCTTAACCTCGCGTTTGCTGACAAGCTGCGTAATCTTTCTCGACGATATCCTGTTCCGTTTCTTGAATTTATCCAGCCAAGACGAAGTCGCTTTGAATTTTAATGATAAATCATTGATTTCCAAGTATTTTTGAATTGGGAATTGACGCAAATGAGACGAGCGAAGAATCTTGAACGACTTTCTAGCTTCAAGGAATTCATTGTACACATGAGCATTTATATCTTGCATTTTTTCACGTTTATTTTGACCTTTCCGAACTTGTGATTGCCAGCCGTAAAGGGTCCTCTGGTTGGGAACTTCAGGGCATCCATTCTTCTTTAACGTATCCCATTTCCAGCTAGGATGTGTATCCCAAAGTTCAATTATTTCAATTTTTCTTTCTTTGGAAATCGTATCGCGTTTTTTCTTCTTAACTGGAGAGTTATATTCATAATCGCTCCCATCGTTTGAAGGACATGATTTATCATCGGAAGGTGATTGAGTCACAAAACTATCTGGCGCACCTAAAAAAATATAGTTAATAAAATAGATTTATATGTATTACTAGGAACATGCAAATTATTACTCATTAATGTTTTGGTTTCATCATTTTCTGCCACATATTCTTGGAGGTTCACGAGATACGAATCGAAAAGTTGAGCTGCAAATAATTTCTCTAACCCCGTCGACTTTGTAACCTAAAGAAAATTGGGATTATTGTTTTTCAAAATGAAACATATATGTATCTGCATATAACTAAAGAATTTTTTAATATGAATTGTAATAACATTTTTGTATTCTTTCCCATATCTCGCTTGAGCTATTTCCGTAAATTCTAATAAAATTCCAAATGGATTTGGGCTGGGATCTTCAAGATGATCTGTACAATGTATTAGGCTCAAATTTATCATGTTTACGTCAGACACTGTATAAAAAGTACAAATTCAAAATAGTAATTTTGCGTACCATCCAGCGAAATCCCAGAGTCGTCCATTTCGGTTTCAAATCAACAAAAAATTCGATACAAGAGTAGCAAATTAATTATTTTTAAACTATAGAAGTTAATGACACAGTTTTCAGTTTGATCAGGTGATTGTAAAAAAGTGCAAAAATATCTTGCCCCGCTAGCCAGGATTCGAACCCGCAAGTTAGGATTCAACAAAATTCTGAACCCAGCCCAATTAGACAACATGGGGCAACGTGAGATTCATGAAAAATGTATCCCCGAAACAGTCGATAACTTTTTCATGAATCTCCATTTGCCCCATATTGTCTAATTTCCATGACGTTCATAACGTCAGCTACGTAGCCCACGGAGTGAGCGTGGATAGAGATATCTCTGTAACCTGGATAGCTTGCATCGAGAAACTCCTGGATCTTATAGTCGGCTGAGAGTAGCATGAGATCCAATACTCATCAACCTTCAGAGTGCGTCGCAACAAGGTCAAAAATAGGCCCAAAGGTCGTATATGGAGAAACTTTATCCCACAATATCTCCGAAACTATGTCGAATTTCGACAAAATGATATCGATAGTTTTGTCTTATAAAATTGAGAGGAATCCAACACCATCAACAGTTTCCATCTATATCATGAGGGGGAGGCTGGGGAGAAAACTCCTCCCCCTGTGGGCGTGGTGGTTTAAAACATATATTTTAGCTGTTACTTTACCTCACATGTTCTTCATATCATAAAAGATTTCAAATTACACAGCGTTTTAATTTTGGCAATGATTTATAATTTTCCAACCGTTGTGCGCTGTCTTGTAAAGTGACTATTGCATCACGTCTCCGTTCCACCTTCCGCATTCCAAGAATAAAAATTTCAGGATAATGAAAAAAATCACACTTGTTCCATGATGTTTGGGTTTGCTAATCGTCAAATTTGAATAAAATCTGTTCACCTGTTCTGAAAATATAGGGGTCCAAACTTTGTATTCGAACTTATGGGCAACCCTGTATGTACATTGTTCGGTTGGTCCGCCGTAACATGCAAAGGTTATAAAATTACATACAATACAACAATACACACTTTAAGTGATTGAATTTAACGAAAATGGGTTAGGTTAGAAGTGTTGGTGGTTATTTCCGTACAACGGATGTTGGGAGCAGAATTTACGGCCGGAAGTCATAATTAAACGCAAATTACAAGTTCGAAAAATTGATGTTATACATATGTACGTACATAATATATTAAATAAATCATCGCGTGTCGTTATGTAAAATCCACTACATTAATCGCCTCCGACCGAGAAACTGTGTGAAGTGTGACGACAAAAGAATTTGTGGAAATCATATAAAAATTTAAAGACAACCAAACAGACAATAAGTGCAGTGGGCCATGGAGTAGTAGAAGAATTTTGATTTGGATGTGACGAAGTGCAGTTGGAACTTTGAACTCTGTTCATCTTACTTACAATGCGAAGCCGTGAAGTGGAATGCTCAAATTTTAATCGGACCAACTTTATTTTGTAGTTTAACTAATAATATTGGACATATGTTTCGGCATTTTCGATAATGCTCAGTTTCTGATCCGTAATTCGACCCAAAAGTTGAAAAATGGTGATTTTCTCCGTGCCAGGTCAAATGCCATCCCGTCCGATTCTCTCCCTTTCTCGCCCACTTCATTCTCTTTCTCTCGCTTCGAATCATTGACCAAAATTTTCATCTTGAATTATTTTTATTGCAATTTCTTTAAATTACATATGTACCTTAATTATTATCATTCTGCCTATTAATTATTTTTAATTCAGAAATTTAGATGTCACCCATAATTGTGGATAATAATAAATTTTCGTTATAATATAAATTAATTTCATTGTACTTAAACTATGTACCTAGTATACTCAAAACTAGTGAAACACGTTCAAACCGCTTTAAAAAATATAGTTTATTGAAGACGGAAAAAATAACTACAACACAAGAAAGCCCATTACATTTTGTACAAGCTACGATAATCAGTTTTGAAAATGTCCTCCATTATCGGCGACGCGCGCCTTCAGTCTGGCTACCAACTGCTCGATCGCGGTACGCACGCGTTCCAGCGAATGCTCATTCCATTTCTTGGTCAGTGATTTTTTGAGAAAATCTAAGCTCTTGTGTGGTGTAGCATATGCATCTGGCTCCAATTTAGACCATATATCATAGTCCTGAGGAATTTAGCTCCGCATGGGGCTTTGAGGCCGCCCATGCGAGCTACATAAATTCCGCAGCAGAAATGGAGTCCAAAATTTACCTCTGTAACCACGTTATCGCGGTTCTGGAGTCGTCTGCTGGTGCTTTGCTTCGTTAGAAGTCCAACCAACGTTTTCACGTATATAAATATTAACAGAAATTTACCTTATCATCATCAGTATCGTAGATGCAATATATCGTCGGAGTTTGGACCTGGACTGAAAAAAATCGTGATTTTCCTCCAAAGCCAACTTTTTTCAGGCAAAAAAATCATGTAAACTGGAAGGTGGCTAGGATTAACATTATTGTATCTTTTTAGGATCTACGAGACTTGTCGGCAATAAATTATGCCCTCGTGGAAATTTAGTAATAGTCAGTAGTGGAAATCTGCTCGTGTGAAAAGTGAATAACTTTTCAACTTTCATACGCGTACCGCCACATTAGCCCCCGAGTTGTTGCAAGTTTGGTTTTGTTATGCGTGGTCGTCAGCAAAAACTGGTTATAGTGTTTTGGGGCCTTATGTCCAGAGTTATTTTTGTCCCACTGTGAATCGCCTCCTTCGACAAGTACACTTGCAGTGACAAATTCTTTCGAATCCGGCGTGGATTTTCAGAAATGCCGTTTTTCGAGGCTCTCAAGAGTTGTGGTGACCTCTGTGACCTCAGCCGGTCAATTATTTTCTTGTCGCTTGTACTACAGGCCTAATTGTATCGTATGATGGTACAATGGATAAGACTGGGGCAAATTCCGGTGTTTTTCAGAATTTCGAAAATCTCAGAATTTGTCTTTCCATTCAGATGATGATGCGGAATAGCGTGTCGCTTTATTTCAAGATCTGCCATTCTGTGTCCTTTATCTCAATCACATTGAAAATTTCAGTTTCTGTAGATAATCGCACGTAGATTTGAATAAAAAAAATAAATTAGCTTGCCCAAAAATTCCTATCAGCTGTTTTTTTGCCTGTTTCACTACTTTTGAGGCTAATAAGTCTATCATAAAATTATGCACCCAGATTAATTTGGTCTTTTCATCTATTAATATGGCTTCTAAATTTGACTTTTATTTTATTGATGCTCAAATATCCTAATCAGACAGCGAATTAATACAATTCATTGAAGCAATAAGTAATAATTAGAATGATGACAATAATTTAAAGAAATTGCAATAAAAATGATTCAAGATTAAAATTTCGGTCAATGATTCGAAGCAAGAGAAAAAGAATGAAGTGAGAGAGAAAGGGAGAGAATAGGACGTTAGAGCATTTGATCTGGCACGGAGAAAATGAGCATTTTTCAACTTTGAGGTCAAATTACGGATCAGAAATTGAGCATTATCGAAAACGCCGAAACATATGTCCAATATTATTAGTGAAACTACAAAATAAAGTTGGTCGGATTAAAATTTGAGCGTGCCACTTCACGGCTTCGCATTATTAGTATGTCCCGATATCTTTTATTGCATGCGGAAAACGTTTTAAAGAAAAATAATGTATCATATGACCATTTACGATTTTCTTACACCCACAGGAATTTCTCGGAAAGAGCATGCCGATGGATCTAAAAGCGCAACCGCGGCCACAATAAAAAAACTTGGACATACATAAAAAAACATATGTATATTTTTATTGAGTATGTATACTTATTGTGCTTTGGATCGACATGTTCTGTTGCGTTTTTACGAATTCAAATTCCTCCACGTCGAAAGTTTGTAATACTTAAATTTTCGGATGTATTTCGTCGGTCAAAGACGTGTTTGGAAATTTACGGAAAACATTTTAAATCAAGATAAAATATACAGTTTTTAACTATAAATTTTGGACTATACAAACATTAGTTAAAGTCTCGAAATATTCTGGGGATCGATCCCAATCCATTTCTCGTCATTCAAATCAATTTCTTACAAATACATGACCATCTCGATTTTTAACTAAGCAATAAATTTTAGGCGAGTTGAGAAAACTGAGACGGTTACTTTCATAACTGTTTGGCCAAACATTTATGCGTATCAACAGTTTGCCAACTGGGATAACTAAAATCAGTAGTTACGTAAAACCTTGACCGGTGGGATACGAGTCAGGCTGGTCTCCTCATGCTACTATTTAACACGACACGAGGCGAACTTTGTACTTGCGTCAGACCAGACAACAACTAACGCTTAGTTTGAATCGAACCTTGCATCCAGTTCAGTACTCAAAACAGAATAACATTTAAGTAAATACTTATTGAACTAAGGAGGAGGGGACCTCTACCCCTCACCACCAGATTTTGATCTCCTTTAGATATGTGGTAGTTCCCCATGAGTCTACCAAAACCCTGAAGTGGTTTTATTCCATGGCCCCATTTGCCGCACCCCCTCAAAGGGGAAAGATATAGAAAAATCAACATTTTCAAAGGCTCGCCAAAAATCCAATTTTGCTTGAATTTTAAAATTTCTTGCACTATTGTGATCCGAAATAGTTGCTTTATCATATCCGATATCAAACTCGGCTGTTTTAAATTTTTTAATATTTTCCAAAATTTCCTGACCAAGGGTATGTCTTCGAAAAAATCAAAATTTTTACAAAGTTGAGTTTGATATCGGGTATGATAGAGCAACTATCTGGGACTATTGTAATGCAAAAAATTTCAAAGTCGGATGAAAATTGGATTTTTGGTGAAGGTTTTTACGAACGAAAACAGGGCTTTTTTAGTGTTTTTCAAGCCTTTGTGGGAGTGTGGCGGACGCAAATGGGGCCATGGAATAAAACCACTTCAGGGTTTTGGTAGACTCATGGGGCCCTACCACATATCCAAAGGGGATCAAAATCTGGTGGCGAGGGGTAGAGGTCCCCCCCTCCTAAGCCTGACCGAATGTACGTATGTACAGACACACATACATACATATGTAGATATTGCACACGTACATACCTATCAACATCTGTGTATAGCTTCAATTTATTGCCTGTACATACAGTTTCTATTGATGGCTGTATAGGAATGCCTCATTTTTATTCTTTCGTCTGGTGACCTGGGGGTTAAGAGAGATTAATTTCTCTTAACTCAAACTTTTCGTCGTATTGTGCAACTTGCCAAATGCAGACGAACACATTGATCCATTTGTATTCTAAATGTACGTATTATATCAAAACGTGTATGCTATTTTAATTGTACAATTTTGTGTACCGTGTCTCATCCTGTATTTATATAAAATGCTGGCTACGTACGTATATATACATAAATACATACATTCATCTTGCGCAAAAGAGTTGCGAAATGTGTACTTTTGTGTAATAAAATACCACTCCTTTCCAGAAAGAAGCTCAGTCAAGACAAAGACAATCGACTAAGGAGGACATTTCTCTGCTAAAGTGATTTTTGGGTTTGAGGTTGGATTTAAAATGTAATAAAACCTAGCTTATTTTCATATTTTGGCATTTTCCCTGTCAACTTTTTTGGGTCTAAATATTAAACTTTATTTCACAGGAAATTACTCCACGTCGTTATTTTACTGGGGGTGAGTTTCTTGGGGTTTAGCTGGTCGGTGTGCCAGGCTCAATCGACTACCCAGTCGACTACCTGTGTGGTGGGCGATCCAGACAGGGTGAGATTTTTTTCTTTGCTGAGCATGGAAATATTTAGAAGATATGTTTCTAATTTCTAGTATAATTTTTTAATGAAAGGCATTTTTAAGTCGGAAATATGTCATTTCATGATGTGGTTTTCTCCATCATATTTCTATTTTCTGGTGGGGGAATTAATTTTATACGTGTGGGTTATATGGCAGTTTGTCTCGAAACGAATGGTGGGTGGAAATTTAAAGAAAGGAAATTTAAAGAAATATGAATCAACAAGCAGTAATTTTTGGTAGATAGTTTCTTCATGTACATATGTTTTTTAATTTCTGATTTCAACCCCCAGGGCTTACGGGATATTACATACTTTTTATGCTGCACGGTTTAGTGTCAAAAATGTATTATTTTAGGTGTAATTTTGTCACAATTCATATATGTATGTATGCAATTCAGTCTAACTAAACTTAAAGCATTTTAACCTTTTTCATAATTCTCAACTTTGCAACTGTACAATTTCAACAAATTAAATAAATTAGTAGATAAATCGTGACAAGACAAGGATCTCAGTGTAAATATATTTCGAATGAGCGGGCTTTGGGATGTGTCTAGATTGTTGCGTGACCTTACAATTTTCTTATTTACTTTTAAGCCAGCACATTTTTAGTGCATAGCACAAATATGAAAGGTAAAACCTTCTTTTAAAAACAAACTTAGGCGAGGCCACTTGGTCATAATTCTATTCATTACATTTCTGTATTACCTGTGACCAAATTACATGTAGTTTGAAAGTTTAGGAAGGATTTTAAATGGATTATGAGAGGATTCTCAAGCCAATTTATTTGACCGGAATATGAAATCTCTTCAACAAGATCTCACCTATTGCTTTTGACACCATTAGTCGCCAGATTCTTGTCCCCCGTTTTACGAAGCGATGTCTAAACGTATACTTAGGTTTCGCCGTTACCAGGCGTCTGGAACAATATATGTGTAGTCATGGTTAGCTAGCCTGACCCAAGAAAAACTTTGACACCCTTTGGACGAATAATATAAATGCATACGTTTAAATTTCAGTGCCCCCCTCGTGGCGGTTGCGGGAGTGAAAACTTTTCGTGCCCGAATGGCGGGCCCTTGTGTAATAGAACGTCGCACTGTTGTCAGTGCGTTACAAACCAGGTGATCACACTAATCCTAAGACTATTGACTATCAGGAACATTAATATGGTCAAAATAGATTTTTTAATTGACTACAGTTTTTTTGGTTTCCAACAGTGTCAAGATACGGCTGGCTGTAACTGGATGTATTGTCCGGATGGGGAAACTCCTAATTGTATTCTCAAGAGGGAGGGGACACAGTGCGTCTGTATTAATGCTAATTACGTAAGCCAACAGCAACTCTATGAAATAAATCAAGCTTATTTGCTTTATATTGACTAGTGCTCTCCAAGTAATGACCGAGAATGCCCGCAAGACAAATTTCCTCGCAACAGTGTTGCAAATTATGACAGGAATTGCAGTCAGGACGGATCACAAGTTGCAAGGCTATGTCGAGCTGACAGATATAGAGAAGAGTGCATCTGTTCTCAAGCGGTGAGTGAAACAGTTTATTGTTTATATATATTTGGGCAGCGTGGTTGGAAAAGAATATCTTGCACATAAATAGAGAGTAATTTTTTACTGATGCACTTAAACAAATATTTAACTGACTGGAGAGATACCAAGCGAAATGTTACATAATTCTACTTTCCATATTCAGCGAGCGAGAGAGCGAAAAAAAATTGATTTTTTGGGTATCCAGAGGATATAACCACCACCACTCTTACGACATTGCCGTATGAGATTCGCCTCATATGGTACGGAAATTTTCGAGCGGATTTCATCCGTTTTCAACCATTTTATCATGAATTCTGATTTCTGATAAGCTAAAGTTTTGAATTTCGAGCGAAAATGTGACATTTCGCATCTCATTTTTGACTGACTGTTACGGCCCTTGCCCTAATACGCCACTCCTTCAGAAACTCTGACCCCAAAAAAAGTCACGGTTCCAGTTATTTGGTGCCTTCGCCCTTTGCACCCGGATAACAAAAGCTGAGAATGTTTCTCTTACTTTGGAGAATATTCTGGCATCTGATTGTCAACCTGTAAATGACTGGAATCGTGATTTTTTCAGTGATTTTTGTGTTGGGCAGAAACCCGCGAATTTTCAAATTTTGAAACTTTGAATGGATCAAAATGTTTGTATTCAAGGGGGAATTAAAAAACCGAATGGATGTATAGGTCTAATTCTTGTTTCGCCGAGTGTGTGTTGGATTTCTCATTTTTCCCAAATTCCTTTCACCATTTCTGAAGGGGGGGGGGTGATTACATATGTCAAAAAATTACTACGTCACACATATCCTTGAACCCAGAATTTTATTTGCTTGAATTTTTTTATATTTAATTCTATGACATGGATGCGAAACAGATTTTCCCCTTAGGTTTGGTACCTCTCACCAGCTCCCATCCTATGTAAAGGGTGTATCAAAAGTTCGCAAACATCGATTTTTAGGGGCGAGTCCGAGACAAAATCAGTTATAATTATTGAGCCAGTAGAGGTTTTGAAGTGAAATTTTTACCACGCATAGAACTAAGATATATCTTAGTCATAAGCATCCTCGACTTAAGATACAAACTTCGGATGAACAGACATTCAAGGTGAAAAAAATTGCAGAGAAATTGGAATGTTCACGGTCAACTGCTCGGAACTGGAAGAATAGAAATTTTGTCAAGGGAAACAGGGTACCTGAATAAACCACAAGGGTACAATCTGTTATGAAATCAAGTAAAAATCTTACATTTTGCTCGGAAACTGGAAATTAAGTGCCAATTTGAACATAGAAGTGAAAAACTCCGAAAAGCTTAAGGCTAAAATTGAGCATTACCAGTCCATCCGGTTATCAAAAATGGTTATGTCGGCAGAATTTGATGAAATGACTTGTCCAGGGATCAACAAAAATCACTTATCCCAAATAAATCCTGATTTTCCTCTTCAATGTGCGGAAATGCTGCTGAAAACCAGGAATTTGACAAGGTCGAAAATTGGATCGCCGTATCCTTAAGCCTGATGAATTTCGGATGAATTTGTATCATTACTGATACCGATAAAATTGACGGTAAAGAACCGCAAAAAAAATCTGACCTCACATTACTGTGTGTCCTGGATTTTATGTTCAAAGTTATGCTACCAGGTGTTTTGAGCTCGTGTTGTGACACCTCTGGATATTATGGAAAGGTCAGGATATATGACCGCAATGTGACCTACTTAGTTTGACAGCTTAATGATCAGGGTTGTATTTCCGAATGAGAGAAAAATTATTTTCTAACTAGCGTGACGGTACAGCTCAGATAAAAAAAACCACATGCTGATATTACAGCAAGGAACTTTAATCTTCTCAGGCGAATGGGTGTGGCCCGATAAAAATCTAGATTTGTGTTTTTTGGGGAACACATAGTAAATACCTGAGGAGGAGATATATAACGATCCAGAGCCAAAGGGAAGTGATGAGTAAATAACAAAAGTTCGAGAGAAGTGAAATTCTATAGCAATTTCTACTTTTGAAAAATTAGCTCAAAGTCTAAAACAAAGAGTTGAGGACATGATTGAAGTCAATGGTCGAAAGACCAAATACTGAGGTATGTCTGGTAAAAAAATCGGCTTCGTAACTTTTACAGTTTTTTAATAGCAAGCTTTCAAACTTTTTTAGGTAAACGGTTTGCGAACTTTTGATACACTCTTTATGTATCTAGTTATTCGTCACGGTCCAGCGTGTTGCCCAAAAAGTCAGTTCCCTTTCAATAAGACCTAAGAGTGCTGAAGGCTGTCAGGTTTTCAAAATGCTAATTAGAACAAATTCAGCGAAATATACGTTTGAGTTATCCTTACCCCCACTTACAAGGGAGCTATCCGAGGTGTCAAGCGAAATGGGCGCTAACAAAATACCCAAATATTCACAAAATATTACTGATTCAACGACCTAAAGGAACTTTCATGTCAATTTTACTTTTAGTCAAATAACGATATTTGTGACGAGCAAAGTACCTTCGAGCGAATCAAAGCAGGGCTTGCCGGTCGACCGTTCTAGCCTTCCTCGTCATCTTTATCAGAAACTTCCTGCCTGAAAAACGTTCTCTAAATTTTGCCCAATTTTTTAAATCTTTGAATTTCAAAATTTTGAACATTTTACAAAAAACAGAATAGAAAATTTTCAAAATTCTACAAAAATTTTTAAAACTTACTCATTTTTTTAATTGCAAAATTTGGAATTGTAGGTAAAATTTTGCAAAATTTCAAAATTCATCTATCTACTGATTTTCTACTGTATGTAAAATTGTCAGAATCTGAAATCCTTTAGGCAATAAATATATGTAAGTGTTAAAAACGAAATGGCTTTCTAGGATGATACATTTCACCAAGGGTCGAGGAAAGCTAGAACCTTCGAATGAGTCTGCTTGTCGAGGCTTTGAGGTCCTTCTCTCGTCACAAGTATCGTCGCAACTTGATGGTATATGAATTTGAGGCGGAAACTCCTTCAGTTTGTTCAATTAGTGATGTATTGTAAACGGTGCTAGTATTGTCGCCGATCTCTAACTCGTTGGATAACTGGATAGACCTAGACTTTGGTTCCTTGTTTGACCAAATTTGAGAGTAGTGGGCTCCATGTGGATAGCAACCATTGTACATTGTTATGAATGCCATCATTGCGTTTTGCTTGTTACCTTCTAAAGTACGTTTTACATCCACATTTTTAATTACAATTTCAGTGCGCAACAGAAGCTGGTTGCCAACGCTCAAGTTTGTCGTGCTCAAGTTTCTTGTACCCTACTGACAAACCATTTTGCAACTTTACATCGAATAACTGTCAATGTGCTAGGAATAAGGTAACCTTCCTAGAATGACTTATTTCTACATATGAAAATCTTGTGGTGAAAAACCCTTCATCAAATTGTCTAGCTACTTTTGTCGAATTTATAAGTGTCGGAATACGAATGACTGCAGTATGTCCTGTCCGGTAGGAAAGACGGCAAGTTGTATTCTCAAAAAGCTTGGATCGGAATGCGTCTGCATTGACGATAATTATGTGAGTCAACACTACAAGATTAAAAAAATTCATTAACTCTATAAAATTGATTAACTCTATAAAAGTGCACAACAAACGGGACAGAATTATGCCCTTTCGCAATGTTCAGTGGCGCAAGTTTTGCAACGTATCACAGGTATTGCTCAGATAACCAATCTCGAATTCCCAGGCTTTGTAGGGCTGATAGAAATCGGGAAGAATGTAATTGTGCTCCAGGGGTAAGCAAATTATATTAAAAGTTCAACTTGTACAATGATTAGAACTTATTTAATAGGGATAATGCTATGCTATTTTCATTCACATAGTGTTACTACACCTCCGATTGTGATGATGGAACACAAGCGACTTGCGATACAGGAATGCATATAGAATGTATAAACACCACGTGTATGTGTCATAAAGAGGTTTGTGAGTAGGCTGCAGATTCATAAATGCCAAAAAAATAATTTACTAATTTCACGATTTTTGCTTACAGTGCTCAGATGCTTCAGACTGCACATGTAGCGGTTCTAAGATAGCCCGTTGTAATTGGGATGGTAGTTGTTCTTGCGAGACTATGGTACGATTGGTGATAAATACTTGGCAATTCCGCTTCACGCATTATAATTAAACACTTAACTGAATACCAACTATAACAAAAATAACTATACTTGAATATTATGAGATTAACTAGAAGGGTTTGGTACATGGAGACTCGCAGATTCCCCCAAGATTTTTGTATCTGATAGACTTTGTTAAACGGATTTAGTTTGTAAATTTTTTCGATTCATGGTCTACTCGCACATTCCGCACCGGATATTTCAGTGTTCTTTCTACTTTGGAAAGGCGCGGCTCGCGTGATTATGCCCAGTGAATCCAAGTATTTTATTTTACTTTTTTGTTCAACTATGTCCTTCAGCAATAAAATTCCAGATGGAATCTGCGAGTAACCATTCCGTGAACTATTTTCTTAAGTGAAATGATTAGTAATATTACTCCCAGTGTCAATCTAATGAAGAGTGCACAGCTCACCGAAAATGTCCTCCTGGTAGGCGAAGCTGGTGCTCAGTAGATCGTGTGTGCTCGCCCTGTCGTTTGGAGGTATGTTCTATACTGTACTTTCAAGTCGATCACACGTTTCTGCATGGTTAAAAAAAGTAGAAACATTTTTATGGCGATTTAAAAATATATTTACAAAATTGTATTTTTAGTGCAATGCAGACCTTGACTGTTTTCGGGCAAACTGTTCAGCAAATACGCCGTACAAAAAATGTATCAACCACCATTGCGAGTGCTTGCAGGTAAATAACTGTCATTATGTAATTCTCATTTGCGCACGCACAAAATTATGTCATTAGCACACCAAGTCCATGGTTCTAGGGCGCTTTAATTTAAACGGTTATGTCACTATGCGTCCTTCTTACACTGCTTTAAGTATTTACATATTTGTAATTCCATGTGTCTATCTTATTTACATATGTATGTATGCACAGATGTCAATCTGAAAACTTATGATTAACTGACTTTGGATTGGTGGAACACGTGGATTTGATATTTATTACATAAATACGTGTACTCCAGCAATAAATAGGCGTCATTATAATTATCCAGCTTCATGGGAATGTAAAATCCGAAAGCGTTAACGGAATTTATAAAATTTTATGCTACTGAGGAAGTATTTTATTTCTCCTCAATTTGGATCACCATTTTCCACGGGCCGAGCTGTCTGATTAAACAGTTTTGCGGTCGGGATTAAGGATTAAAGATTAATTAATCCGGATTTGGTTATTAAGATTAAATTTGACAAAATAAATTTCCTCGTAGTTAATTTTTTCTGGATCAAACAGGCGTTTTGCGAGTTGTGTGGATTAAGGATTGCGGATTAATTAATCACGATTAATTTGGTGATTAAACATTTAAACAAATTTGATTTTCGTTTAGATTGTCAGCAGAGGCAGTTTAGATCATATGAATTTTCTATTATCAGTACATACTCACGATTATTTAATCACCCAGCAATGTCCTCGGGTGACAACGGCAAAAGTCTCCCCTATTTTCATAAAATCGTCAGTAATTAAATTTAAAACAAATATCTTTGGAGCCGATTAACTGCTCTAGAACACCTGCTTGAAATTACTGCACAAAAATTTTTAAAGTGGTAAAAACAGGTGTAAAAAATCCGGGTAACACAAAACGCACAAAAATTATTTTACCGCAAAACATATAGAATGATGTTATATACATAGTCGGTCCATATATAGTGTTAGTAAAATAAATGGTCATAAGTTTATGGTTGTCAGGAATTTGATATTTATTTTCCCGCCATTGAGAAGCCAGTTAAATTTCGAATAGAAAACATGTATCAGGCTTCAAAATCTCCTCCCCCTGCGTCAATGCATTGCTGCAGACGAGAACGCCAAGCCGCAATGGAATTACGCATGCCATCCATCGACAACTCGTCCTATTCCCAGAGTAGATTTTTTAGGTCCTCGACACTTTCATGGGGCTTAGAACAGACCTTCTCCTGAAGTTTAGTCCATATTTCATGGTCCAGTGGATTCAGATCCGAGGATGCTGAGGACCAATATGCAGTTATAAAGTCGGGTCGGGCCGGGCCGGGCTCTCAATAAAGCCTGAAAAGCCGGGTCAGGCTTTTGCTCATACTTGAAAAGTCGGGCTGGGCCGAGCCGGGCTTTCGTTTCTTGGGTCCATACACATCTTTAATTGTTAAAAAAGTTGTAGTTTCTACTGCACATTTAATGCACAATTCCAATTTAGAAAAGATATTTTCTTCAATTTATAACTTTTTAAGTTATTTGAAATTTTCCGTCAATTTATGAAATTAACATCAAAAACTTATTCCCAAACGGCCAACACATCCTACGACGTCCTAAAGGGATCCTTACGATCTCCCAATGTCCGCCAAAATGATGTCTTTTGGACGTCTACTATCTTATATAACATTGGAACGTCCAAAAGACATCATTTTGGCGGACATTAGGAGATCGTAAGGATCCCTTTAGGACGTCGTAGGATGTGTTGGCCGTTTGGGTTCGTACCTTTAGGCATAAAGGCAAGGAAATCATCGAATTTTAACATTTTTCCAATACTTGGTTGACGCTCCGTTGGATGCAATAATGGCAGAAATCAAGTCTCTTCATCAATTCCACAAGTTTGTTTCGTCACATTTTCAGACGATATTCTCCCGTTCCTCCCTTCGGTAGTATCCTCAAAGATGTACTCCTGCTGATCACTTTTTTCCAGTTCGAACCATAAATTCCCAATCGGATTTATATCTGGAAACGTTTCAACCCCCGGAAGAAGTTTTGTTTTCTCTTTGGCCAAGAATTCCATGGTCAAGTTGGCCATGTACTTCGGGGCGTTGCTTTGTGGTAAGACAAACTTCCTTACAAGTCCATATTTTCTTTTAAAATCCTTATGTACACCAGTTTGGTCAAGATTCATCGACTATGATCAAGTTTCCAACACCTGCACAAGACAGTGAACCAAAACCCATAATCGACCTTCCATCGTATTTTACATTGGGGCGAGGGAATTTTCTTTTGTGGGTGTCGGGTGCCTGCACACAGACTTTGACCATCCCAGCCGTTCTAAATAAGCAGAATTTGCTCCCATCAGCCCGGTGAACTTTTTTCGAGTTGGTTTGAGTCCACGTTGCATCATTCTTGGCCCGTTATGATCTCTTGTATTCATTCGTTTAGAAATACATGGCTTCCATCTTGCGATTTGAGCTTAAAACCCAGCTGGATTGATT
Organism: Folsomia candida; assembly: GCF_002217175.1. Lineage (NCBI taxonomy): Eukaryota > Metazoa > Arthropoda > Collembola > Entomobryomorpha > Isotomidae > Folsomia > Folsomia candida. The sequence continues at coordinate 536,088 of NW_019091245.1, forward strand.
CGGTTCATAACTGTTTGACCTGAAATGTGAACTCCATAATTGGTCATCAGAAGTGGTTTGGGGCGCAGAATCCTATCCGGTTCCGGGGAATGCTTGTTTGATGGACCGCTCAGCTCGTCGTGACGTCGACTTTCTCCGTCCGGATTGTTGCAAATTTCCAATCGTACCTGTCTTTTTGATTTTTGTACCACAAACTGAATGGTCGATGGGCCGAAGTCAGTTTTCTCCCGTATTTCTTGTATCCAAGTCCTTTCGACAGGAGACAAATTCTTTGTTGTCATTCTGCATGGCATTATTCTCTCGGTTTCGCCAAATCAAATTTTCCAGGTATGTATAATAGTGAGTGCATTTCAATAACATTGAAGTATATTTGAGATTAATAAACTTGCCTTTTCATAAACAAACCAAATTGTTACGAAAGACACCATAATTAATCTTTGAAACTTAATTTAAGCAATGGGTACGAATACTCATTTGGGGTTCTTTTATGATTTTGGCTCACGGAAATGAGCAGAAATATATGGTTCCATGGTTTTAAGTGGAGTCTAAATTAGTATGTCAAAATGTGCTAAATTTATGACATAAATTACAATTTTCATGATAATGAAAATTTGAATGAGGAAGCTATAATGATTTGAAGCGGAGATGTGTGGGGTATACTAATAAATACTGGGTTGACAGTATTTTGTGCATTTGTCATGCACAAAAGTAATATAATGTGCACACAAAAACAGATAACTATTTAAAACTGTAGTACGTAGTACACATTAATTTGGGGAACCAATAAACCAATCTACATGTTGGGTAACATATTTCTTATACGAAAGTACATACTTGGCGTAAGTGTTAGGATTGCTACTTAAATTGAGGCTTCCGTCAATTGAGTGATTTAACAAATTCATAAACCTTTAATTGCAGTGTATGGCTGACTCTGACTGTGCCTCCCATACCTGCCCAACAAGTACCCCGTACAAGGTATGTTCCGGAAACACTTGCCGTTGTATTCAGGTAAGTAGTTATGATGATTCTAACCGATTAAATGAAGCAATGTGATTAAATCCTATCAAATTATTCCCATATCGCCCAAACTTTGCTGAGGCTAAACTGTAAAAAGTAAATGAGAGCACGTACGCAGAGCTGAAACCAAATAATTGTTTATAATCTTGAAATTAGAAAATAATTGATTCAATCGGTGTAGGCGAATCTTGAACAATATGTATCTTGCTTTTCATGTAGTAATTTTACGTATTTCTCACTTGTAATTATTTCTGCTGTGTGAGTTCTCTTTTTACTTCGTTTATTTTCTTTGGGTGATGTCACCGTTTGACTGTGAAGTTCATCCAATGGGACACTTGTAGCATTTGCAGGGTAGCAAGTGATATAAACCATTTTCCTCAGGACAATGGAAAAAAATGGGAAAAATTCAATTTTTACCACCCACTTAAATCAGTTGGAATCGGGGGAAATTGGGAAATTTGTTAGTTCTTATGCAAATAGCGCTAGGTGGTGCTAGTTTTTCCAATTTTTTCCACTTTTTCCCATTTCCCAGAGGTAAAAAATATTTTGGACGGTCAATAAAATATTTTGGGTGCGAAATATGCAACCCTGATGTTATATAATAAATTTTGTCGGGAACAATGAAATGCCCAGGAAATACATAAACCACCCACATACATAATCTCATACAAAAATTGTGAAAGATTACAAATATGTATGTGTATACATATGTATGCATGGCGTTGATAGTTACTTTTGCGCATCTGCTGAACATATTAAATTATTACAGTATGCATGCATATTACATCTTAACATATTTACACCTAAGAATCTTGTCCCATACATTGTACATAAAATAATAAATATAGTAATTATCATTTAATAATGCTCATCGAATCATTAAATTTTAGTGTTTGGAGACAAGTCAATGTTCTGATTGCACTGGATCGTCCAGGAAGCTGTGTTCGAGAGGTGGAGATAGCAAGTGCTTGCATCCCTATGGAGTAAGAAAACCTCTATATTTTTCAAGATTGAACAAGTAATAAGTACTTTTATTAACGCCATATTCTTGCAGTGTGAAAGGAACTCTGACTGTGACAGAAGTAACTCGTACGGGTGCTCCTTTATTTCCCTGGCCCCGGCATGTTGTTTCCGTGATTGTCAAGGGATCAATACTTGTCAGTGTTCACGTAATCTCGAAGATGTTCTGGGATGTAGGGGTGGGGCAGATACAATTATATATGACTGCTGAACATCTTGTTGGTTCACCGCATTCTTAGTGTGAGAACAATTGCTGAATAGAAATTGTTTAATCAAGGAATTTATCAAATTGAACTCTACTCTCTTATTAAACTCAACTTAAAAATTATGCTTATATTTAATTAAATTATGGATCAATCACTACCTATCAAAGGATTATTAAATTTTTCATTTATTTGCATATATCCCAAAGCAATTTTTTATGGACTATACGCGTAGGTTGGATTTAATACTATTGTTAATGAGAAAGGTTCAACATGGGTTGAAACCTTTCTCCGGTATATCAAAATGTAATGAGGGACGACATTTTGTCATTCATAAGTTTGTTTGTGGATTTATGTACATGTTTGCAAAAATCTCGTATAAATTTCATATAAAGACAGGTCCGCCGAGAGGGAGGGTTGATGCCACGCAAATATATAATTGGAACTAATATATTGTTATGGATCGCTTTAATCATGCCCTCTCATAGTGACTTGTTTTAAATAACGGATTTTATTCATATTTTATTCGATTATTTCCTGTTATTATCACAACTTCATGTTAATCATCATCATAATTGATTTATATAAATTGTAATAACATTGAACGTAAAAGTTAAGTGCACAGGAGTCATACACATTTGATATGTTTTAAATAAACTATTATACACTTGGTAAATATATTTATTTGGTGACGATGGTATAATTTCTATGTAATCTACAGTTAGAGGAGTAAGTTTCCGTACGAAAATATTCCAGCTTTTCAATCCGTTCCCATTCCTTCATTTTCCGGTTTACGATGCCGAATTTTTTTGAATGCGTGCTGAACTTATCTGGAACACAAAAACTATAACAAATGTCCCGAAAAAATTTTCGGATTTGGCGCCAGAATTTAATTTCTACATGCAAATACAAATCAATGCGGAAAAAGTCTGCGTACCATTTACAATTAATATTATTTTCGTAGTTATAAAAAAATAAAAAAATAACCTAGTGATTTGAATGTCATCCCCGTTAGGCTAATCGATCAATAATATTATGTGTGCTATAACATTGTAAACCCGGCTTCACTTTCCCCGATCCAGAAAGTGAAGCCAGGTATAGTTACACCGATCCCACTGTGGATCGGGGACTTGTGTCTTGACCACCATGGAATAAAGACTTCCACTTTCACTCGTCCCGGTGCTAACTCACATCTTATTAGTATCGTCATACAACCATCCACATACACACACAACTTATTATTTCTTCTTCTCCTTACTTTAACTGGTGACTCTGGATGGTCCGAGGATATCACATTCTCGATAAACCGCACCCACAATCCAAAAGGAGAAGCAAGAAGAATTCACATTTTGCAAAATCTGTCCACCCTCCCACCCGATACGCCATTTTCATCACAAACTCGTTTAGGAACAAAATCCACCAATACCAACACCAAAATCCAAACAAAAAGGTCAACATCCTCTGCATGCCTCACCCGTCACACCCACTGGATGGGTCACCAATCCCTCACAAAATTCGTCATACATGCACGCCCGTTCTCCACCTACCATCTTCGCGTCTATGTGGCACCATATTCCAAATTACTGCAGTGAACCAATTTGACAAATTCCAGACTCATCGATCGGCTTCAACGACTCGGCCTCGAGACGTTCGTTCATCGCCCCGGAATTTCGAGCTCAAGGGCATCTCCAAAACTCGCCATCACTCCGCTTCTCTCTGCATAAATTTTGCAACATGCAATTACCAGATCAATTTCCTTTCTCCCGGATTTACAATACCATTCACGACACCATTGATCGTCTGCCATCACGCAAACCCACCGCAAAAAGTATAATAGAAGCCAAATTTCAGACTCATAAAATATTTGTTGCCCTCTGTACACTACCACTCCGTCGTACCACTACGGAACGGCTTCCTCCACACTAACTTTCCCCTACACGACGAGAAATCTTTTGTTCCATTAAGCGCCTCATCCATTTCGACCAGAAATAATTTCAAATACTTCGTTACAACGATTGGAAATGAGAACGTCATCTAAGCATAAAATTCCGTCGCCCATAAATGGCGTCAAATACATACGTTATTAAAGCAAGTTCGAGCTACTCAACTCGTCAATCGTGTGGCGCCGCGAGTTGACGATGTCCGTTGCCAAGTAATCCTTCAGTATCGGATATCCATGCACGGCAGAGGTCTGATAGCACTATGGGCCCTCATATTTACAGTTATCTCTCAGATTCCTGTCGAAGACGGACGGACAGCCTACATATACCCGGGTTCCCCACAATGATAAGAAAATAAAGTACATAAAGCATCGCCTTCATCCTACGTTAGATAATAACGGCCTCCCCCGCGCCCGTCCCACCGATCGCCCAGACTTGGGGCACCGATAAAAATTCTTCGCAGGAAACCCAAGTAGTCATAGGTCAATAAGTCGACCACAAATTCTTCGAAAACTTCGCATAAACCACACCCCCGTAAGCTCCCCAGAGATTTATTTTTCAGTCCCACGCTTTTCATGAATCCAACTCCCAATATATCTCCCTAAATCACTATTTTTATAAACTGTACCCTCAAAATAAAACTCGCCCTAAAATATATACAATTATGTACAACCAAACGGAAATTGAAACCCAAACGTATTCCGCAAGCCGAAAATTTTCCGTTTGAACAATTGCCCCCCCAAGTAAACCCCCACTCCAAAATATATACATACATATGTACAACGCAATGGAAATCGAAACGCATCCCTCAAAGGCCGCAAATCCTGAATTTAACAATTGACCCCTCAAAGTAAACCCCCACCCCAAGATATATACATACATATGTACAACACAATGGAAATCGAAACGCATTCCTCAAAGGCAGCAAATCCTGAATTTAACAATTGACCCCTCAAAGTAAACCCCCACCCCAAGATATATACATACATATGTACAACACAATGGAAATCGAAACGCATTCCTCAAAGGCCGCAAATCCTGAATTTAACAATTGACCCCTCAAAAAACAATATTGCGTAAATTATAAGTCATAGATATACATATCCCCCTCCTGTCCGATGAGTACTCGACGCCCAAAATTCGCTCTGTGATTCCACTTTGGGTTTGGAAGTAAGAAATCATAAACGAATTTGATCGTCGTTAATTTCCAAGCTTTGTAATCAAGTGAATGGAATTTACTGGATTTACCCGACCTTTTATTTTCAGTCATTTCCATTATATTTAAGATTCATGCAGTACCATTCAACCTTGTGATTCCAAAGTAAACTCGAGTGCAGCGAGTTTTATAGTGGTGGATCACACATATCCTGCATCATTGTATGAATACCAATATTGAATAGAAAGTTGAATTGTACAGCAACTACGATATATTGTATTTATTTCGTATTTTTGCAAACCATCTGTTACATGGGATACAGCACAGTTTTGTTCATTTGGATAAAAGCAGTTGACAGTGGAAGTCAACTTGTTAAGGAAAGAGCCGTTAGGCTAATCGATCAATAATATTATGTGTGCTATAACATTGTAAACCCGGCTTCACTTTCCCCGATCCAGAAAGTGAAGCCAGGTATAGTTACACCGATCCCACTGTGGATCGGGGACTTGTGTCTTGACCACCATGGAATAAAGACTTCCACTTTCACTCGTCCCGGTGCTAACTCACATCTTATTAGTATCGTCATATAACCATCCACATACACACACAACTTATTATTTCTTCTTCTCCTTACTTTAACTTCCCTCACCACTAATAACTTGCTCAAGACGGTTTGGTATCGAGGAAATCAATTTCGGATGACTTTGGGGTGCAAATTGTTCCATATCCGCCCGGATTCGGGTATTTGACCCGGACTTGCATTTAAGTTTGTTTTTTTCAACTGCTTTCTCGACACATCCAAGAGATTTCTAATGGGTTTCAAATAGGGTGAAAACGACACCACTGTAATACTTTTATGGTGTTACATTTAAAAAATTCCCTTACAACCCTGGTTGGGTGCGTGGAGTTGTAGTCCAACTAGGCAGTATAACTTTTCTTCCAGATTCAAGAAGATTGTTGTCAACATTCCCGTTTGCGATAATCAAATCATATTTCCCTGAATAAACGCTAAATCTCCTACACGTTTAGGGCCAAAGTAGCCCAACACCGTGACCGATCCGCTGCCGTGCTTAAAGTCGGCCGGTGTTTTTTGGGCTTCCTTTGGTCTTTTCCACACTGTGCGGTGTCCACCGGAGCCAAACAGGTTCACCTTTGTCTCATCAGACCAAAACATGGATAACCAGAATGACGGTGACTTCAATACATACTTTCGCGTAACCGCAAACGCAAACGCGGCTTTTCGCATGGTTCACTTGGCTGAGCTTGGGCTTCGTCCTATGTGTTGGCCATGTCAACAATTTTTATTTTTTATTTTTCAAATTGTGCTAAGATCGAGTGACTTGACACACTTTTTTGCAATCTGTACGACCACCTTTGGAGCACTTGGAAATGAATTTCGCTGCATTCTTAGGCTCGACTCGTGGGGTCAAGGTTTTCTTTCTCCCTGTCCTTTTCTTGGTTTGCAATCCAGCGGTCTCCGGATACCGCAGTGTTTTGGATAGTGCGGAATACGCCTGCTTGCAAATGGTCCAAAATGTTTCGATTGGACGGGGATTAGGGGCGCTTGAGGGATTTTCCTCCATCAATCCTAAACAGGAATTTTTCTCATTTTCCCGGCACATCTTGTTTACATAGTACATTGTTACAATGTCAGGCTAGAAACTCACTTCTTCTTTTATATGATGCTTCTATTCGTTGGAAATCAGATCACCGATGAGAAACTCCATGAAATACGTTTCGGAGGTCATACAGCCATCAATACCGAGTGGGGTCAAAAGCTGTCCAAACTGGTCCCATGTTTGGAAAAGAGGCATATTTCCGGAAGTTTCGAAGTGAATCCAACTTTGTGTCCAGTTTTCAATGCAGAACGACATTTAGCATGCAAAACTTGCAAAACTTCAGTTTTGTGAGGGTCATGAAAGACGTGTGACCCATCGTTAACCGGGACAATTTTTGGAACAAAATGCGGTTCACTTTGGGAAATCTGTGATTCGTGGATTTTTGTTACTTTTCACAATGCTTAGCCTGGGACATTCTTGCATGTGCTGCAATTCCGAACTTGTGGAGTTTATTGCCGTGCAAATGATTTTTATTTTTCATCAATTCCTTAGCAGCAGCAGACATAAATTTGCAGTGACTTTTTCAAACCAGAATTTCCAGTTATATCAACATTCGAGCGGGTGCAATTGTGGGAGCGGTCGTGGCGGCTTCTCAAGGTTTCCATTTTGGGATTCCCCATACTTTTTCATGTAGGAATTGATTTTTGCAGGGACGTGTTTCTCTTTTTTGAAGCACAGATAATTTGTTTTGGAAACCATCTCGGACAAATTTTTGGACTTGTGGAAAATCCGTTTCGCGAGTTTCCGACTTTGAACTCTCGTAGATAATTTGTTTTCCATCGAAATGCTCTGAAATTTCAATAATGTATAGAAAAATGTAGGGGATTTCAATTTAAAAAAATTCTCCTAGATTTTCCCGCCAGCAAAACATTTGACCATCGAGAAAAAAAGTGTCTCACTATTTCGCAAGTCCGCACTATATAAAAAAACTGCCTACCGAAAAAAATTTATCCAAGACAAAACTAAAAATTATCCTAATCCTACGCAGACTTTTTCCGCGTGGCTTTGAATTTGCATGCAGAAATTAAATTCTAGCGTTAAATCCGGAAATTTTTTTGGAATATTTGTTATAGTGTTTGTATTCCAGATAAATTCAGCACGCATTCAAAAAAATTCGGCATCGTAAACCGGAAAATGAATGAATGGAAACGGATTGAAAAGCACGAATATTTTCGTACGCAAACTTAATCCTGTAACTGTATGTACGTAGCCCCTAGTTAATCACTAATTCCGAGTTGGGCAAACATTAGTGGGAGTTGCCCATATTGTCGCTAGAGTTCAAATACTTTCTAAATAGCATGTCTAACGATGGATAAATTAATTCTTAAGGGGTAGACGAAGACATGAGGTCATATTTTTGAGCAATGAGCGCCTAACCTTAACAGCAAATATTTTTGTAGAAGGAGGAAAAATCTGACAGCAGGGGAATATTAATTCTAAACAATCAGTCTGTAACAAATTCTAACTGTTACTTATACATTTTATCCATAATATCAAGTGACAAAATATGCAAACATTGAATGGCAAATCAAACACCTAATTAGGGCTGCCAATTGTTTATTTTTGTTTAGCTTTGTTTACTTGGTAATAATTCAGTTTTTCCTGTATTGAGCATGGCAAAAATCATTCAAGATTTATGTAACCAATGATTCGTCGCCAGTGATCATTTACAAAATAACAACTTGCACATACCCAAAGTATTGTTCATTTTCAAATAATTCTAAAATTTATCTCCTGATGAGGGATCAAGTGTTGATCCGAAAGCTTGAGAGCAAAATAAATATTTTTAAAAATGAAAATACTACCAATTATGAACCACAAGGATGGAAGCATATCAAGAACATTGCAAAAAGACATGGTGGTATGCTGATTCGAAGAAACTCGAAAAAACAGAATTGAAGATGACTGAACTGAGGAAGGAGATTATATTAATAAAAAGGTTCTGCTGGAATCATCCCAATTGGTCTCAAAATCAAGAACAATTGGAAACATATCCCAGGGTCGGGCAATATCATTCAGTCATGCCAGCTCAAATTATTAAAGCTTGCGCATGACGAAAAATTCGCAGAGGCGCCGATAGCCCCACCCCTTGACGCCATGAGGCTTACAACTAAGGTCAAGTGTTTAGGTGAGTACCATTATCAAGTTTACGTGTAATGGCGACGTTTTAATTTCGGAAACCACGACGGATGATAATGTTCTGCCATTTAAATTCCTTAACATTGACTTTGACCAGACCCCCAAGGACCCCAAAGTAAAGGAGTGGCACCAGCTCATCGTCAAATATGACGACCTGAGTATTTCGAGCATTGCCCCCAAGAATTTACACCAACGCCCTTCGAATCGTAAAGTTTACTTAAAAAAACTAAATGGAAAACGAATTCTTGTTTTTTGACTTTGTGACCTTGACAACTTGTGGGTGTTAACGAATTTCAAAAATTTAAAATTATATATTTCGCCAAAGGGTTCAAAGTTTCTAATACTTCCGGAATTTTGAAAATTCATCAAGAATTGACAGCGTGACAGATTTTAAAACCTTTCAATGTTATTAGTTATACTTGGTCCATCTTTTTGGCATGAACCATAGCCTTAGTTGAACTTGTAGACATTTAGCTAAGCAAGATTTACACATTTGCATTTACCACAGAAAATCGAGATATTTTGGCGGGAGGGTGACATTTTAGTAAAGGATTTACTTTCTCATTAAAAGCAAGACGGTCTAATGTACCAAAATATTATCTGAATTTTCTCGACGCCGGAATTTATGGGAAAATTGAAGATGAGCAGAGAGAAAGAGCATTTTTATTTAGACATGCCTCAGTTCGTTTGCATGCAAATCAACAAACAGCTGCGTCTGGTATGGACGGGGCTATATTGACAATATTTATTTTATTCGGATATTGTGCAGTAATATGTACAGGTGTGTTCCTAATAGAGATGCTGAGGAGATTTACAAATTTTGCAAGAGTGTGTTACGGATAGTATATTATAAATGTTTACTACTAAACCACAAGCCCCTTGCTTGCATAAAGTATTTAAAACCGCCTTTGAGAAAAGCTGAGAAGCTGGTGTGAGCACTCGAGTATCGACTGCTAATTCTTTGGTTGAATTAATCCCGTGAAATTTTCCCCAACAGTATTCTGATGAAATACGCGAATACCAGGCCTGCCAAAAATACTATCAGAACAAAGAGTTGAGAGCATACGTCTGTTTATTTGTGTGCTTTTTTGGACTCCCGCACACTCTTCCTTCGACTTGCCCCGATTCTCTCTCCTTCGTCCACCCTCTGTCGCGCATCAATCAAACTGCTCATTTCATCATCATCATCATCATAACCTGCCGGCCAGTACCACCACCAGCCAGAAACAAATTTTCGTCTTCTTCCCTCTATACAAATTTTTGGTGAGTCGGATTTGGTTAATTAATTAATGGTTCCCATGACAACCAGCCCCGTTTGGTTGTTATGGCAACCCTTTTATGTATTCTTTTTTTGGTTTTGCAGGGCGACGGGTTTTAGGGGCAGTCAATCCCCACCCCCACCAAGTAGCAGTCGTCCTCCTCCTCCACCACTACAGATTGGTGAGTTGGGGTGTGGTTAATTAATTAATGGTTGCCAAGACAACCAGCCCCCTTTGGTTGTTATGGCAACCCTTTTATTCTGTTTTTGGTTTTGCAGGGCGACGGGTTTTAGGGGCAGTCAATCCCAACCACCACCAAGTAGCGCTATCGTTAGATGCTTCAAAAGTTAGGGGTTTCAAGTTGCCAAAGGGGGAATACACATGGAACTGAAAACTAAGGTCAAAGACGGCAAGCTCGTGCCAATGGACAACCACCACCACTACAAAGACGTGCCAGAAAAGTATCATCTGCGACTGTGCTCAAGAAAATTGACCTGCTGAGGTCAAAATACAATCCACCACCCCAAGGGTAATTTTCCCGTGTAGTGAAAGGGTCTTGAAAGACTGCTTAACGAGCAATTAAAGGTGTAGGGAAGACACGACGGAGGAAAATACGAGTTCATCAGCCGACAGATATGCAAACAGGCACTCGTCGCCTGACCTGCAGAAACTTTTACACAATTTTTTTGACAAATCAGAAAAGTGATTTTTTAGTGTCATTGGACGAAGCACTATTTTCCCTACAAGATAAAAATGGTCAACGCAAAATTTACTACTCCAGAGACTACTAAAAAATTCGAGAAGATTACCTATGCCACACAGGAGAACGTTTGTAAAAAAATTAAGGCGGCTGGCGTGAAATCAGGTAGTGTGGTCCTTCCACATTTCAGAGTACCCCCAAAAGTGAAGGAAACTGCGAAGTTTACTTCGTTTTGAAGCCCTTTTTTTAACGCCACGTTCCAAAACTAACCGGCAAGGAGACCTGTAAGGTGATCGTTTATTATTACGTCGCGTCATCTGGTACTACAAAGTTGACCCAGGATTATGCGAAGGACTTGCAGGCTAGACTGCGGATAAAAATCATTTCGAATAAGGAAACCCATGTCAAATCACCTGACATAAGCCCAATGGACTCTTCGGCTTCGGATATCTGGAAAGAAAATTTTTTCTCCGTCGACTTAAAATTTTTCGTGGAGTGTGGAAAGTTCTATGAAATAAAAGAGGAGTTTGGCAAAGTCGACCAGGTCAAGAAAGGTTATAGAAACAAAGTTTATGCAGAGATTCAATACACAAATTCTCAGCCGAATCCATGGAAAGAAACGTATCGAAGATTTTGAAAATTTGGCCCCAAATTCATGAACCATTAACATCTTCGTGTTTTCCAAAATACTAATGGGCTTAGGAGCTTGGATTGTCTATTGCATTACTGTATTTCATCTAATCGTTACAGTGCAACTGTATATACCATGATTTATTTTCGTTATCTAGCTGTTTTTTAAATGCATGTTCTTAAACTCATTTGGAAATGGTGCCAATCATGGTTTACATTTTCTTCCGTTTTTTACGGATTTTATTTTCGACCATAATTTTCCTTGAAACCCGCTACTTTTCCTGCCAAGGTAAACTAAAATTCGGACGACTCTAAGATAATCCTCGGTCAAGTAAACCAATACTGCCAGCACTAACACCACACCATGCCCGATAAATAATAGTCCTACTGATTCTATAAGATTAATTATCTTAATTGAAAAGGTGTTCAACCGGTGCAGATGATGGGAGCTGTGTATTGTACTAATGAAATATTTCCTTAATTGTCAGAAACGAATCCAGCTCATTTAAGTTTTTTAGAAAGTAATTGAAAAAGTAATTGAAATCAATTACGATGTACTTAGAGTATGTGGGTAATTAAGTATTCGTCGACTCAATTACTTTCAATACAAAATGTACTTCAGTATTAAATATGTGCTTTGAAACTGTTTTGCAATAATTGAAATCAATTACCAATTACTTTGTTTTTGGTAATTAAGTAAGTAATGAAGTACAAAAAGTAATTAAGTACGCAGCCCTGCCACCGATTAGAGCAAATAATGCAATTACAAATGAACTTAATTAATCTAAAATTACATACAATATCATGAAGAACAACTCTTTCTTCATAATCAACGAGTTATGGTTTAGCGGTTTAGTTTATTAGTCTGAGTTTCGGTACAGAATAATTAATAAGAGTTATGCGGTATGTGGGTAAATTGGGAACATTTTTCTAATTAAATTCACTTCCCTTTCAATCTAAACGTGTTGAAAGTGTTAAAAGTTATTTCATTTTAAGAAAGGACTAAACGTTCAAATCATTAAATATCTTCCTGCATTGACAAGTTTCACTTCATAGACAAATGTGCAGGATTTTCTAGAAACCCTGCAAAGTTGTAATGACTTATCGATTCCGACCTACATACATACATATTTTGCTGCTGCTTCCTAATTACCTTCGTATGATAAAGCACCCCGAATATGTTGAGAATTAACTCAAACCAGACACTGCCAGACTAATCTAAAAATTTTTGTAACAAATTAATTTAAAGTTTTAAGTGGTCAGATGTTTTTGTAAATAGAATGAAAGATTGGGTGTCAAATGGACCCCGTCAGACGGACCTACGAAAAATGACCCCGCCCATATTTTCCCAACGCCGTATTGACCCAACGTCATATTGACGCAATGTTATATATGTACATAAGTAAATTTACTGTATTTTATTTCATATTAAATTCAAGTCAAATATTCAAAAAACAAAAACATCGCCTCTGTCAACGAAACAAAATAGATGATAAACTCTAAATGGTAAAATTGTATGCAACGCTTCTTAAAAAGACTAAAGTTGAAATTGTCCCAGGGCGTTCGACAGAATTCCTTAGTTTTGCTGCACTCTTGGCCATTATGGGCATGTCCAGTTTTTGCGGGTCAATCTGACGGGGCCCATTTGAACCCATACCGAATGAAAAGCTGCAGAATGTAGTTAGACCCATCACTGCTATTAATTTGGCACTAAATTAATATGGTGTGCATTAATTGCATTTCTTGCATTTTTTTCAAATTACGGCAAAAAATCATTTGTTTGCGTAAAAAAGAAACACTAACCTTCGCTGGGCTATGCATAAAATACCTTAGTTGCTCTGGCAACTCTTTGTATGAAAATCTCATTGCATGTTCGCTGCTTTCATTATATTTTTTGTAATCTCTTAATACAGGTGATATCCCCAATTTACAAGCAAAAACTGTAAATACAACATAAATACAAATACCACAGATATGCTATTATAAATATTTATTCTGCTTATACATATATTTATAATAGGCATACTAGTTAATGTGCTGAGATTTCGACGGATTAAGTTCTAGACTGCCATGTCCATATATGTATGCATGTATACTAATTTACATGCATACTAATTTACATATTTATTTATAATTATGTAGCACTTTTCAGTGTCTAACCGCGGTTTTTGGTTGTTTCTGTCTATGATTTGGTCCACCCCCTCCAATAATAGTGTGTAGTTTGATCGGCTGACGTCGGATATGGGATTGTGATACCCGACCAAGAATTCGTATGAACATTAACGAAATTACATCAAGAGAAAACTAATCAAAAAGTCAATAGATTTTCTCCAAACTAATAAGAATGTAGCTCGATCAAAAAATTTCCCATCCCCTAAGGTTAATTTTGACGGTTGACAGGATCTGACGAATCGCTGAATCCATCTAGAATTATTCAGCCTTCGTAAGGATTTGAGCAACTCAGTCGACTTGACGAATGGGTTCGCAATCATTCGAAATGGTCCCATAATAACAAGGAACATTTCAGTAGCTACTCCGAGGGACAAAAGTAAAGCTGGTACAGGAACCAAAGATGTCCCCGTTATTACAATATACAACGTCCACGTTTGACAGACTGTTACGCCTCCAACCAATGTGGGCATGAAAGGTTGTCTCAAGACGGAATTTTGCATGGTGGATAATATTTCCAGCGTCCGATAGGTTCTCAGATATTTAATAGGACAATTCACTTCTGATTCCAAATTTCTAATTAAACAAGGTATATTAATATTTTGTTGTATGTTTAATGGATACTAACCTCTTCATTTTCTCGACGATTCCTAGTATAGTCACAGTCGGATAATTAGAATGAGTGTAATAATGAACAGAAACGTGACTGAAAGTGGATAGGCAATGCATGAAAGTAAAATGGCTGTCCTCGTTCTTAAGACCACTCCAGCATTTCCATCATCGTGCCACGATTTACATTCGATATATATGACACTCGTTAATACAGGTGGCATGCATGGCTGCAGCAATGCAAATGTAAAGGGTAAAATCGGAACCAAAATTACCCCAAGTGTGGATATGATGATAAAGATAGCGTAATACCGATGGAAACTGTTTATTCCTGAAAATTGGAATATCAGAAATATATCTGTAATTTTATTAATTTTCTTTCAATTGGTCCAACCATATATTCTCGAAAGAATGCTAGAGCTATAAAATTCCAGCTGAAGTGAATTCTGGCATGTTATATAGTATCATATTTAGTAAATTATAAGGTTTACTTGGATTCTGGAAATTTGGACGTGGATTTTGCATTTATAATTTATAATTATGAGCTAACCCACCTTTCATATTTAGATCTTGTTCAACTTTCTGGGCAGAATTTAGAAGAAATATTACTTCTTCCTTAAGGTACGTCAAGTGAATTACGAACACCATAACTCCGGAAAACAATGTTATGCAGTAGTACATGAAGACGAAATTCCAAGTAGGAGCAACATGCTCTGCTGGATACCACCATTGTTCCAGCAGCCAATTGAATACTACCGCGGTGTGAATTAAAATGGCTAAAGTTAAGAATACATGTCGATGATTTTTTGAATTCTTAACAAACTTTTTTTGATTCATGGAGAATGGAAGCTGGTTGGGCAAACGTAGCAGAATCCAAGAATGGAAAGTTACGATCGGAATATTAGAGGATACATTGGTAGGCCAAAGGAGAGCCGTCATGGTCTGTGGAATACTGGTGAAGCAAACCCGCTTATTGCACATACTTGTTTATTGATGAAGGGAACCAGTTCATCAAAGTTCGTATCCTTATATTTCGGAAAGTTTCTTTCTATTGGCATCAAGCTTTGCAATAACCAAATCCAGAAAATATTTACTGTTTTCCAGAAACAATTCTAGTCAACTAATGAGATAACATGTGTGTGCATCTATCTACCGTAAGCCCGACAGCTCAATATTTTTTAAAAAACTAGAATGGTTTATTTGTTAAAATTTAGGGATCAAATCCAAAATACTATTTGTAATGTGTGCACTAAAAACGAGAGTTTACACGGGGTATTAATTACTGATGAAAAATTTATGCTTGGCATAACGGTGGTCGGAGCGTTATTCCCGTGCTTGTTTTCATGTTCGCTGAATTCGATGTGGTGCAGAACAAGCCAATGTAATCTACTGCACAAATTTGTTATATGGTTTGCAGGCTAGATTAAAATTACAAATTTATGGAATATTCTGTATCTCTTTCCAGGTTATAGTTAATAAAGGCGTCCGAATTTATTGCTATGAAATAAAGATTGATGTTCAAAGATGAACAACAGTATGCATTTATATGTATGTACTGACTCTTGTTCGACACAATTAATAAAAACCTTATCAATCAATCAATCAATTTCGGTAGTAATCCCTGTTACGTACCATGTCTTAAATAAATCAACTGTATAACTTATTAGATTTTTAGAAACCGTGTCCAGTTTAAATTTCCTTTTATGGTTTTGAGTTACGTTCGAGGATAATTTAAAGTTGATCAACTACAAGTAGTCATATTTCGTTTATCTTTCTTTGAATAAATAACCACATTGGAGGAGAAATTATTTATTCATTTCGTAATTATTCACAACATTATTGGTAGCAATTTTATTTGTTTAGCTTGTAGGTATATGTACCGTACTGACGCAAACTGTCGGCACGTTTTTAATTCGGTATATGTACATATGTAATTTGCCCAATTTGCCTCTGAAACTTTATCGGAAAACAGGGAGTAGAGGTATATTAAATGAACTGTGAAAATCCCCGTCGCATCGATCTCACCGAATTTCATTTAAAAAATTACAATTTGAATTCCGGGTGTAAGGATCAATATAGCATAACTATTTTAGAATTATATGCCACCACACCCCCAGGAAAAATAGGGGCAATAAATTGGGAAATATGAGAAAGTCAATGTACACTCGGTCAAATACGAATTAGACCCCAAGTTGCATTTGACATTCAAATTCCCCCTTGAATAGGAACAGTTTAATGCACAAAAACTTTCAAAATTGGAAATTTCGCGCCTTTTTTACCCACACATAAATCATCAAAAAAGTCACGGTACCAGCACTTTCAGTCAGACAACCTAATGCCAGATTTTTCTCCTACTAAAAACCTACATTTTAGGCTTTTGTTGTCCGAGTGAAAGTGCTGGTACCGTGACTTTTTCGGGGTCAAAGTTTCTGTGGGGGCAATCTTATATGGCAAGAGCCGTAGCAAACTTTTGGCCACATGATGATGATGACATGGTCGAAATTAGGGGTGGTGGTGGTGACAGGGAATGGAATTGGGGGTGGTGGTGGGGACAGGGAATGGAATTGGGGGTGGTGGCAAACGTGGCTGCTCCGTATGGGAGGAGTGAGACTCCATGGTGCACTTTTTTTATTATTTTATATAAAAAACTTGCACTTTTTTATATTTTTTATTTAAAAACTGGAGACTTCGGAAGGATGAACCAACTCGTGTGAGAGATGAAAAGCATCTCAACATGAGTTGGTTCAAAAACCCGGTCGAAAATTAAATTTTCACGGTGAGAGAGAAAAAGTGAAACGGATCTCGTACGGCACTGTCGTTGCGGTGGTGGTGGACACCCAAAAAATCAGTTTCTCTCTCTCTCTCTCGCTGAATATGGAAACAGCAATTTATGTACTGTTGGTTTGATTCGGCTCAGTAATAAATGAACTCACCCAATCACCTTGTAATTTCTTCTTTTAAACTAAATGCATACCTATGTACATACATACATAGTATTTATATTTATCAGGGTGCCGACTTGATCAAGTGAGGCACTTTAAATTTGGATATTCAAAGGTGGTAAAAAATTTCAAATTTGTTGTTTTCTCTTTTTGTCTTTTACTGTAGGGGCTCTACATACACTTTGTTTTGAGACTCCCAACAACTTGCGACAAACTTTTTGTAAAGCCCCTCGTCAAGCTGAAAGAAACGGTGAAACGGGTTCGGCGGAGTGGCAATTGCATTGGGGGATGCGGCTCGTTTTTCATGATTTCGTCACACCGTTTCTCTTCACCACCTGAGTATTAGGACAATTGCCAAAGAAACGTCGTTTCTGTTTTTTGAAGAAAATTTTGTGATGTAAATACGTAGGTCTCGTAAAAAATTTCAGTTTTATACGAGTAACACTAAGTTGATGTCACTAACATTGTAAGAAGTACATATGTAGGTTAATAAATCCCCAATAATGTTATCACTTGCATAAATGTTAAACGCTAAAATTCAAATTAAATGATTCGGTACAAATAAAGTAGAAATTATATGACAAATAACCCTTTGTGAAGAGGAAAGACCGCATAATGATAATTTTGTGATTTGTTAGCCTTTATTTTGCAAGTTATTTTATGTCTGTAACAAATTTTGAAATAATTTTACTACTTTGATTTTGTACAATTTTACATTTTGTGAATACAGATATGTAAATATTATTTTAGTTTAGCTACAAGTGCAGAATTGACAATTTGAAAACATATGTATTTATTAGAAATTGGAGGAATTTTCAAATTTAATGTTGATCAAATAAAATTATAAACCATGAAATAAATTGTGTATTTATGGTTTGCAGCATTTATAACTCCACGTAAAACTTGAGGAGCAGGCTTCTTTGCCATCGTTATCCAACGCGGCGTGATAACCGCTTCCGTAGTCATTACCGCATGCCCAGTCCGCTCCATAATTCATCCCGTAGCAAGTGTAAGTCCGTTTGCAGTCATTTGCTAAAAAAATATAATATAAAATGTAATTTCACTTATCTATTTACTTTTTGTGCATGTATGTATTCGCTAAAAAAATAATTTCACTGTGTGAAATCCGATGCAAACTTCAAAGAAATCATCAGACTTCATACATATGTATGCGCGATTAAAAATGTAATTCTGAAATCGTTTCTAATTTTAAATATTAGGAAAACTATTTACTCCTGATTTTGGTTTCATGGTTTATCGTCACAGGTGCTAAATTACGATGTTCAAATCAACCCCCAAAACCTGTTTTACTTTGGCTTACAGGTAAGATTTAAATTTTTTTGAATTTTCTTAATTATCAATCGCAATTAGCATGTTGAATAGAAAAAAAGTTCTTAAATTTTCTGCACATTTAAAAAATGCATTTGCGTTTTTTAACCAAGATTAAGCTTGTTATTAGGAGTGATACGGTCACCATGGAGGATCACTAAAATGCAAAACTTATAAAAATTTGGGGAAACCTTATTTCGTGAAGGTACGAAAAAGCGGAAGCACCGCGTTTTTGTATTACCGGGTACAAATGTGTGTAGCTATGCATCGAATTATTACATTTAACTGTTTTTTTCATAATACCAAACTAAAATCACAACCTGCTAAAAAGTTTTTCCCGAATTGAGCAAATATGTAAATAAATTACAAATTAAACCACTTACTCAAAACCTTTTCATACTTGCAGCACTGAACTTGACTTTTACTAAATGCACAATCCGCCCCACTATAGCTGCCCGTGTACCTTTTCCCATACTCATCGCACGTGGTTTGTCCCCCAATCGTCGCCCCGGCACAATAACTCCATTCACATTCGGATATTTTTATCGCGTAGCCAGGATCGGCTGGAACAAAATGATGGGAACATATTTACATATTTTTAACAAAATTTCCATTTAAATTTTCATTTCATTCAAATTAGTTTTCCTTACTTTTTCTCCCCTCGTAACTGCAACATTCCACTTTCTCCTTGAACACGGCACAATCGCGGCCATCGATGCGACCCGAGTAGCGGAGACCGTACTCGTCGCAGGTCGTTTGACCGGAAATGGTTGTTCCGGCGCAGTAACTCCATTGACATCCGTCATCTGCCCGGGCAAGGTCTAAAGCAGAAGGATGCAAATAAGAAGAGAAATATTGTAAGTTTTGCCAAAAACGTACCTAGCGATTTTGCAAATCCTTCCTTCTCCGTCTCGTTAGGTACGTATGTATGTATGTACATATGTAAACTCCGTCCAAAAGGAAAACCTCTTCTGGAAAAGATTCTATTGCGAATAAAATAAACTTGAAATGCGAAGGTGTCAGTGGGTCACCTCAGATTTTGACCGGACCAATTTTAATATGTTTGTAGTCAAGAATAAGTCTCTAGATATTCGGATGTTTGGGTGAATGAGCTAATTTAAATAAGTTATGAAGGAAAAAAAGTGTGAAGGATTGCATGATTTCACCGTGCGGGAGCTCACCAATTTTCACTCCTTAACTTCTTTCGCATCTTAGTGAAAATATTTTCTCACTTTTTCACTCTTTATAATATTTACATATATATCGATAATTCATCCCCTCACAAAGGTAGGGCATGTTTTCCTGATTGTAGTTTTTGGAAAATTTCAAAAATAGCAAAGTAAACACCTGATATTGTTAATTTTTGCCACCCACTATGTACTTATTTTTGAAATTTTCCAAAAACTAAAATCAGGAAAAGAGGCCCTAACTTTCTGAGGGGATGAATTATCGATACTTTACTTCAAACTAAGGATAAATTGAATTTCCTACAGTTTCAGCGGCGTGCAATCAATTTGAAATTTTGAAATTTTAACATTACTCAGATGGAGCGTATGTAGGTGGCTTCACGTCGA
The DNA here is from genome assembly GCF_002217175.1 of Folsomia candida. NCBI lineage: Eukaryota > Metazoa > Arthropoda > Collembola > Entomobryomorpha > Isotomidae > Folsomia > Folsomia candida. Next base: position 556,394 of record NW_019091245.1, read on the forward strand.
ATTATACTATGAGGAAAATACCCCCTTAAATCTGTTATTAGTCCTGAAATATATATTGTTCGGTTGTATTTTCCCCGCTTTCATAAGCATGTGACCATCTTCTCAAATTTATTAATCTTTATGCAACTTTTTACTTTAACAGAAACCTACCTGGCTGAAATGTTGCCATCATTATCTGGTAAGAAGATCTATGTATGAAAGGAATCCTGTCGTGACTGCATTCACAAAAAAAGCTGGTTATCCCCCCCCCACACAACATTTTATGTATGTATACAATTATTATTTTTTAATTCTGTCCAAAGTCAAACGTAGGTTATTATGGATGAGAATTTGTTTGTACTTTTTATGTAAATCTTCATTTGGAAACAAAATCAACCATCAACTTCAACCACATACACATGCATGTTTTTATGTATGTCATTACTCATTATGTTATGCAGGGTAGCAAGTTGTATAAACCATTTTTTCCAGGACAGTGTGAAAAAATGGGAAAAATTCAATTTTACCACCCACTAAAATCAGTGGGAAATGGGAAAAATTGGGAAATTTGTTAGTTCTTATGTGAATAGCGCTAGGTGGCGCTAGTTTTTCCAATTTTTCCATTTCTCATTTTTCCCACTTTTTCCCATTTCTCATTTTTCCCACTTTTTCCCATTTCCCAGTGGGAAAAATTATTTTGGACGGTCAATAAAGTATTTTGGACGGGAAGTTTGCAATCCTGATGTTATGTAATAATTTTTGTCACAAAAAACTGCCCAGAAAATACGTAAACCACCTATTTACATACATAATCTCATACAAAAATTGTGAAAGATTACAAATATGTATGTCTATACATATCAATAATAAAAATAGTAAAAATTGAAACACATTCATACATATCTAAGAAAGGATTCTATCCTGCTTCGCCCAATTTATGTTTTACGAGATGAGAAATCTTTCACTGGATTTGAACAACAAAAACTTGGCAGTTATTTGGTAACAGTTTTTTGCTTGTTCGTCATTTCTTTTGAATTTTGTTCTTTAGCTTTATTGTGTGAATGGATTAAGGGGGCATTTCATTACGCGGAGGAAAATTGAAATGGTTGCCCCTTAAAGGACATGGGAACGTTGTGATGGTTTCGTGGATGCAACATGGGCGTAGCAAGGGTCCAAAAGATCATCGAAAATCTACACATATTTATGTAAATACATAAATGGAGTATTATTTTATCAAGGATTATACATGAGTCGTTGAAGAAATTTGTCTGGCAATACGTACTAAATTGTGAACATGGATAAGTGAACGATGCAAATGCACAAAAGTAAAACGCAAATTTGTCATCATTTTAATCCAACAATTTTGAAAATCTTTTAAAAAATTATGAAGGTCTGAAGATGGTCGATAATGCAGCTTCATCAGGAAAGTTTGCCACCATGGCATGGAAAACCAAAAATGAGTTTTACACGGAAATATATACCAATGGACCATTCAGGTGAGTCAAATTTACTTCAGTAATCACACTATTTTAGACATACATATTTTACATACATAAATTAAATTATCCATTTGAAGGTTTGATCCGTTAAGTAAATTAATCGTCATCTTTCTACCCGCTAAATCATATTTCTTTCTAATATGTATACTTACAAGACTCACGCATTTCCTGTTGTGCCAAAATATTGCCATAAGCGGAAGAAGGATACATAAAATATTAATTCGTCCGGTGTTTAAATTTGGATTCGTCTGTATTTCTGTACAAATGTGTCCATATAATTATTGTAGTTGACACACATCTACATTAAATACATATGTACATATTTAAAACAATGGCTTTGTTCTTGTGCATTGTATAAAAGCGTCACACAATTTAAACCATTATCAATCCTCACTCAGCCAAACCTTTCATCACTCGGAGACTAATTTAAAAAATTTAAATTATTAAAAATTAAATTGTCTACACCAAGTCGTTGTCGCACCTCCGGTTTCCCGTTTCCTCCACAAGTCTCAAAATAAATTTCAACACAAGTAAATACGTTTCCACTTAAAACCAATATTTTCTAAATTTTTGTCAAAATTTAGAAATTAATCCCTACATAAATAAATAATTGTTCTCTTTCCAGTGAATTTGCTCCACCTCCTCGTCATCGTCACAGGAGCGTATGCTTATACAAAATCCGACTCTACAACGGATTGGGGAATGTGCATCGTACCCCGCGCGACGGGCGCCTATATGCGCGGCCTTTCCAACAAATGCGGAACTGAACAAGGTCTCTATTGTGAATCCTATGGGGGCAATGTGAACCCGATGATTCGCTGTAAGACGGACAAGGATCAAGACAAGAATTACAAATATCGGCTATGCTGCTATGGCGGGAAAGACGAGGAGACGGAGAAGAATTTGAAATGGATGCAGTGTCGCGGAGAAACTGATGAGGCATCCAAGGCGACCAAAGAATGCGGAGAAAAGTTGGGATTCATGTGTGACGAGGGGGGTTACAAGGGTCTCAATAGGTGCAAAGTGCATGGAGACTTTTTACAAGAAGAGTGGGTCCAGTGCTGTTATGAAGATTATGGAATTACGACGTATCCCTGGGGCATGGTGGAAAGTCCGCCAACAATCGGCCTTTAAAGCGGCTCACTTCAAATAAGTAGATTTTAAAAAATTAATTTTAAAACAGATTTTACAAAAACTAGACTCCAAACATGTGCGTTATTATATCTGGTTTTTAAGCAATTCTGTCGTTTGGAATTAATAACGTAGCGAAGCTTATGTCTACATATTCACCCTTAAAAGCGCAAGGATTGACCTTAAATGGTAATCGTAAGATCCCTACAAATTCAATAATTGTAGACAATTTAAATATTTAAAAATGATTTAATGTTGAAATAAATCCTTTCGCAAGTTGTCATTCATTTCAAAATTTATTAAATTTATATACCAAAATAAATTGAAACACAAAATTGATTTAGAGTTGCATGGTTTGATGCATCATGTCGTAAAGTAATTTCTTAAAGTTGTTTATTCGCATACACATGTCAGTATTTCGAGGAGTTGTTACCTCTTGTTTTCATGGCCATGATTCTGTAAGTTCGGGCAGCATACAGTGGTGAGCATGAATAATTATACGCTTTAAAATTGCTCGATTTAGCTCACACATTGGGAAGAATTTGGCAGTTTGCTAGGTATGGTAGTAGCCCAGATACAGTATTATGAGTGGCAACGTCTGTGTGGAGAATTTCCAGACGGGGAGCGAAGCAAAAAAGGAAAATTGCATGTGGGATGTAAAAAAATTGTTACACATATTACGGATAATTGTTATATACTTTAGTAAGTAGATAAGTTCCGTAATATAGAATTGTTATATATTACGGAAATGGGAATTACAAAATTGAGTTTATAGCATGCGTGCAACAATATGTTTGGGTTATTTATCGAGAAAGAACCAACTAAAAACTTCACCTTGTACATAAAAAATTTAATTTCTCAGAATTTTCAAAAAATCCACATATTTTTGTTCGTATCTCGAAAACTGCCACGGGGCCACCCTAATATTATTACAGATTCTTTGTGTACACAAAATCACGAAAATTTTAAGCTATCATAACAAAATCCTTGGAAGGCGAAAATTTCGCAAACTGTTTGTATATAGCTATCTTAAATACATATTACGTTGCATTCATGTACCTATTTCAGTATTTCATAATAACGTGCATTCAAACACCAAAAAATGCATAAGTTTTAATCGATGCGAGAATGACCATGAAGACACATTTCTCTATTTTGACTTCTCGCGCGTGTGCAGTCGACTGCAGTGGTTGACCAAATCCAGAAAGCTGGAAAAAGATTTTTTGCAGAAGTAACATTGGGGTCGATTCGCAATATGGTGGACTCTTATGCTTGTATAAATTGTATTTCGAGTGACTTTTGTACTCGCATTGGTCACAGAAATTAATTATCTCCTTATTCTCAGGGTGTCTCGCATCCACGTGACATTTCAAACTGAATGACACGGCGAATTTCTTGGCACAAAATGTGCACGAATAATTCCTCCGATTTTCATGGGTAGCCTTAATATGCAAATATAACCCGGGTCGACTGTAGAAATTCGCGGGGCAAAGGTGACAGCGTAACACCGGCCGGGCATCCTTGTCAAGATGGGACATCTGTTCATTCAAGCTACATAAATAAGTTCATAATTTTTCCTGCAGTTTTGCCTACATCAATTTTTTTATAAATACCTCGTGAAGTTTTAAGGTATCCATTTGTGCGAAACTCCTCCCACACGTGGCACACTTGTACGTTTTCTCGGTCGTGTGAGTGGAAATGTGTCTCTCAAGGTTGTACCTGGTTTTAAATTCCTTCTCGCAAAGTGTGCAAGGAAATCGGGCCGCGTTTTGGGAATGGTCCTTTGTCACGTGGGCGGAGAGATTCCATTTACTTAAGTAAATTTTTCCACAGCCTGGAAATGTACATGGCCAACGGGGTCGTTCTCCCATCGTGCCGTGGACGGTGTCAAGATGTCTCCTTAAAGTCTTTGCGGTGGAAAATTCCTTATGGCAAATTCGTTTGTCGTTCCCGCGCGATGTGAAGTTGTCTCATGTGGAGAGACGAGGCGGTGGGGTTTTTCGAAATTTCCCCGCCAATCTAAACGGAGCACAGTTATCAAAATATTCTATTTATCCCATATACACACATATAAGTATAATTGCAAAATTTGTTGGCTTGTTATAAATGAAAATTGTCACCTTGCATTTTACCTTCGCGTCGGGTTCATGTACAAGATGCGCGTTCAAGGGGAGTTTAGTTTTAAATGTTTTTAACCGATTGGAACATTTCTTCTCTAATTTGAAATCCATGGTTACGTGGTTTCCGGAATCTTTCGATCCTGCACAGCGTCACTCGTCAAGACAAACATATAAATTATTACTTAAATAGTTAAATATGTACGTGTAGCACTGTATAAAATTTGACTTAAATATTTCACGGAATTTAGGATTTTTTAATTATTACTAAACTGCTATGGAGACTAATCTTAAGAATGAACGAAAAAGTTACTCGTTTTTCGTGTGGGTATTAACACAGGTAGATTTTGTAAGCCTCACAGGTTAATCGAAAAGTGGAAAAATGGTTCATAAATTCCTTTCTCGTTTGATAAAAATTGACTTTAAGTAGGTTAACACCGAAAGAATTTTATCACCAAATAAACCAAAATTAACAATTATTGCTTTGTTTATATGGTTACTTATTTAGTAACAAGTAAGTATGGAACTTGGTCGTTTATATTAAATACCAACTTCCCACAGGGGTTGAAGTTTACAGGTGTAATTATTTATAAATATTTGAAAATTCTTGGAATCCTATTGTAGCACTTAATTAGAAAAACCGGCAGCCCAGAACACTCCACATGTGAAAATATGTAGGTATGTATGTATGTACATATGTTCGTATACGTACACATTCATGCAGATACATACATATGTATTCATATCCCAACAGTGTATAAAGGGGTATGTATGTACATCCCTTTCTGCATGTATGTATCCCGATACGCAGATATCGCATTCGGATAGCATACCGGATTTTGCCGGCTGCCGATGTTCGAATAGAGTGCGGATCGCATGCGACGAATTCGCATTGTATGCTATCCGAATACGTGCAGCCGAATGCTATCCAAGGGACCGAAATCGCATGCTACCCGAACTCGTGTAACCGAATGCGGCTGTACGATTTCGGATAGCTTACAATGCGAATTCGTCGCATGCGATCCGCACTCTATTCGAACATCGGCAGCCGGCAAAATCCGGTATGCTATCCGAATACGCTCTGCGCATCGGGATGTACATCTATTTACATACCTCGTTTCAACCTGTCTTCTAAATAGTGTTTACTATGCAAGCAATAAGCTTGACAGGACTCATCTGTTACGTCTCATCCTCAGTGGAAGAAAGGGTTAAAATGACGTTTCACACTCAAAATAAAGTGGTAATAGATGAAGTCATATATAGAGTAAAACTATTAACAGACAAGCTCGTTACCGCGTGATGGCCAACGTTTTACTGGGTGGTAATAAATTACACTCTGGTTGTAGTCAATGGTTACCAAACGGTAAATATGTATTACCACGTGGTAATAATTTTGCCTATTACCAGTTTTACGCTAGATATGACTTCATCTATTACCACTTTATTTAGAGTGTACATACATATAATATTTTCCAAGTCGTAGGAAGTAAGTTGAGAGTGCTTAAGTAAGTTCAGGTGCCACATTGAAACGGAAATTTCTTAATATTTTCTGCGATGACCGTTAATTATTAAAACCGACTCCAAACAATATTTTGGACGTGTCTATTGAATAGACGTACATACATAGATACCTGTGTACTGGTTAAGGACTAATAGATATCTAAAGTGCGTAATTTTAAATGAAAATAAAATTTGTTAAGGATTTTAAACAGTTAAATAATCCACAACATGTACGAGTAAAATTCATGATTAAAATGGCCGAGATGAAATTTAACAAGATAAGCCAGGAATTTTATGACAGTGTAAAAATTTGTAATGATACATTTATTATCCAAGGTAATAATTTGTTGAAATTATACTCCTACTCCCTCCACTTTAAATTGGTTTCAATATCCCGGCTACAATCCACCGTGTTGGCATATTTGCCAGAATGTACTCCCAGGCATTTCTGGATGTAAGAGTTGAAAACGAGATCTTTCTTTCCTCCGTTTTTGGTGTTCCAACCTGAAGGCTCCCACCTTTGGCGGGGACGATTCTCACATGGCTCCATGATCAAGAAAGAAGTAATTCCCCCAAGATAGCCAGCCATACACAGTTTTGTAGCTTTGCTTTGAATCGTGCCGTTGGGGAACCAGCCAGCATGGAAGTATGGACTGGGGACCCAGTCCCATTGTTGGTACGGGTTGGTGACATTACACGTGGTCAAGGTCACGTTGCGCTTTTCCTTAACGGACTCTTCGGCATCGAGACATTTCCCAGTCTCGATGTGAAAGAAGCGCCGAGCGTCCGAGTAGAACGTCAGGAGGAAGATCGGCAAAATAGTCATAACCAATGCGAGCTGCATCCTAATATTCTACACAAAATTAGGTAAGTAAGTTAGTGTCAGACACCATGAAATCGCAGGGAGGTTGAGCAGGAGTACGTGACTGTACTTTGTGACCGTAAACCCAGCGGGAAATTCAAGTATTAGTCAGAATTTTAGACAAACCCACAGATACTATTTAATACCCATTTTGGCCAGAATTGTACTGTCATTTTAAGGTATAGTAATTTCTTTACAATCACGTACTCCTGCTCAACCTCCGTAATAGAAGTTTTTTTTATTGAGAGGAAGACATTTTACCAAATTCAATGGGAATATGTAGATAAACGTCCACAAATGGAGGAAGAATTTGCGGGACAACTTGTTAGCAGAGCGGGTAAAACTGTACGCCTACAAAAATCAAGTCGCCAATTTTCCCCGAAACAATGACAAATTGAAGGAAGTCATTAATTTAATTGTAGGCGGAATTCATTACCGAATCAACAAATACATTTGTACATAAATACGTCAATAAATTCACTTGTGGGTTATACAATGGACGGAATAAGCATGGAACAAAGAATCATGTCATTTGCATCGCTAATAATTTATGGTAAGTGTGGGGTTTAGTTCACCCATGCCCCGTCTGTAATTGGGTACACTCAATTATGAAAATATATACACTGTCAGACACAATTTACTAAATTAGATGTACGACTAGATTTCGAGATTTTATTGAATTTAGCATCATGATGACAAAGATCAACAAATATTTCAAAAGCTTATAACAAGTTATAACCATGACAAATTATGTACGTCACCATTTCCCTAGTTACGCAATATCTTTCTTGTTGAAAAAATATATGTTCGGGTGAGTCAGAGTAGAAAATTCGAGTACAAATATATGTATATGAGAATTTATAAATTTATTTATAATTTATTTATAATTTTATTAAATGCATGCCTTCTCCTCTGGGGAATATTGGTGAATAAAGGTGTAGTTTATTTCTTAATTTTCTGCAATGCATTGTATGTATGTACATACATACATAAATATACTTCCAATTAAGCACTGATAAACCTTTTTTTAAATTTATAAGTTTCAAAACTAAATAAAATTGTCTTGATACATAAGTATTAAATATTTACTCCGTCATTTTATATAACATCCAAGTTTGAATATATTTGAAGCGCTGAAAGAATTATGAAATTTTTGAAATATATTTAATACGGTCCGAGACTAGAATGTGTATGTAGACAAAATGTGACAATGTACACAAGAGGGGAGACATGATACTCTTGCGACACGAGTCTAACTAAAATTGATGTTAGATTTTTCTTTTCGACTATTATTATTTATTATGTATAACATTGAGATCTTACTCAAGCCAAAGTTTACACACAGCCTGGTTATGTATGAACCCGAGACCGCTCTTTTTCATTGCCATGATTAAAAACGGGCAGCGTAGGTATATGTACATATGTACATATCTACATAATTATGTACAGAAAAGATGCTAACCATAAGGTAAGTTTTTTGGCAAGAGTAATGCAGAATATTCATTGTTTACATAAATGATTATCAATCACAAAATCAAAATATCGAAAGATAACTGCGCAGAAGCCAGCAGTCACCACGCCCACGGTAAAAAAACTTGTTATCCGCACTTCCATCCCCGCAACTTGGTGCTCCATTCCCCAATGAGTCGTAATTCCATGGAATACATAAATAAACTGTCCATGTTCCTTGTTAGCATAGAGATACATACATACATACATGCATAAATTGTGCATACAATTTCTACAGAATTTTGCACAAAGATTGATTTGTTTTCACGAACACTATAATTAGTGCGGCTTATAATATAAGCCTTATGTACATATGTAAGTACATATGAACATTCATCATAGCAAAATTAGTGTCGTGTTCTGTATCTCGTCACGTCGTGATATGTACCGGCCATGCCTCGTTTGTGCATTTAAGCAACGCAGAGGTCAACGCCGCCGCGCCGCCAAACGCCGGCACAATTTTAGGCCCCGTCGCCACCGATAAATCGAATTTCCTATACCTTCAACATTGCGACGCCGCGCCGCCGCGCCGAAAAATGACGAAAATTTGCATACATAGATATGTACATAACTTTCGGAATTCCACTTCGTACGTATGTATTTATATATGTACATACATACGTGTCCATGGCAAAGACATTCCATGAGGGAACTGCTTTACTACATATGTACAGACCCAGGGAAAAGCTATACATAAGGAAGAATCATACCCGTAAGGGTGGTGAATTGCATTGAGAGACCGGCGAACCAATCAGAGGAATTCGTCGAGATTCGGACCCTCCTTAAGAGGTGGGGCTTCAGAAACACGGCATGTATCTGCCGAACATTGTGAAGTATTACTTCAACATTTTGTTCATGCTGAAAACTCCAACACAGCTATTTGGGAGATATGTGATGTGTTTCTGAAGCCCCACCTCTCAAGGAGGGGTCGAATCTCGACGGACTCCTCTGATTGGCTGCTGGGTTCTCCCATATGGTACGAGAAAATACATTGCATGGGTCGTTCCGTGTCCCCTAGTATATCTCATCTTCCTTGGTACAGACCCATTGCTACTCTGTGGTGGAAGTAAAACAGGTGGGGTGAACCAGAATGTGTCAGTTAGGGGCGAAACATGTCACGGTTACACAAAAATTTCGAACTTGGACAGGATTTAGAAAACATTTTTAGAAACACATTTGCCAAATAATTTTTTTCAATATCTCAACTCCCAACGCTGATATCCGAGGCCAAAGTATCATGGGTGCACTCCGTTCCCTTATGACCCATGTCAAATGATGTTCCAAATGGTAAAACACAATTTTACAAACATATTTCCCAAATAATTTTTTTCGATATCTCCACTCCAAACGCCACAATACGATATCAAAGTCCTATGAATGCACCCCTTTTCATAAGAAAATGTGGAATTTTGGGTATTTTGGGCCGGGTTCTCAAAAATAATCATTATTTTGACTCATGATCACCCTAAAACCCTGTTGAGGAGGTCAAATGTTAAATGCATTGAAATTTTATTTTTGACGGAATTTGGTAAGGGAATTTCAAAAATTATCATAATGTTGACAAACAAAATAATGTGACATGTTTCGCCCCTAACTGACACATTCTGGTTCACCCCACCTGTTTTACTTCCACCACAGAGTAGCAATGGGTCTGTTCATATGTATAGGCGTCTCGTATCGTTGCCCAAACACGCAATATATTTGGCAAAGTATGTACTTTGCAAATAATATCTTGTTTTTTTGCCAATCTCTCAACCTTCGATGCTTAGCCCTACATACATATTTGCTACTACATATGCATACATATCTATCTACAGTATGTACATATCTATGTTTGTATATTCCCTTGTCGATACGTATGCTCTCAAATACACGCAACTCTTCGGATGAAATCATCCGTATGTTTGCATGCATGCATGCAGTCAAAACAAAATCAGCCTTCCCTCGTGCATTCGTCACCCAGTTTAATCTATCCCGTGTAAATACATACATATGTACTCTCGTTTTATTTTCTATAAGACCTCGCAGGAAAAAGGTTTCCACCTGGTCCATTCAGTTCGCACCCATTTGACCATGTCGCAGCTTTTAGTCCTAGAATGGAAACGTGTATTCAGGACTAAAACCTGCGATATGGTGAAATGGGTGCACCAACTGCATGGACCAGGTGGAAACCTTTTTCCTGCGAGGTCTTATAGAAAATAAAACGAGAGTATGTATCATTATCTCCACTGACATCAGCCCCAATTTCTAAAAGTAATACCCACGATTATTTATTTATGTATGTATGTATGATCAAGCTCTCGAGTTGAGTCGGATGATGTCATCTTTTCTTCTGAATGTCAGATTTGTAAAAAAACACAACTCTCTAAAGTTAGGTATATGTATGTACATATGTACATACGCTCGATATGATGTGGCGAAAATGCACGCAAAGAATGGAAGAGATATAATTTATTTCATTTATCAAGTCAGAAGCTTTAAATAATTTTGTTGTTAACAAAATGAAACAAACTTTTTGACAGATTGAGAATAAATCACTACATAGTGTGTATTTATTATCTCACCCACCCTAAATTCTTGCCCGCCACGGTGGAAAAGCAGCTGTAACTTTTTTGTTTTTGCGTTTTGATCAATAATTTTTTTGAAACATGTCTACCAAACCTGTATCTTCGCGAGTACAAAAAAGGATCAAAATCCAGACACTACTGGGAGAGCGACAAGGCGTGAGAGAAATCGCTCGAAAACTGGGAGTTGATCGAAACACGGTCAGGTTGTGGAGAAACAGAGAGTCACCGAGTGAGGCAATTGTTCCTGGTCGACCCATCATAACATCCCCAACAACTGACAACATGATTTAAAAATAATGTACCGAAAATCGGGTAGTTCGGTAAGAAAGTGTGCGGCGGCCCTAAATCTCACAGAACGGTTCAGACGTTTGGGGAAGGAAATCAGCTCTTCCGGCGTTCAGAATCATTTGAAAAGTACTGACTGGGACCACACAGCATTCAGGAGTCCGATGAAACTAGTTTTGAGTGCCAAAAATATTGCGGATCGACTAAAATTTGGCGATATTACAGAAAAAACGGATATTTTACTGCAGGCGCAAGTGGTGCTGAAAAGCTCCGAACGGACGAGACGTGGATATATCTTCATCCCCACGTGAACCCCCAGAACACAAGGTACCGAACGGAAGAAAGAAGCCAAGCCACCCCATCAAAGTCGCCGAGGAAAAGCCTCCTAGTTATGGTTGCTGGTGGATTCTGCTCCCGAGGTGTGACGGAACTGCATATCGTTCCTCATGGTCAAAATATCTACGGCAAGTATTACCGTGACCACATCCTGCCTGTCTACCTGGATGCGATGGAGGATAAGCTACTTTTTCCAAATAAGACAAAAATAACTTTCCAAAAGGATGGCGCCCCAGCCCACACCGCAAAAGCTACCATGGCGCACCTTGAAGTGACGTCTTTCGTCGGATGGGGAAAGGGGGTGTGGCCAGGAAACAGCCCAGACATGAACCCGATTGAAAATTTATGGTCATATCTCAAAAGTAAAGCACATAAGGAGCCAATACCACGTGATCGTCCCAGTTTAATTCGTCGTTTTCGAAAAGTTTGGAAAGAGATTCCGAAAACAAGTTTGGAAAATCTTGCAGAAAGTTTCAGAGCAAGAGTTCTGGAGATGCAAAAAGCATCAGGGGGACACACAACATACTAAGGTAGGCTGCTACAGAAAAAAAAAATTCAAAAAAAATTTTGAACAAGAAAAATATCGAAGCGTCTAATTGTCTTGCAGGTCGGTGAGATAATAAATACACACTGTGTACATACAGTTACAGGATTAAGTTTGCGTACGAAGTATATCCAGAATTTCAATCTGTTCCCATTTATTTATTTTAAGGTTTACGATGCCGCATTTTTTTGAATGCGTGCTGAATGAATCTGGAATACAAACGTTATAGCAAATGTTCCGAACAAATTTCCGGATTTAGCGCCAGAATTTAATTTCTGCGTGCAAATACAAATCCACGCGGAAAAAGTCTGCGTACGATTTGGATAATTTTTAGTTTTGTCGTGGACAAATCTTTTTTCGGTGAACAGTTTTTATATATATTGTAGACTAGGTTATTATCTACACATTGGAACAGAAATTTGTTTGATTTCAGTCACGGATGGAAACCGTAAAGAAAGTAACATCCAAGTATCGGATTTAATTATTCAACATGGTAAGACGAGATTACTGAGAACTTGTTAGTGGGAAAAATTCAAAATAGTCCACGACCCCGAAAAGCATGGTTTAACGGACAATTCTGCGGTATCCGGAGACCGGTGAATTGCAAACTAATAAAAAGGACAGGGAGAAGTTCTCCCTGTCCTTTTTATTAGTTTGCGAAATTAGTTTGTCAGTTTGCATACCCTTTGGATTTCGCGCTTTGAATGTTCATAATTTCAGAACGGCTTGAAATAATGGAATGCGAGTTTGCATATGTTAGTAGCATAGACTACCCTATTTATTGCAGCCCATGTCAACTTCACAACAACAATGGTATCTGTTTACAAGGGATACA